>NC_083406.1:55995623-56305461 GCF_020745735.1 Hemiscyllium ocellatum | reverse complement strand
TGCCCTCTGGGGCAATAAATGATGCCTTGCAAGTGATACCCTCATCCCGTGAATGAAAAAAAAATCAGGTTTAGCAAATTTATTAGTGTTCTTTGAAGAAGCAACTTGAGTTGTAGATAACAGGGCATCAGTGCATGTATTGCACATAGATTTCCAGAAGAGATTTGACAAGGTGCCACAATGAAGGTTATTGCAGAAAATAAAAGCTCATGTTGTTGGGCTAACATGTTGACATGGATTGGTTGGCTGACAGGAAACAAAGAGTAGGAATAAATGGGTCTTTTTCAGGCTTGATGGATGTCCTGAGTGCATACCATAGGGATCAGATTGGGCCTCAACTCTTTTCAAATTATCAAATGGATTGAGATGAAGAGATCAAAGGTATTGAGGCTAAGTTTGCTGCTAACAGTAAGGTAGGAAAGTGAGTTGTGAAGAAGACATAAGGAACCTATAAAGGTATATAGACAAGGTAAGTCAATGGGCTACATCTGAAAATTGGAGCATAATGTGAGAAAACATGAAATCATCCATGTTGTCAGAAATAATGTTTTGAAAATTATCAAAGTGGTGAGAGGTTAGAGAGCTCTGAGATAGAGAAATCTGGTTGTCTGATTACATGAATCACAGAAGGTGAGTATGCAGGTATAGCAAGTAATCAGGAAAACTGATAAAATGTTATGTTTCATTAAGGAAAATTAAATGCAAGAGTAAGGAGGTTATGCTCAGTTATGCAAGATATTGGTGAGAGTGCACCTGAAGTCCTGTGTACAAAACTGGTCACCATACTTATAGAAGGACATCAATGCATTGGATGCAGTTTAGGGAAGGTTTACAAAACTAATACCTGGAAGGGGTTGATTGCGTTGTGAGGAAAGGTGAGACAGAGCACTGGACTTTAGAAGAGCCAGTGACTTAACTGAAATGTATAAGAACCTGACAGAATTTGACTGGATGGATATGGAAAGGTTGTTTCTCGTTGGAGAATCTCAAATTAGGGGTCATAGTTTAAAAATAAGGAAGCGCTAATTTAAGATAGAGATGAGGGAAAACAATCCTCCTCATTAAATATCTTTCCTGCCTCTGTATGATCTCTCACATCTTTTTCTAGACCCATCTTACCATGTGCCATTACCAGAACAATGTGCCATTCAGCTAACACCTGCCAAAAGACCTGCAGCTCTTGCACCATTGTTGAGATGTCAGTGTGCATCTAGAGAATTGTTGAAATGTGGCATTGGCTCTCATTGGCAGAGACACTGCGTGTGGCAAATAAAGTCCCGGCAGTTTTAATAGATGCCATTTGGCCCATTGAGTCTGCACCAATACTCCAAAGATCATCCCACACAAACCTAGCCCCATACCCCATAAGCCTGCACATTTTAAGACAGTGGGAGGAAACTGCAACACCTGGAGGAAACCCATGCAGACCTGGGGAGAATGTGCAAACTCCACACAGAAAGTTGCCCAGGGCCACAACCAAACTGTTATGCAATAGTGCTAATCACTGTGCCGCCATACCACCACACATTTGGCACAGCTGATACCTCCTAATACAAGTAACTCCATTCTCTAACCTTAGTCACCTTAATGATCAGGCCACAGATTTCACCTTTCCTTAGATACATTCCACCTGAAGACTCTCTGTGTGCTCACTATAGAATAGAATCAAATTCTTGCATTGTAGAAACAGGCCCTTCAGCCCAACAAGTCCACATTGACCCTCCAAAGAGTGACCCACCCAGACCCATTCCCCAACTACTCTAGACTTACCCTGAACAATGCACCTAATTTACACATCCATGAACCCTATGGGCAATTTAACTTGGCCAACTCACCTAATCAGCACATCTTTGGACTGTGGGAGGAAACTGGAGCACCTGGAGGGAACCTATATAGAAAGGGGGAGAATGTGTGAACTGTACGCAGACAATTGCCCAAGGCTGGAATCAAACCTGGGCCCCTAGTACTGTGAGGTAGTAGTGCTAACTACTGAGCCACCATGCCATCGCTATTGTGTCCTCCATGCACAATGGTCACCCTCATTGCAACATTGCCCAGATGGGGAACATCACATTCAGGCAACTATTCAGATAAATTCAAATATGAATTTTTACTGAGAACCAGAGACAGGGAACACAAATGGGAATGAATCCAGACTAACTCACATTCACAATGTACACCAGATGTTGGTGTTTGTCCTCAGCTGTCCCTAAAGACATTCTGCAAACAACATACACCAGCTGAAACTATGTGTCAATCAGGTCCCATCTGTCTTATAGCATTTGATGCAGCTAAACTACGTCATCCACAAGTCGAGGCTCCTCCAGTTCAATTTCTTCATCCTACTCATTTGCTGACTGCGCCTGTTCTCCTGGCTCCTCAGCATCTATTGAATTGCCCAATTCTCTTCTCCAATTGTACAGATAACAGTATACCAGGATGTTGCAGCACATTCTGACCAGACTGCGAGTGCACTTCCCCATCCCAAGCTACTGAACAACATTTTTAGGAACCTTAATATCTGCTCTATGTTAGTCCTGGTTCCAGCTTGGCAATACTACCACTCCAGCTAAGTGATCCCCTCAGTATATCAAAAAGGGAATGTCTGATGTACTCCTACTCATTTCCCATCCCAAATCTACCTGAACCATTTCACTTCCCCTGCATTAATTATAGCTCAAGATCAGATTTTGTAATGCAGTAAGGTTCTCTCATCACACAACATCCCTGGAAGTTCCACATGTGATGGGCTGCTTACTCACAGCATTTACCCACGTTTATATTATTGCCTCTAACTTCTGCATCAATGAGATGGTTGGTTGGTTGCTTGGTTGGCTCCGATGGTATCATGCAATCTGCCTTTGAGTAACATTTGATATCAAAGCATGTTCTCTCCACACGAATTACAAATGGACAGAAAAACATTTGTAATGGTAAGCTAACTGAGTTTGCAAACCCATGCTTCTTATACTTGCATCATCAATGTCCTAATATTCATCAGATGTAGATCTAAACTGAAATTGACTTGCCCCATTGATTTGGCAATATCACAACCATTTTTCTGTTACATTAATGTATATTTAGAGAACAGCAGAAAATGTAATTTGTGGTGGACAACATCAGCACTAGATAAGATTAGATTACTTACAGTGTGGAAACAGGCCCTTCGGCCCAACAAGTCCACACCGACCCGCCGAAGCACAACCCACCCAGACCCCTACATTTACCCCTTACCTAACACTACGGGCAATTTAACATGGCCAATTCACCTGACCCGCACATCTTTGGACTGTGGGAGGAAACGGAGCACCCGGAGAAAACCCACACAGACACGGGGAGAACGTGCAAACTCCACACAGTCAGTCGCCTGAGGCGGGAATTGAACCCGGGTCTCTGGCGCTGTGAGGCAGCAGTGCTAACCACTGTGCCACCATGCCACCCACCTGGCCCACTACCTGGCTGCCAGATGCTCCCTCAGAGTCTCCATATCAACTATTGTCTTATATAACCCCAACAGCCCATTTCCACCCATATTCCTAATAAGGAGATCAACTACACCTTCAACTGTCCTCCTTGACCCCTGAACCATGAAATTATGATGCAATGATGCCTAATGATACAACCCAGCTCCTCTATGTTCCTTCTGTGGCGGCCTCTACATAGAACCTATACCCCACATATTTGAGTCTTCCCCTGTCACTACCAATGTTGCCACCTCCACAAATGCCTTTGCTTCCTCCATTCAGCCTTGAATCCCACATTGGCTGCACCAACAGATCCCATGCCCCCATCCCCTGACCCCACCCCCACCCCCACCCCATATCTTACTTAACAAATGATAGACTGTATTTGCCCTAGGATCTGACCAGCTTTGATGACCAGCCCCTAGACATGACTGATCAGGCCCCTGTCTCTGCAGCTCCTACACTGGCAATACTTGACTTATTAAACTCCTTATGCTGACCCTGCAGCATGAATTGTTGCACACTATTCTAGATCTCAGTCAGACTGAGGTTCCAAATGACTGTAGCCAAACCCCTGGACTGCATGCAGCCTGTTCCCTGAATGATGTGACTGGGACTCCCAGATCAACATCAGCCATACCTTGACTGAACAGGACTAATGCCCACTGAGTTTCCAACATGGCCATTGGTTGAATAGATGTGCAGCACGTTTGCCATACAGGCAGCTGGCACATGCTTTAAGTGTATCCTACACCCGTCCGTGGTCAGATTCCTACTCACATGCATGACAAACAGTCTGTCTGTGTATCAGCGTAAAAGAGCATTATGGCAGCAATGGTAGACATGCCTCTGGCTGAAGTGCCAATATGCTAACAGGCATGACAACACAACACAAGGTGCTTAAATGAGCAAATAAGCAGCCCTCAGATGTGGTCTGGTCCAATTTCCAAGCTGGGTGCCTGTCTTGACATGCAAAAACTCCTTTTTGCAGTCTTTTAATATTGGCTGCCAATGTGCTGTGCAATGAGAGTTTGTGCTTCCTAAAGATCCTGCTAGTGGATTACAGAGGAGCCATGATGACGGCGATGGGTTGGCAAATGTTACATGCTAATGTTTATGGACAAAGGGAGAATGCAGCTGGTGCCTGTGGATTATGGGAGATGTTGCTTTAAGCTGAGCAACATACAGGTTCTCTGCAAATAACAGCAATCTGAAGGCACCAGGTTCCAACCCTGACTTCTATACCATGTGCTCATGACATCTATCTGGTTCAACATGTTTAGTAAGATAGGAAGCTGGCTATTAGTAAGGCAAGTTGCAGTGTTAATAAGGCATTTAACAAGCTATAAATACCCTTAATTGACAACTTATCGCTGCCTAGTTAGAAACTTTTCTCAGTGCTTCGCAAAACCTGAGATGAAGCAAGCTCCCAACGTTGGTATAGCCCTCCCAGACTCTCATCCAACTGTGCCACAAATCTCTTCATAGTCAACATTGTTCAGACACCTACAAGATTCCACCCCTTGAGTTTTTCTAAATACACAACGATGATTACTTATAACAGTTGTCAAGAAGTTTTCCTCCTTCTTGAATGTGGTATAGTTCTACTTTCCATTCCAATGGAATTTTTCTTTAATCTAGGGAATTTAGAAAAATTAAACACCAATGTATCTACTACCTCATTAGAAACCTCTCTGAATGAAATCCATCTGAGTCCAAAGACTTGTCAGCCTGCAACCTCATCAGTTTCCTTCATACTACTTCCCTTCTGATTTTAAGATTAGATTACCTACATTGTGGAAACAGGCCCTTCAGCCCAACAAGTCCACACTGACCCTCCGAAGAGCAACCCACCCAGACCCATTCCCCTACCTTTACCCTTTCACCTAAACTAAGGGCAATTTAGCATGGCCAATTCACCTAACCTGCACATTGTTGGACTACAGGAGGAAACCAGAGCACCTGGAGGAAACCCACACAGACACGGGGAAAATGTACAAACTTCATACAGACAGTTGCCTGAGGTGGGAATTGAACCCAGGTCTCTGGTGCTGTGAGGCAGCAGTGCTAACCACTGTGCCACCGTGCCACCCTTTTTTTAAAAAAGTCTTTCCCATCTCACCATACACTTATGCTCTGAATTGATTAGTGTCAGAAAATTCCTCTAACTCTTCCACTTCCTGATTTATAGTTATTATTGGAGCATTTTTGTATTCTCTTGATGAAATCAGAAGCAAAATCATTTTTCATCTAATCTGCTATTTTCTTATTGTCTACTATTAAGTATCCACTCTCACTCATTGCAGCACAGTAAGAAGCTTTTTCCAGAAGTTTGATGCATTCCCCACTTCCTTAAGTTAACCAAAGTTGATGGGTCAGTCTGGTCAGTTATAAAATTAGTACTTTAAGAAGCAATCTCAAAAACGTTTCATAAACTCTTCATCCAGGCGATCACTACCAATCTGGCCCTTCCAGTTTATATGCAGATGAAAGTCACTATGATTTTGCCATCCCTTATCAGAAGCATCTGATATTTATTTTACGTAGTTTGTCCCACATTACAGGCACAGTTAGCACAGCCTGTTGATCATGTCCATAAGTGACATGTTTCACCTTCTCTTCCTCATCATTAGCTTAAATATCATCCAAAAAAGTTTCTACAAATACATTAAGAGCAAGGGAGCACCTAGAGAGAGAGTAAGGCCCCTTAAAGCTCAACAAGGTTGTTGTTATGTTGAACCTCAGGTGATAGAAGAGATATTAAATGAATGTTTCATGTCAATTTTTACTGTTGAGAAGGAAGTAGAGGCTAGAGAACTCAAGGAAATAAATATTGATGTTTTGAAAACAGTTCACATGACAGAAGAGGAAGTGCTAGAGGTCTCAGAAAACATAAAGGTAGATAAATCTCCAAGACCTGATCAAGTGTATCCCAGGACTTTGTGGAAAATTAGGGAGGAAATTGCGCGACACCTAGCAGAAATATTTGTATCAACTACAAACACAGGAGAAGTACCGGAGGACTGGAGGGTGGCTAAAGTTGTGCCTTTATTTAAAAAAGACTGGAAAGATAAACCTGTGAGTCTGACATTAGTGTGAGTAAGTTGTTGGAAGTGAATTTGAAAAATAGAATTGACATGCATTCAGAAAGGCAAAGATTGATTAGGAATAGTCAATATCGTTTTGTGCAAGGGAAATTATGTCTCACACTCTTGAAGTAACTAAACAGATTGATGAGGGCAAAGCAGTAGATGTTGTTGACTTGGACTTCAGTGAAACGATTGACAAGGTTCCGTATGATAGACTAATTAGTAAAGTTAGAAAACATGGGAGTCAGGGTGAGCTTACCAGTTGGTTACAAAATTGGGTTTATGGTAGGAGGCCTGTGATCAATTGTGTGCCATGGGGATCAGTACTGGGTCCATTTTGTTTGTCATTTATATAAATGATTTGGATAAGAATCTAGGAGGCATAGTTAATATGTTTGCAGCTGACACCAACATTTGTGGTATAGTGGACAGTGCAGATTATCTAAGCTTACAAAGAGCTTTTGATCAATTAGGTGAATGGGTTGAGGAGTAGCAGATGGAGATTAATTTGGACAAATGTGAGATATTGCATTTTGGTAATACAAACCCAGGATAGGACTTATACAATTAATGGTAGGGACCAGGGTAGTGTTGTAAAATAGAGAGACCTAGGGGTTCAGGTACATTATTCTTTGAAATTTGTTTCACAGTTAAACAGAATGGTTAAGAAGACACTAGTCACATTTGCCTTCATTGTTCAGACTTTTAAATAGAGGAGTTGGGATATCATACTGAGGTTGTACAGGACTTTGGTTATGTCTCTTCAGGAATACTGTGTGCAGTTCTGGTTGCTCTGTTATAGGAAGGATACTATTAAACTGTAGAGTATTTAGAAAAGATTTACCAGGATGTTGCTGGGCTTGGGGGTTTTGATATATAAAAGTAGACTGGAAAGACTGGACTTCATTCACTGGAGTGTAGGAGGTTGAGGGGTGACTTTGTTGAGACTTATAAAATCATGAGGGGCATAGATAAGCTGAATGACAAGGGTGAGGGAGTTCAAAATTGGGAGACATATGTTTAAGGGGAGAGGAGAAAGATTTCAAAAGGACATGAGGGATAACCTTTTTTATGCAGTCAGTGGTTTATGTATGGAATGGACTGTCAGGGAAAGTGATGGATGCAAGTACAGTTAGAATGGCTAAAAGCTATTTAGACAAGTTCATGAATTTGAAAGGTTTGAAGAGAAATGGCTAAATGGAGGCAGTTGGGGCTAGTTTAGTTTGGAAACATGGTTAGCATGGACTGGTTGGACTGAAGGTCTATCTTCATGCTGTATGACTCTCTGAATCTATCTAAACCCAAACTGGTTTGATATCTTGATCTCCTAAACCAAGGTCACCTGTGACTATTATACATACACCATCACTGATTAAAATTGCTAACCTCCGCCTTTATTGAGCTTGCTCTTTTATCCTTTTATCTCACATATCTCTCAATATTCAGGATCCAATCCTGTCCTTCCAATGCCATGCCTCTGTAATGACTTTCAAATAGTATTTGTTTAGTTCATGAACACTAGCAATTCATTTACTCTATCTGAATAAAAATTCTGATATAGAGTCTTTGTGCCATTCTCTGACTGCCATTTCCCATATTGATATTTTCCTCTCTTACACTGTCTCCTTTGTTTG
Organism: Hemiscyllium ocellatum; assembly: GCF_020745735.1. Taxonomy (NCBI): domain Eukaryota; kingdom Metazoa; phylum Chordata; class Chondrichthyes; order Orectolobiformes; family Hemiscylliidae; genus Hemiscyllium; species Hemiscyllium ocellatum. The sequence goes on along the minus strand of NC_083406.1, from coordinate 56,297,274 downwards.
ATATATAGCATCTTCTCACATTCAAAACCCTCACCCCCACAATTTAGTTTAAAACTCTCTCTCCTTCCTTTGTGATGCAGTTCACATGAACATTACTAGTAGCGTAGTTCATGTGAAGACCATCCAGGATTATAGCCTCTACTTTGCCCTGTACTGCTGCAATTTGTCACAAACCAGAATCAATTTCTCCCACATCAGCCTATCAGCCATTTATTTATTTCTCTAATTTTATCCAATGCCAATTTTCTCGCAGCTCAGGTATTGATTTAGAGATTATAACCTTTGAAGTGCAGCTTTTCAAGTTAGTGCTTAATCCCTTATGCTCTCTATGCAGTGAGTATCCAAGTTCTTTCCTAGTTCTATCTATGTCATTGATACCAATATAGGCTATGATGACTGGACCCTTCACTTCCCACTGCAAATTCCTCTCTTGCCCTCAACAGATGCCCTGAACCCTGACACGAGGCAAGTAACACAACAGTCTGGACTCTCCCACTTTGCTGCAGAAAAGTGTCAATCCCTCATATGCTACTACCTTCTACAACTACAATATTCCTTCTTGCTCCAACTACTTGGAAGCCTCCTACTCCTTGATGCCATTGTTGTTTGCACATCCATTCTGCAAGATCTGGTATCATCCAAAAAGGCTCAGAAAACCTCAAACCCATTTGACAATTGCAGAGGCTGACAGTTCTGACCACTGGGTCTCCTCATCTGCTTCAATCACACTCATGGCCTCCTGTTTCTGAGTACTGAACAAAGTAGAAGACCCTACCCAAATAGCTTGATTGCCTCGTAGTGTGAAGTATCAAAGTAACTTGCCATCTATACAATGTGCCACAGTGTTTATCATTAAAATTCCAGCTCACAACCTCTGTACTGAATTTGGTCAAACTTCAGACTTACTACAGGTATGCTTGCCCTGAGTCACAATGCTATTTAAGAGCTCTCACATAATACAACTTTGATACATTACCTGAACTAACATGCTTTAAAGTAACTGTATCTTTATTTACTTTTGTTGCCTTTTACACACTTGAGTAACTTTATTACCAGCTTCTGTACTTTGCTAAAATGAATAAGTAGAAAATACCTTAATCATTTACTAGAGACTTGACAAACAGGATGTTCTTTTTCTTGTAAGAGAGTTAGACCCAATTCCAATCAGATCCAATCAATCTAGCTCAAATTTGCTTGACACAGGTTGTGTTTCCCATCTGCTCCCCTCAATGATGTTAACTATCTGTCTCGGGATGGTTACCTCATCTGCTCCTCACTGTGATGCCAATTATCTTTTTGTGCTCTTCATCTTGTCCACTTGAAATATCTGCACAGAAGCCAGTATCCTGTCACCAAGTCATCCTTTATTTCCTTGTATACGGTACACTGGCTGTGGCAAGCCAGCTCAGAGTCAGTTCCCTGAACTGAGGAGATTCTAAATCCCCAGTTAATATTGGTCAGCCAGGGTTTCCTGATTGGTGCAGGTTAAACCCAATCAGGGACCTCATAGTCAACAAGTTCTACCTGGTTCTAATCACTACACACGCCTTGATAGTTGGCTTTTTCTTATTATTATTTCTCTCTTACACTCTTTCCTTTGTTTGTGAACAGCTAACAGATTTTACAATTATAAACCTCTGAAGCAGTTATGACTGGGACCCAGGCTTTCTGTCTTAGAGGCAGGGATACTACCACTATGTCACTAGAGCCTCTAAAATGAACCAACAACTTGTATTAATACATATTTTAATCATCTTATTTAGAAATGTTGTGACACACCTCCGGAGCAGGTGAGACTTGAACCCAAGCCTCCTGGCGCAGAGGAAGGGACACTCCCTCTGCACCCTAAGAATCCCTTCTGTCATTGCACCTTTGTGGCAAATAGTGACAGCTGTACATGATTAGGCTTCAGCAGAATTTATTGGAGCCCTTAGAAATACTGGAATTTGGAGGCTGTCATACACCAACCTTGAAATATTGTCCAAAATGCTTTGATGAGAAAGATGAATAGAAGATGCCTATCATGGAATAACGTGTGAATGATGAAAAATATAGTTAAAGAGAAAAAGCAGTGCATGTATAAGAAGGCTGGTCAGTAATATAAGAATGTATATTAAGAGTTTCTAAAACTATTTGGACAGTAAAAGATAAACTAAAGCCAATGTTGGACCTCTAGAGGTTAAGTCTGAGCAATCAATAATGGAAAATAAAGAAGTGACAGTGATTCTAAAAAGATATGTTCTTCATAATTGAAAACATAGACAGCTCCCCAAATATAATTCAAAATCAAGAAGTGTTAGGGAAGATGAGCTTAAAAACATCACTGTAAGCAGCAAAAACGTGCTAGGGAACCTACTGGACCTAAAAGCTGACTAGTCCAAAAGACTCTGCATCCCCAAGGCCTGAGGGAACAGCTTCAGAGTGAAAGGATGATCCTTTAGAACTGCGATGAGCAACAATTTCTCCAGCCAGAGGATGGTGAATCTGTGGAACTCATGGCCATTGAAGGTTATGAATGTCAAGTCATTGAATGTATTTAAGGCAGAGATAGATAGGCTCTTGAATAGTAAAGGAATCAAGCATTATAGGGAGAAGGCAAGAGAAACATATTGCCGTGATCAAATGGCATAGCAGACTCAATGGGCCAATTAACCTAATTCAGCTCCTATATCACACAGTCTTCTGAACTTATGGGAATCACACTATGATCAGGCAGAGACAACATGTCACTGTGAAAGAAATATTGTTTTTAAATAATGAGTTTTTTGGCAGTGGATAGAAAGGAATACATAGCTGCAGCACATTTAGATGTGCAAAGGTATTTGATAAGGTGTCATGTCAAAAGGTACTGCTTAGGTTAAAAGCATACACTGCAGGGGTAACATATTAGCATGCATAAAGAATTTGTTAGCTGACAGAAAACAGTGATTTCTTTTTGGATTGGCAAGATGTAACTAATGGATTGCCACAAAGATCAGTACTGGGTCCTCAACTCTTTATAATCTGTCACAATGATGAAAGCAAGGGGACTGAAAGCATGGCTGCTATGTTTGCCAATTGCACAAAAATAAGGAGGAAAGTAAGTTGTCAAAAGGAGGAAGAGAATCTGCAAAGGGATGTAAAATTTGAGTTGGAAAATTTGACAGATGTATAGCAAGAGTAAATGTGAACTTTTTCATTTTAGCAGGAAAAATAGAAAAATAGAATACTATGTAAATGGAGAAAGGCTGCAGAACTCAGTGGTAAAGACGAATCTGGGTGTCCTGTTACATGAATCACAAAGTTAGAATGCAGGTAGAACAGGTCATTGTGAAGGCAAATGGAAAGTTATCATTTGCTAAAAGATTAATGAAATATGAAAGTAAGGAAGTTATACAGTGGCTGAATATTGTGCTGGTGAGAATAACATCCAGAGTCTTGTGCACAGTTTGGTTTCCTCATTTGGCAAAAGATACAATTGCTTTTGAATCAGTTCAGAGAAGACTCGCTCAAATTATTCCTGCGATTAAGGCTTCATCTAATGAAGAAAAATTGAACAGGTTTGGCTTCTATTCTTTTGAGTTTAGAAGAAAGGGAGGTGACCTTATTGAAATAGGTAAGATCTTGAAGTGACTGGTGGATATCAGTTTTTTAACTCTTGTTGGGGGAAAGTAAAACTAGGGGACTTAATAAAATAAAACAAAGAACTGTAGATGTTGGATATCTGAAATAAAATCAGAAATTGCTGAAGAAACAGAAGGGTGATTGGACACAAAACATTAACTCTGTCTTATTCTCCACAAATGCTCGCAAAGGTTAGATCTCATGGAATAGAGGGAGAACTGACCATTTGGATGCAGAACTGGCTCAAAGGTAGAAGACAGAGGGTGGTGGTGGAGAGTTGTTTTTCAGATTGGAGGCCTGTGACCAGTGGTGTGCCACAAGGATCGGTGCTAGGTCACTACTTTTCGTCATTTATATAAATGATTTGGATGTGAGCTTAAGAGGTATAATTAGTAAGTTTGCAGATGACACTAAAATTGGAGGTGTAATGGACAGCGAAGAAGGTTACCTCAGACTACAATCTTGATCAGATGGGCCAAAGGGCTGAGGAGTGGCAAATGGAGTTTAATTTAGACAAATGCGAAATGCTAGATAATGGATTTTGGGAAAGCAAATCTTAGCAGGACTTATACACTTAATGGTAAAGTCCTAGGGAGTGTTGCTGAACAAAGAGACCTTAGAGTGCAGGTTCATGGCTCTTTGAAAGTAGAGTTGCAGGTAAATAGGATAGTGAAGAAGATGTTTGGTATGCTTTCCTTTATTGGTCAGAATATTGAGTACAGACATTGGGAGGTCATGTTGCGGCTGTACAGGACATTGCTAGGCCACTTTTGGAATATTGTGTGCAATTCTGGTTATCATCTTATTGGAAGGATGTTGTGAAACTTGAAAGAGTTCAGAAAAGATTTACAAAGATGTTGCCAGGGTTGGAGGATTTGAGTTTTAGTGAGAGGTTGAATAGGCTACGGCTGTTTTCTCTGCAGCGTCAGATGTTGAGGGGTGACTTATGGAGGTTTATGAAATCATGAGGGGCATGGATAGGATAAATAGTCAAGGTCTTTTCCCTCGAGTAGAGGAGTCCAGAACTAGAGGGAATAGGTTTAGGGTGAGAGAGGATAAATATAAAAAGCACCTAAGAGGCAACTTTTTTCATGCAGAGGATGGTGCGTGTGTGGAATGAGCTGCCAGAGGAATTGGTGGAGGCTAGCAAAATTGCATCTGGTTGGGTATACGAATAGGAAGGGTTTGGAAGGATATGGGCCGGGTGCTGGCAGGTGGGACTAGATTGGGTTGGGATATCTGGTCGGCTTGGATGAGTTGGACCAAAGGGTCTTGTTTCTATGCTGTACGTCACTATGCTGAGTTTCTCCAACAATCTCTGTTTTTGTCATAAAAAGGTCTCCCTTTTAAGCCAAAAGAAAGAATAAGTTTTTCTCTTAAAATGTTTTAAGAGTGTGAAATTCTCTTCCACAGGAAGTAGTGAAAGCTGGATGTTAAATTGCTTGAAGGCTGAGTTGGATGTTTGATAGATAATGAGGTCAAAAGTTATGGTGTGCATATAGCAAAGTGGAACTGAGACCAGAACCAGGTCAGCAACTTTGAAGAGCCAAATGGTTTACTCCTGCTCCTATGTTCCTCATCCTATTCCAAAACCAATCTAAATAGCATTCAACTTTTATTAATGATGGTTTTATTATCAGTCTGTGAGGCAATAACATTATTTCAATAATGTTCACAAAGTTGTCAGCCAAGCTAACTCTGCTGATGCTCAATTAATGAACAGCAAACAGTTCTTAAAATGCTTTTCCCCAAATGAAGGAATGCACATCAAGCATACACAAAACTATATTTAAGTTAAAGTGGCACTTTCAAGGAAATAAACTATGAAGTTATAGGCTTCAATCTGATGCACTATACATCATTGAGAAGCAGTTTTAGATGCACATTAATGTGAAATGCCTGCATGATTTGAGTGATCGATCCTGTTTCAATACCAAGCATAATAAAGTCTGATAGGATGCTTATGTTTGTAAGTTCACACCTTCTGTAGTTTGTAGCAATATTTTAAAAGTTCTCAAGCTTGATATACTTCTAATGACACTTCTGCTGACACATTCCTAATATAAGAAATTAGAATTCCAAACAGTGTAGTTCTGTTTGTGCCCAGTCACAAATAAACAGCTACTTCTGGCTGACCTGGATTGATGAATAGCGAGCAGTACAAATTCCTATTAAGCAGCCAACCTCACAATCCAAACAGATTCAAAAACTGGCAATCTGTTCACACTGGTAAATATGTTCAGACCTGAGAGAAACCCATTCTTCTTAGTTTACTGACCATGAAACTGAATCTATGATTTCTTGCGAAGATTGGGAACTTTGTGTCAGACTTCACAGGGAAGATATGGCTTACATTGTATGAAAACTAATAACAAATCAGGAATTTTACTCTTTACATTGTAAGCAAGTAAATAGTACTGGAAAAAATAATGGCATGAAAGACTGAATATTTCACAAAATCTGATATTTTCCACTGAATGGTAGAAATGATCAATTCTCCAGCAATAATCTGCCAAAGTGCTCCTGCTTCATGAATTGTCACTTTAGTTTGGAAAATTATAAATATAAATCCATTACTTAATAAAAATGAGACTGAGACCAGGAACTTAAAGACTTATTAGTTCAACATCTATTGTGAAGAAATTACTGGAATTTATTATTACAGAGAAAGTGACTGAGCAATCAAAGAAATTTGAATCGATCGGAAAAAGCCAACCTGGAAGCGGAACATAATAACTGGAACAGGCATTAAGCTCCTCAAGCCTACACCAACATTCTATGAGATCATGTTTGACTTGCAAACACATGTTTCTTAATATTGTTGGTTAATAAAAATCTGAGTAACCAAAATTAACAACTTACCTACTACCTAATTGCCATCTGTTGAAGCCAGTTCAAATCTCTGCATATCTGTAAATGTCAAAGCATTTCCTCATTTCACTCCTGAATGATTTGACTCTAATTTCTGTGGTTTACACTATTGTTCTAGACTCAGTCCACAAGAGACCATAGACATTCCAATTTGTTTAGGAAAAAACAGCTAGTTATAACTTGAAGAATATAATTTCCTGTAAGCATTGCTGGCCAGGACTCTCTCCTAGTTTTATCTCCTGCCTTGGGTGTATTGGGAGGAATAAAAAGCTGACTATCAATCAGTTTGACCATGTCATGAACACTCCTTCTATGGCCAACAACTCATGCTGTAAGATCTGAACACAACAGTGGGCGGCACGTTGGCACAGTGGTTAGCACTGCTGCCTCACAGCGCCAGAGACCCGCGTTCAATTCCCCCCTCAGGCGACTGTGTGGAGTTTGCACGTTCTCCCCGTGTCTGCGTGGGTTTCCTTCGGGTGCTCCGGTTAAATTTAGCTCCATGCTAAATTGCCCATAGTGTTAGTTAAGGGATAAATGTAGGGGTAGGGGTATGGGTGGGTTGCGCTTCAGCGGGTCGGTGTGGACTTGTTGGGCCGAAGGGCCTGTTTCCACGCTGTAAGTAATCTAAGTAACGTTTTTGGCAAAGAAGCCAGGGTGCCACCAATGAAGCCACAAGACCTAACCCACCCATCCCTAATATCCACATAGATGGGCACAAAAATGCTTCAGATACAATATAAAATTAAAAAGGCTAATTGTGTATTAACCTTTATAATCAGAGGGCTTGGATATCAAGGCAAGGAGGTTAACTGCAACAACTATACAGGGCCTTGTTTGGATCAATTCTGGAGAACAGCGTTCAGTTAGGGGAACTGTACCTGAGGAAAGAAAAACTGATCTTGCAACGAATACAGTGTGGATTATTGGAATGTCAGCAAGCATCAAGAGTTAAGTTAGTATAAAATAGGCTTATATTCCTTGGAATAAAGAAGGTTAAGGAATAGCCTCTATATATACATTATAGGAAATCCCTAACCTCCTTAATTATAGGTTCCAATAATAGGCTACAGATGTTAAGAAAAACTGTTTTGGAAATTTCAATATCTGTTTGTTAACATTTTTCTAAGGGCACTTCACGAAGCTTGATGGATTTTCAAAAACTCAGCAGGACTTTTTCTGAGCCCATAGGTTAATGCCACTTTAAACAGGATGTTAAAAGATCAGTTGTATTTGACATGTAGTGTGAACAGAAGTTCTTTTACATTTTTGTAAGAGATGAATCACTTGAGATTTAAAAGGATAGAATGGACTGTGAAGGATGTCATTTTTTATGCATATGAAATTTAAAAATAAAATTTTAAAATAGATTTTGAGAACTTTCTTTTATCTAACTTCCACAGGGTTTCTGAGATCCTCTCAAAGTGGATACTGGATGAGTTTGCATGGGTGTTTTGGAAATATGAGCTGACATAAATTTGCGTGAGTGGGCATGAGTTGGCATGAGAATATGAAGAGCCAAGGGAGTGTGGTTAACAGGGAGTTTGCGTGGGAGTTTAAAGAGCATAATGGTAAATAGGGTGAAAGTTGTGAGGACTGGAAAACTAAAATCTTTTAATTTCACTGGTATAGAATCTCAGAGAAATGAAGCAGAACTTTTTCATTTGCTTTTCTCAGCACTCAGGTAATCTTTTTAAGGACCAGTAACCAGTTATTCTATTATTTAAAATTGACAAAGTCTGAAATTCCATGGACTTTTAATTAATATAAAGCCACACAACCCCATGGTTTTGAAGAAACACAATAAAGCTATTGTACTAAGTTAGAAAAGTAAAACTATTTACTATATATACAACTTATAATCCAATGTCAGAAATAACTTAAATATGGGCTAAATGACAAATTATGGTTGAATATGCCACAGAGCACATCAAATATAGTCACATATGTCTCAGCTACCCATCCAAAATTAAAGACATTGGCAATCGCCAAATGTCATTAAAACTATTGAGCGATTATACTCACAGTGTTACGTGGGAAGACTCACCACAAATCAACCTAGGGGTTTCAGGCATCCAGATGCTCCTTGTAGTCTAGAGGAGCTGATTAGTGACCTCTACTATCTCTTGAGAGAGAAATCTCTCAGGTTAGTTAGGTTGACCATAGATTTCCGCATGACATTTTGCTATCTTCGGGAGAAAGACTATGCAAAGGTCCTGGAGGAGTATTTAATGATCATGAGAATGCTCTTCGTGATACAGGACCATTATAACTCTGCTGCTAAATGGTAGTGATCTTTGTCTTCTTCAAATATGGTGTCAGGGCTCCCTCCGCAACATTGCCCTTGTCTTCTAGAAGCAAGTGTTCATAGGTTTAGAAGGTGCTATCTCAGGAACCTAGCTGTTTTCTGCAGTACATCTTGTAGATGACATACAGTGCCTCTATTATGCAAGAGTATTGGGTGGAGTGAATGTTAGTAGATGTGGTGCCATTCAAACAGGCTGCTTTGTCTTGGATGGTGTCAAGTCTCTTTAGTGTTATTGGAGCTTCACTCATCTAGGCAAATGGAGAGCATTACATCAGACCTCTGAACTATGCATTATAGATAGTGAACAGGCTTTGGACAGTCAGGAAGTGAGTTACTTGTTGTCGGATTCCTAACCTTTGGCCTGCTCATCTAGCAAGATATTTATATGTCTGAAATAAAATAAAGAATTGCAATACTGAAGATCTCAAACAAAAACAGAAGCTGTTGGAAAAACTCAATTCATCTCGCTGCATCTACAAAAGAACATTCTGAAGAAGAGACACTATACTCTAAGAGGAGAAGATCAACCTTATTGATAAGATAAATAAAGTCCATTCAATTCTTCAACTGTAAAACCACAAATAAGCAAAACTAGTATAATAGATAGGACAAACACTGAATGTGCTTTTCAGCACGAAGGACCAAAGAAGTATAACAGGTACAGCCTATTTATTAAAAGTGAAATTTTAAAAAACCTGAAGCTTCTGGAAATCTGAAACAAAAACAGAAATTGCTGGAGAAACTCAGTAGGTCTAGCATCCTCTGTGAACAGAAAGCAGAGTTAACATTTCGGGTCCAGTGATTCTTCTTCAGAATGCAGGCCCTGCCAGACCTGCTGAGCTTCTCCAGAAATTTCTGCTGTTATTTATATGGATAGTCCAATTCAATTTCTGGTAAATAGCAACCCCTAAATTGTAGATGGTGGTGCTTTAATGATACTCATGGCATTGAATATCAAGTGACAATTGTTAGATTTTCTCTTGTTGGAAATGGTAATTGCTTTACAGTGTATGACGTAAATGTATTATGGACCAGACCAAACTCCCTCAAAACAAACCAAGGAGACAGCCTAGACCTTAGCTTTTGTCTTTTTGAAGGCAAATGTAAGGTCCTGTATTCCAGATGTGATTTGATTTAACAAATCACTAGGCTTTAATCAAAACATACTTTACCCTTACACCACAGTTAAAATACAAACAAAAAATAATTGGCATAACTTTAACTCTGTCAAAATATTTAACAAAATAATATATTATTTAACTATGACTTATCAACTGTTATAATCTAGTAGCATTTCAACAGTAACCCGCAGCAAAGGTAAATTTAGCAAAAAAGAGCTCCCTCACTTGCTACCTCTTCAGGTTTAGAAGAAGGAACACTAACAGAATGAATCTAGCAGCAGAGAGAGAACTCAAGCTTTTTCAGCAGGAGAGAGGGCACAGTATCTCGCAGCTTCAATTCCAAAACCCCCAGCTTCAACAATTAAAAGAAAAACTGAAACCCTGAGTCTCTGTGAGCCTGGTTCCAACCACTTCTTTTCTCTAATTTTAAAAAATATCCATCTTAAAGTCACATATCATCACAAATGTTACTTGACAATTGTCAGCCAAAACTTGGATATATTTCAGTCTTGTTGCATTTGGACAAGTCAGGAACACTGCAGAACGTTTTGTAGACATTCACAACATCTTAGCTTCTGACTTTTTTTAGATTACTTACAGTGTGGAAACAGGCCCAACAAGTCCACACCGACCCGCCGAAGCGCAACCCACCCATACCCCTACATTTACCCCTTACCTAACACTACGGGCAATTTAGCATCGCCAATTCACCTGACCCGCACATCTTTGGACTGTGGGAGGAAACTGGAGCACCTGGAGGAAACCCACGCAGACACGGGGAGAACGTGCAAACTCCACACAGTCTGTCGCCTGAGTCGGGAATTGAACCGGGTCTCAGGCGCTGTGAGGCAGCAGTGCTAACCACTGTGCCACTGTGCCGCCCACCGATGGACTTTGTGATGGATGGTAGGACATTGATCAAATAGTGGAAGCTGGTGAGAAAAGGCCAAGGAGGATTCTGCAAGAAGTTGACTCAGTCACTATAATGGAAAAGGTGATCATAGATGTAGGTTTGGCTACTCAGGAATCAACTTTGCAGACTGAGTAAATAGTGTCTGGAGAGAGATAAGGCACTTTTTTTTGTGATTGTAGTCTGCTAACAGGAGTGAGAGACTGAGTTTGTTGACTAGTGGATAAAGTTATATAATCAGTTCCTGATTGCTGTCTGTAGTCTATAATGTTGATTTGGTTAATGAGGTTCAAAATAACAGGAGAACTCAGCCTTGTAGAATCCTGCACCTGTAATATGTGGGAAATCAGGGACACCTCCAGTGTCCATGGTGACAACATATGCAGAATGTTTGTTCAGCTACAGCTCCTGATTTGCAGCATGAAGTGTCTGGAGCTATAAATTGACTCAATATGGAGCATCCATGATGCTGAGAATTTCATGGATAGCACATTCAGCAGTTCACACCATCATTAAGGCCTACAAAGACAGAAAAGAGTTGGGTGACTATCAGGATGGCAAAAAACCAAGGGCAGTTCCAATGCTATGAGGAGGAGCAAGTGAGGACTGCAGATGCTGGAGATCAGAAGCTAAAAGTGTGGCACTGGTAAAGCACAGCAGGTCAGGCAGCATCCGAGGAGTAGAATAATCAATGTTTTGGGCATGAGTCCCACAGTCCTGTTGAAGGGCTTATGCCTGAAATGTCAATTCACCCACCCCTCAGATGCTGCCTAACTCTTTGGGCTTTTCCAGTGTCACACTTTTCAACTCGGTTCCAATGCTGTCCCAATTAAGCAATATTCTTATAAACTTAACTCGCTAAAGTTGGCACGCGTTCTAAAAGAGATTGAATGCATGCTCAAAGATATAATCGAATTGAATTGTCACAAATGGAGCTCACCCATAGTAATGGTATGAAAAATGTGTTGCTGGAAAAGCGCAGCAGGTCAGGTAGCATCCAAAGAGCAGGAGAATCGACGTTTCAGGCACGAGCCCTTCTTCAGGAAGCTGGGCATTCTTTGGATGCTGCGTACCTGCTGCGCTTTTCCAGCAACACATTTTTCAGCTCTGATCTCCAGCATCTGCAGTCCTCACTTTCTCATAGTAATGGTATGAAAACCAAATGGTACCCAATGATTATGAATGGACTATCTCAAAGTTAATACAGCTACAAAGTCTGATTCATTCTCTACTCCATATTTGAAAGTTTGTATTGAGAAGGTTGGCCAAGCAACTTATCTTTCCAAGTTAAGCTTACTCAGAGGATAACAGCAGATATCTTTATCCAAAAGAGAAAAGGAAATTTCAGCTTTTGTGACACTGAATATACTGTACTGGTTTAAACTCTTGCTATTTGTTATGAAAAATCCACCAGCCACATTTCAAAGACCAACCAGTAAGGTCATTTCAGGATTATCCAATTGTGTGGCATACATCGATGATCTGCTCGTTTTTAGTCACACATGGAAGGAACATTTAGAGCATCTATTGGAATTGTTCAATCGGCTTCAAGAAGCAGGCATGGTGATTAACCTAGCTAAGAGTGAGTTCGCAAAAGTGTAAATTGCATTCCTGGGCCATGTTATTGGATGTGGAGAAATGAGGGAAGTATTATAATTCAAGGGACTAAGCGGTTTTTATCAAAAGTTTGTAATGAAATATATTGACTGACTACTTGAAGAAGTGCAGAAAATTTCAGTAGATGGAGGGGTGTCAGCAGGTTTCAAATGCCTGAAATCTGTGTAAACCACTGCCTGAGTGTTAACCACATCTAATTACGCAAAGCCATTTAAAGAGGCTATGAATGTGAGTGATGTGGATGTCAGCACTGCCCTTTTGCAAGAAGACGAGAAGATGGAAAAACCTATTGGATATTTTTCCAGAAAATTAAATAATCATTAATAGAAATATTCTAGAATTAAGAAGGCTTTGAGTTTGGTGTTGGCATCGCAACACTTCCACATTTATATTGCCGGTAACTTTCTGAGACAATTGTATAGGTTGTTCATAACCCCTTAAAGTTTCTAAAAAAAAAACTTTGGTTAAAAAAACCACACTGTTTAGATGGAACTTATCATTGCAGCCATTCAATTTGAAAATTACACATATGACAGGACAAGAGAATATAATCGTCAACACTTTGCCGTGATTTCAATGAAGGATAATGGAGGGATTTCAATGGTGGGAAAAGAAAAGGACTGTAGTAGTGAATGTTTGCAAGCTTAGAGACAATGTAATGTAAGTGTATTGACTTGATTTGATTTTTGATTTGATTTATTGTTTTCACATGTACTAGGTACAGTGAAAAAGTTTTGTTTTGCAGTACGGGCAAATCATAACATTTAAGGACATACAAGTCATAGGGTGTTTAGACAGAGCATGGCATACAAGGTTACAGCTGCACGGCAGGTGCACAAAAGCAAGATCAATGGTAGATTTGAAATTAAAGAGATCCATTCAGCAGTCTAATAATAGCAAGGAAGAAGCTGTTCTTGAACCCATTGCTATGTGGTTTTAAGCATTTGTACATGCTGCCCGACAGAAAGGTTGGAAGACAGTATTATCTGAGTGGGAGAGTTCTCTGATGATGTTGCCATCCTTTCTGTGGCAAAGAGAAATGTAAACGGAGTCCATGGATGGGAGATTAACTTGCGTGATGGTCTGGACTGTGTACATAACCTTCTGTAGTTTCTTGCAGTACTAGGTAGAGCAGTTGCTGTATCAAGCTGTTATGCGTCTAAATAGAATAGCTTTTATGGTGAATCTGTAAAAGTTGGTGAGGGTCTTTATGGATATGCTAAATTTCCTAACCTACCTAAGGAAGAAGAGGCATTGACCATCACATTTATGTGGGAGGTGCAGGACAGATTGTTGGTTATCTTCAGTCTTAGGAACTTGACACTCTCGAAGCTCTCTAACTTAGCTCTATTGATGCAGATAAGAACATATTCTCCACCTTCCTTCCTGAAGTCAATGATTAATTGTTTAGTTTAACTGACATTGAGGGAGAGATTGTTATCACTGCATCTCGACACCAGGCATATCTATCTCTTTTGTGTATTCTGACTCATTATTGTTTGATATCCGGCCTATAATGGTGGTGTCATCAGCAAACTTGTAGATGGCATGGGTGTGAAGAGAATATAGTAGGGGACTGAGCACGCATCCTTGCAGGACACCAGTATTGTGGATTATTGTGGAGGAGGTGCTGTTATCTATCTTCACTAATGGTAGTCTGTTGGTCAAGAAGTTGAGGATCCAGCTCCAGAGGGTAGAGCCAAGACCAGGCTCAGAGTTTTGAGCTTAGTTTGGTTGGGATTGTTGTGTTGAAGGTGGAACTGTAGTCAATACATAGGAGCCTGATGTAGGTATTCTTATTATACAGATGTTCCAGGGATGAGTGTAGGGTGAGGGAAATAGTATCTTCTGTGGAGCTGTTTTGCAGGTGGGCAAATTGCAAGGGTTCAAGGCAGGCTGGGAGGCTTGAGTTGATGTGCGTCATGACTAACCTCTCAAAGCACTTCATGATTATGGAGGTCAGGACCACCGGGTGGTAGTCATTGAGGAACGTTGCATGTGTTTTCTTTGTACTGGGATGATGGTGGTCTTCTTGAAGCACGTGGGGACTTCAGATTGTAGCAAAGAGAGATTAAAGATTTCTGTGAACATTTCCACCAGCTGGCCCTCACAGGATCTGACTGCATGGCCAGGACTTCATCTTTCCTCAGATTCACTCTCAAGAAGACACCCTTTGGTACCACCCTCTTGAGGTTGGCCTAAAGCGCCAACCATGATGAATAAGGCCTGAGAAAATTTCAATGCATTTGTCACAGTGTAAATTTCATCCAGAGCATTCTTCACTACTACCTGGGTGGTATGCTGACTGCTGTCACGATGGTGCAGGTGAACTTGCATGACAGCTAGTAAGGATGGCTTTTCATTGTAAGACCTCCTAGGTCTGGGGAGCAGTAACCCACCAGGGTTGCCATAGCTGAGCACCAGGATGTTATTGTAGCGTATTATAGCATAAAACTGTAGGAATTTAAAAATGAAACTATATTTGTATGTTGATGGTTCTTTTGTTTAAGGGGGTAGTTTGACAATATTGTGGCTTTAAGAGGTTTATTTTGTCCTGAACTTCTTTATGAAGAGAGGTTGAGACCGAGGTGATGGGTTGTTTGCTCAAATTCAATGAAGGGCACAGTTTGTGAGGTCTTCCCTTTTTAAAGTTGAAATAATAGAAGCAGCCTGAATGGGTGGGTTCAAGCTCCCATAGATCCAAGAATTTTAGTTTAGCTTTCAGTTGCTGGGGTCTTAAAGCTGGATGTGGAAGCTCTTTTTCTTTCTCTGCTACAGCTAAAAGTTGGAATTCTCTTCCTGCTGTTAGAATTGCATATATGATAATCTATTTTACTGACTTTGCCTTTTTCAAGGGTGTACTTATTGGATGCTACTACATTGGAACAATTAATGAGTGTTGTGGTTCTGTTCGCCAAGCTGGGAATTTGTGTTGTAGATATTTCATCCTCTGTGTAGATGACATCCTCAGTGCTTGGGAGCCTCCTGTGAAGCACTTCTGTGTTGTTTCCTCTGGCATTTACAGTGGTTTGTCTTTGCCGCTTCCGGTTGTCAGTTCCAGCTGTCCGCTGCAGTGGCTGGTATATTGGGTCCAGGTCAATATGTTTGTTGATAGAATCTGTGGATGAGCGCCATGCCTCTAGGAATTCCCTGGCTATTCTCTGTTTGGCTTGCCCTATAATAGTAGAGTTGTCCCAGTCGAACTCATGTTGCTTGTCATCTGCATGTGTGGCTACTAAGGATAGCTGGTCGTGTCATTTCGTGGCTAGTTGGTGTTCATGGATACAGATCATTAGCTGTCTTCCTGTTTGTCCTATGTAGTGTTTAGTGCAGTCCTTGCATGGGATTTTGTACACTACGTTGGTTTTGCTCATGCTGGGTATCGGGTCCTTTGTCCTTGTGAGTTGTTGTCTGAGAGTGGCTGTTGATTTGTGTGCTGTTATGAGTCGTAGTGGTTGCAGTAGTCTGACTGTCAGTTCAGAAATGTTCTTGATGTATGGTAGTGTGGCTAGTCCTTTGGGTTGTGGCATGTCCTCATTCCGTTATCTTTCCTTAGGCACCTGCTGATGAAATTGTGGGGATATCCATTTTTGGTGAATACATTGTAGAGGTGTTCTTCTTCCTCTTTTTGCAGTTCTGGTGTGCTGCAGTGTGTTGTGGCCCTTTTGAACAGTGTCTTGATGCAAGTTCTTTTGTGTGTGTTGGGGTGATTGCTTTCGTAGTTCAGGACTTGGTCTGTGTGTGTGGCTTTCCTGTATACCTTTGTGGTGAATTCTCCATTCGGTGTTCTCTGTACCATCACGTCTAGGAATGGGAGTTGGTTGTCCTTTTCTTCCTCTCTACCTCAACAATCAAATCAATAAGCTGAAGCAAAGTGGATGTGTACTATAACATGGATGTATCAGCAGCTTGAGAGTAAATATTTGCTTGAACAAAATGGAGATGAGCTATATATAACTCCCAGACCAACAGTTGCAGATTCAAGACAATGTTAAGCAGACCAACTGTCTTCAGTAACGGAAATTCATGATGCTAAATATCCTTCAGATAAGTTCATGGCCATCCACTGGGTTTAGCAGAAATCACACACTATTAAGGATATCCAAGAAATAAAAAATCCTCGAATAAAGAAATATTTGACAGAACAATTATGGTCAAGCTCAATAATCCTCAAGCAAAAGATCCATCAGTTACTCAAGTTAGTTAAGAATGTGTTCTGTAGAATTGTGAAACACCACACCATCTGAATTCATGAAGACAGAGGGATGTGGTGGTGTAGTAGTTAAATATAAATACAGTTGTCCTTCCGAATGTATTAATGTTGTCATGGGGGAAACAAAAGCAGATGGCGTGAAATGTTGTACAAGGCAATAGTTATGAAAGACTTAATGTTGAAACTATATTGATCTCCACCAAGTCTGATGATGCTACATAGTCTTTGAATACAGAAGCGGAAAGCTGACATCAAGTCCCAATGGAAACAGATATGTCTCCTCCATAATACCACGATAGTGCAGAAGAGGCAGTAAGTGCACTTTTGCCTCCTTCCTTCTTAAGTTCAAGTCACCAAACACTTATTCCAAGTGATATAGCAACTTACTTGTAACAAAAAAAGAAATCGCTGGAGAAACTTAGCAGGTCTGCAGCATCCATGGAGAGAAAGCAGAGTTAATGCATTGGGTCCAGTGATACCTCTTCAGAACTATTAGGAGCTAGGAAAAGGTGATACATATGCTGAAGATGATGGGGGGAAGGGGTGGGCTATGGAGATTGATAGAGGAGTGAATAGATGAGACATAGACCAGAGAGAAAGAAAGTCAGTTGGGCAAACAAATTGATCGATTATGGTAAGCCAAGGAGAAAAGAAAGTTAATTTTGGGGAAAATAAGTAGGTGTAAATGAATTGGCTATATGGAAAGCAGACCATGTCATGATAGGACCAAGTGTGCAGGGATGGATAAAAGACATGGAGAAAGATGTTCAGGTTCTAAAATTATTCAAATCGATATTGAGTCCCAAAGGTTGCAGGTTCCCCAAGTTGAAAATATAATGCTCTTCTTCTGGCTTGTACTGAGGTGGAGAGCAAAAACCAGGTGGACCCAAGCAGTGTTGTGGGGGGTGGGGTGGGGGTGGGTGGGGTGGGAGTCATTGGAGAAGTGTAGGAAATGAGTTGGACACAACTGAGGGTCCTATCAACCATACTGTTGAGGAATCCTTGGTTGAGAAAAAAGGTGGACATGTATTGTTTTATGTTCTATGTTCTATTTCTGGGTCCCCTGTGGAAGGTGATATCGTCAGAACAGATGTGACAGAGGCAGAAAAACTGTGAGAGTGAAATTGAGTCTTTACAGGAAGCAGGGTGTGATGACAAAACTGTGGTAACTGTGGGATTGGTGGGTCTAAATGAATATTGGTGGCCAGCCTATCCTCAAAAATTGAAATAGATGTTGAGGAAGCGAAGGGAGGAGTCAGAGTTGGAACAGGTGAAGGTGAGGACAAGGTGGAAATTGGAAATGAAACTGATAAATATTTCCAATGCTGGATCAGCATCGATGATGTCATCAATGTAGTGGAGAAAGAGTTGCTGGGACAGACCCAAATAGAATTGGAACAAGGAATGTTTCATACACCCTACAAAGAGACGTATATAGCTGGGGCCGATGCGGATACCCATGGCCACACCTCTGATCTGAAGAAATTGAGAGGAGTTAAAGGAGAAGTAGCTCAATCTGAGGAACATTTCAACCAAGCAGATTGAGGGTAGTGGTGAATGGGAATGTTTCAGACATTCTTTCTGGAGAGCCCTAAGACCATCCTGATCCAGGATAGACATAAAAAGGGATTTTATTCCCATTGTAGAGAGGAAGTGGTTGATACCTGCAAACTGGAAATTCTGAAACTGACGTCAAGTGTCAGAAGAATTTATTTGTGTTTCAATTTAGAGTATTTGCTACAGTTATATGCATTAAAGAGACCATAATATATTTTATTTTATAGATTTATTTCCCTATAAAGATCACATGTAAATTCTTTCCATGTTTTGCCTCAGAGCCAGTCTTTGAAATATTAACACTAATTTATGCAAGCGTATTATGGTGTCAGTAGCACACAGTTCAAAGAAATATAAAGTGTTATCATCCTGTTGCTGATTACCATTTTTTAGAATTTAAATCAACATCAAAGCCAATAAAACAAAAAATCCAAAATAAATTTTAATAAGAATGTAAACTAATCAGCAGTATAATGTAATTTACATCACAAAAACATTGACAAGTGATGTTAATCTTCATGCTATTCGCAAATTGCAGTCTGTTCAATGTCCTCTTCATTATGTTAGTGTTGCTGGTAGGAAAGGAGGAGGAGGAGGAGGAAAGAAGGAAGCAGAAAAGAGAAAGCATCCAGAATATCCTACAGTCTGGACAGGCTGTCTATGACTGGTTAATCTGGTCTCCCTGAAGTTTCATCCTCACATAATCATTACTCCATATTGCCCAACCTTCTCATATTTCTGCTATGCATCATCATGATCTTGGATAAAATCTTCAAATAAAATCCATCAGGCAGTGGTGTTGGCGTCAGATGCCTTTCAGTCATCCTCAGGCAGTTCTGGGCCTTGATTGCCATGTTGTGGAGTGTACCACACTTGCATGAATGGCAATAGACTAGGCTGACTGGTAAAACACAACAAGAGGCATTGACTCAACAAGGAGTGGGAATGTGAATACTCTCATCCTGCAGCAGTACAGCAACTATGAATTCCATTGAGCAAGTCTCTGGGCCATTGCCCCAAGTATGAAGTGGCACGATGGCTCAGTGGTTAGCACAACTGCCTCACAGCACCAGGGACCTGGGTTTGAATCGACCCTTGGGTGACTGTCTGTATTGAGTTTGTGTGTTCTCCCTGTGCCCCCATGGGATTCTTCTCAATCACATGGTTTCCTCCCACAGTCTGAACATGTGCAGATTAAGTGGATTAGCATCCTAAATTATCCACAGTGTCAAGGGATGTGCTGGCTAGGTGGATTAAGTCATGGGAAGTATCGGGTATGGGTCTGGGTCTGGGTGGAATGCTGTTCAGATGGTCAGTGTGGGTGGGCTGATTGGCCTGCTTCCACACTGTAGGGTTCCGATGACAATCTTTGACCGCAATTTGCTATATAGCCATTTTATATCACATCTGGTTCATGGCTGCTCATTGTGATATTGCATGACCTGCAAGATAGAGGAAATAATATGATGAGTACAACAGGTTGAGTGATGTGCTTGCTACAGCTGAATAGCTGGATGTTGTGTAGGAAGTGAAAGATATATGAGAGGCTGGTGGCATTGGCAAGAGTGAGGAGGACAATCTGAATGTCCAGACTGCTAATGGGTTAGTGATTGGGCTGTGAAGCATTATGCCATGGGGATGGTTGGTGGTGAAACAGTTCGGAGATGTAATTTAAAGATTCATTCATTAACTTTGAACACTCATGTATGTTTATTGAACTTTTTCCTTCATAGAAACCATATCTTTGGGTCCAGATTTTGAAAATTCACTTCTATGACTATTTGTCTTCATTCTCTTTGCCAGATGGATCCTTAAAGGTCTTCTGGTCCTCTGCAAAAACATGTCGTAGCCCATCAATTTTCTGGACAATGCTGTGTAGCTGTATCAATGTGTTTGGAAGCTTTCTGCCAAGCTTGTTGCAACACTAGCCATCTTGAAACCGCTTCAGAAAATACTTTATCCTATGTACAATCTTCCCCTTTTTGGGGTGGCACGGTGGCTCAGCAGTTAGCACTGCTGCCTCACAGCGCTAGGGTGACTGTCCGTGTGGAGTTTGCACATTCTCCCTGTATCTGCGGGGATTTCCTCCGGGTACTCTGGTTTCCTCCCACAATCCAAAGATGTGCAGGTTAGGTGAATTGGCTATGCTAAAATTACCCATAATGTAGGCTATTAATCAGGGGTAAATGTAGGGGAATGGGTTACTCTTTAGAGGATCAGTGTGGACTTGTTGGACCGAAGGACCTGTTTCCACACTGTAGCAATTCTAATTCTAATTTTAAAAAGTAGGCTGTCATTTGGAAGTTCTAGCAAAATTTACATTGTGATGGTGTATGTACTATTGAACATGTAGCTAATCAGCAGTACATGCTGCATGAGCTTTGCATTTTAATTACGTTGATGAGCAGGAAACGTGGGGTTTGTCTGCTGGTCTGCCTCAATTGACTGGATGTAAATCAAATCATAAATCATAATCCATGCATTCGAAAATGAGCCTCATCAAGACAAGTTCCCCACTATCCACCACCACTCCCCCCCACCACCTCTCCCCACCCCCACCCCCTTACTAACTATTGCAAGTGTTCACTTGTTCACTAAAATGTAAGTGGCAGGAGATGCCGACCTATTGAACACACAGAAGGACAAATCACACAAACCCAACTCGGTGATGATTTATTTTTAGACCAGTGATCATAAATTACATTTTGAGCCTGTTAATAGTTCAAACTCTACTCCAGCAATTGAGCACAGTATTTCAGTTTACAGGAGAGTGCGGTATCAAATGAATGCTGATGTTGGATTATACAGCAACTCACAGCTGTTGGTCTTGGTTAATGCTAAAGATGATATTAAATTATTTGTAGAAGAACAAGAACTCCTCCAGATGTCTTAACTACTAGCTCACTCCAAGCCATTAAAATGAAAACAGATTTATTGGATGTTTCTTTAATTGCTTTATGATTCCTACTTTATGTAAAATTGCAATGTTTACCAACATAAAGAAGTCAGTGTAATTCAAAATAATTTATAATTTTATAAAACTTGTTGTATAAGCTTGTTTATGATATTTTTAATGAATACTATACATGAGCATACGAACAAGAAACAACAGTAGGCCATCAGCCCTTCGATCCTGCTCCATCATTCAATAAGATCATGCTTAATTTGGTTTAAGCCTCAACTCTACATTCCTACAATTCCCTGATCATCCTTTGCCCTTGGAAATGAAGAATGTATCTACCTCTGTCATAAAAAATATTTAAATATTTACATCCACTGCCTTTTGAGGAAGAGAATTCCAAAGATTCACAATCCTCTGAGAGGAAAAAAAATGTTTCCTCATCTCTGTTTCTAATATTCAAATATTTTTTTCAAAGACATAAGGGTAAATTTTGAGAGGTCACTATGTAGGCAACAAAACAATAATCTAGATTTCATGCTTGTCCAAGCTGATTATGACTGACAGCATACTAACTCCTGGGATTCAACAATTACAACAATGTGACCTCATTTTCTAAAGTGTTCATGAAAGCACAAAGAGTAGTGAATTTCCTCTACACTAAAGCTAAGAAGCAATTTAAGTGGAAGAAGCCACTTAAATATCAATGGCCAAATATTCAAATAAAATCATTTTAGAATGCAGAGAAAATTGACCAAGTAAAATGTGGATGACAATAAAAAATGAAGTTGGGAAATGAAGTCTCTGAAAACGTAATACACGTTTCATAGGAAAGATGTGAAGAGCAATGCTGTGTTTGACCCTCCAGGACACCATTCCCATAGGGTGGCACAGTGGTGAGCACTATTGCATCACAGCACCAGGGACCCAGTTCAATTCCAGCCTCAGATAACATGGAGTTTGCTAATTCTCCCTGTGTCTGCATGGGCTTTTTCCAGGTGCTCTGGTTGCTTCCTATAGTCTAAATATGTGCATGTTAGGTGTATTGTCTTTGCTAAATTGCACCATAGCGTCTAGAGATTTGTGGATTAGCCATTGTGGGATAGGGGTCTGGGTTGGATGCTCTTCAGAGGGCCAGTGCCAAATGGCATCTTCATGAACTACAGTGATTTTATAATTCAGAGAAACTGCCAGACAACAACAGAAGGTGATCACGTTCAATGCTGGACATTTGTTATTGATGAGGCCAGACCCTCCTCAAAATATTTCAAGAAGGTAACTTGAAACTTTATTTTATTTGAAAGGCAGGTGTGAAATGGATGTTCTAGGTGTGATGCAGCTGGTCTAACTATTGGCTTTATGCAAAACCAAATTTATTTAAATACTACAGTTGAAACACAAGCAAAAGAAAACCAAATTTAGAATAACTTAACTACTGGAAAACTTAATTGACCCAATACTGTTACCAATTAACTGTTCCAATATAGTAACATCCCATAAACAGAACCCTTGGCAAAAAGGTAAATTCAAACATAGATTAGATTACTTACAGTGTGGAAACAGGCCCTTCGGCCCAACAAGCCCACACCGACCCGCCGAAGCGCAACCCACCTAAACCCATTCCCTTACATTTACCCCAAGTAGATTCTTACAGGTAGGAGAAAACAACATCCAGAGAAGATTTCAGAGACAAAGGAATTCCTTACTAAAACTTGCAAGTGTTCTGGATTCTTGTGACTTCTACAGCTAAAAAAAAATTGAAAGCTTGAACTGGGAGAACTATTAGAACTCCCTTTCTATTGTTAAACTATGCTCTTCGGACACTTTGTTCCTACAACCTCCTTTCAAAAAAAACCACAGACAAAATAACCTTGTTATAGTGACAGCATTGTCACACATCTTAGCCTGAATCAAACTTGGAGGTCTTCAAAAAATACTGATCTATTACCATTCTGGCCATGCTATATCTCTCATCCATCATCTCTCGCAGGTACACAAAATCCTTTGCAATCACAGAATGCACCATACAATATATTGGGTACGTTTTATGTTCAAAGTTGTCTCTCCCAACCAGCAATCTAATATTTTTTGCATTTTTCAATGTAGCCCCCAATAAATCAATACTTGATCACTAAGATCACATCTCAGCATTTGGGCTTTCTTCAACTGGGAAAAATACCACTGCATATTTTTTTCAGCATTCAATGAGTGGGCTTGAGTTGCATGCATAGATGAAGAGGTACAAATGGTGGTGAAAGAGGATGAGTATAAGCCTTTAACTAAAATTACCCTGTCAATACTATTAACAATTCCCTGCATTTTGGGAAATGATAATAAATTGAATGTGGATAACTATGTCAAATTGCCCTTTCCATTCAGTGGGAAATCTGTGAAGTCTAGCAATATATCAGTTTTTGATCCAGTGCACCTTTGGACTAATATTGACAGTTACTGTTGACATCAATGATGTTCAAGTAGGTAGTACAGACATAAAGCTTGAAGACCATCATTAACTTGATTGCTATTGGCAATGGTGTCCACATAATGGAGGAGATCTTTCAACTGATGACAACTTGAACTTAAATTCTGTCAGTGAGGGACATTAAAGGAACTCCCCTTATTTAATGACCTTAAATTATCAAAAGAACGTGCAGTTAGATGTCACAATGCCATACAAGCAACATTGGGATTTTCAATGCATGAGAACTTATATTCTGTAAGAATCTATTAATGCTCTGCTTAGTCTCAATTTTTAAAAATATTTTGATCAAAAGAATTATAGAGTAGGATATATGTAAAACTAATCACAATTTCCTCTCCCACCAAAAGGACTATGAACATTGGAACTCTCTTTTGTATGTTGCACTTGCCTTTACATCTATGTTGGCAATCCACGAGAAAGAACAAAAATATGGGAGAACTTCTTTTAGTGTAATTACCATGATATTATCTATCATTAAAACATAAAGCATAGAATATAGAACAGGAACGTGCCCTTTGGCCCATGATGCTGTGCTGAATATGATGACAAATTAGACTAATCCCTTCTGTCTGCCCTTGGTCCATAACCTTCCATTTCTTGCATATTAATGTGCTTATCTAAATGTCTCTTAAGCACCCCTATTATATCTGCCTCCACCACCACCCTGGCAGTGCATTTCAGACTCCTACCACTCTGTGTAAAAAACCAGCCCCCTCACATCTCCTTTGAACTTTCCCACTTCCCCCCCCCCCCACCTTAAATACAAGGTTTCTGGGTAATCCAAGATGAAGGATGGGAAAAATTTCTGGCTGTAACAGCTACTCCTTTGTTGAGGTATTTTAGGTGGTGGAGGTGATTTTCTCGAATTCCAGGATCAGCAATTACTGTTTTATATGGTGTTGCATTATTTTGGAAATTTGGGGGGAAAAAAGCCAAAACAACAGCAGTTTTAAAAGGGAGAAGAACAGACAATGGAAGCACATGGTGAGGACAATGCAGGAGAGAGAGAGAGAGAGAGTGAGAAAGAAACTGACACTGCCTTTGCTATTTGAATTCATGTATCGCTGGACATTGGAATGTGTCTGGGAAAATGAACAAACAGTGAAATTCACAACTGATCTTAGAGGAATTGTTGGGTGAAGTTCACAGCACAGAAGCCGATAAGTGTATTATTGTTTCAAGTGTGACCTACAGAAAGTCTGCAAGGTGAGCAGAGTGGGTTCTTTCTTGATTACATGTTTTTGGAGATCAGTCTCTTGATTGAACTTAAAATATAAGCCATAACTATTAATTTAACCTGGGGCACTGTTTGTAGAGAATAAGATGGTGTTATTTTCTGGGTTTGTAGATTGTGAAGGAGCAAAAATGGCCTTTAGTAGAGTGATATGTTCTTCTGGTCAGATGTGGGAGTTTAAAGAGAGCTTAAGGGTTATTGCGGATTATATCTGCAATAAATGCTGTTGGTTGTGAATCTTATCAGATCGAATGGATCAGTTGGAAAGACAGTTAGAAGCAATGAGGAATTTGCAACAGTAAGAGTATGTGATGGATGCCAGTTATAGGAAGGGGGGGAAAGTCTCAAATACAGTCACATAGATGGGTTAACTCCAGGTAAGAGAGGTAGGTAGCCAGTGTAGAGGTTTTTTGTGGCTATACCCATTTCAAACAAGTATGCTGTTTTGGAAAATGTAGGGGGGGATGGATTCTCAGGGGAACGTAGCACGATCAGCCAAGGTTCTGGTATTGAGACTGGCTCTAATGCAACAAGGGGTATGTTGGGTTCCAAGAGATGAGTTGTGCTAGGGGATTCTCTAGTCTGAGGTATAGATAGACGTTTCTGTGGCCAGCAGTGAAAAATCAGAACGGTGTGTTGCTTCCCTGGTGCCAGAATCAAGGATATCTCAGACAGGGTGCAGAATGTTCTCAAGGGGGAGAGGGGCCAGCAAGAGGTCATTGGAACCAACAACATAGTAAGAGAAAAGGTTGAGAGTCTGAAGGGACATTACAGAGAATTAGGCAGAAAGTTAAAAAGGAGGTCCTCGAAGGTAGTAATATCTGGATTACTGCCAGTGCTACAAGCTAGTGAGGGCAGGAATAGGAGGATAGAGTAGGTGAATGCATGGCTGAGGAGCTGGTGTATGGGAGAAGGATTCATAGTTTTGGATCATTAGAATCTCTTTTGGGGTGGAAGTGACCTGTACAAGAAATACGGATTGCACCTAAATTGGGAGGGGACTAATATACTGGCAGGGAAATTTGCTAGAGCTGCTCAGGAGGGTTTAAACTAGTAAGGTGGGGTGGGGGTGGGACACAGGGAGATAGTGAGGAAAGAGATCAATATGAGACTGGTACAGTTGAGAACAGAAGTGAGTCAGACAGTCAGGGCAGGCAGGGACAAGGTAGGACTAATTAATTGAACTGCATTTATTTCAATGCAAGTGGCCTAGCAGGGAAGGCAGATGAACTCAGGGCATGGTTACAAACATGGCACTGGGATATCATAGCAATTACAGAAACATGGCTCAGGGATGGGCAGGACTGGCAGCTTAGTGTTCCAGGATATAAATGCTACAGGAAGGATAGAAAGGGAGACAAGGGAGGAGGCGGAGTAGTGTTTTTGATAAGAGATGGTATTACTGCAGTGCTGAGGGAGGATATTCCTGGAAGTACATCCAGGGAAGTTATTTGGGTGGAATTGAGAAATAAGAAAGGGATGATCACCTTATTGGGATCGTATTATAGACCCCCTAATAGTTAGAGAGAAATTGAGAAACAAACTTGTAAGGTGATCTCAGCTATCTGTAAGAATAATAGGGGGGTTATGGTAGGGGATTTTAACTTTCCAAACATAGACTGGGACTGCCATAGTGTTAAGGGTTTAGATGGAGACGAATTTGTTAAGTGAGTACAAGAAAATTTTCTGATTCAGTATGTGGACGTACTTACTAGACAAGGTGCAAAATTTGACCTACTCTTGGGAAATAAGGCAGGGCAGGTGACTGAGGTGTCAGTGGCAGACCACTTTGGGGCCAGCGACCATAATTCTATTAGATTTAAAGTAGTGATGGAAAAGGATAGACCAGATCTAATATGTGAAATTCTAAATTGGAGAAAGGCCAATTTGATGGTATTAGGCAAGGACTTTAGAAAGCTGAATGGGGGCAAATGTTTGCAGGTAAATGTATGGCTGGAAAATGGGAAGCCTTCAGAAATGAGATAACGAGAATCCAGAGAAAGCATATTCCTGCTTGGATGAAAGGAAAGGCTGGTAGGTATAGGAAATGCTGGATGACTCAAGAGATTGAGGGTTTGATTAAGAAAAAGAAGGAAGCATGTGTAAGGTATAGACAGGATAGATCGAGTAAATCTTTAGAAGAGTATAAAGGAAGTAGGAGTATACTTAAGAGGGAAATCAATAGGGCAAAAAGGGACATAAGATAGCTTTGACAAATAGAATTATGGAGAATCCAAAGGGTTTTTGCAAATACATTAAGGACACAGGCGACACAGTGGCTCAGTGGTTAGCACTGCTGCCTCAGGGTCCCAGGTTTGCTTCCAGCCTCGGGAGACTGGCTGTGTGGAGTTTGCATATTCTCCCTGTGTCTGCGTGGGTTTCCTTTGGGTGCTCCGGTTTCCTCCCACAGTCTAAAGATGTGCAGGTCAGGTGAATTGGCCATGCTAAATTGCCCATAGTGTTAGGTGCATTAGTCAGAGGGAAATGGGTCTGGGTGGGTTTCTCTTTGGACGGTCAGTGTGTTTGGTTGGGCTAAAGAGCCTGTTTCCACACTGTAGGGAATCTAAACTAATCATTAAAAAAAAGGGTAACCAGGGAGAAAACAGAGCCCCTCAAAGATCAGCAAGGCAGCCTTTGTGTGGAGCTGCAGAAAATGGGGGAGAAATTAAACAAGTATTTTGCATCTGTATATACTGTGGAAAAGGATATGGAAGATGTAGACTGTAGGGAAATAGATGGTGAAATGTCCAAATTACGGAGGAGGAAGTGCTGGAGTCTTGAAACGCATAAAGGTGGATAAATCCCCAGGACCCTGATCAGGTGTATCCTAGAACTCTGTGGGAAGCTAGAGAAGTGATGCTGGGCCACTTCCTGAGATATTTATATGATTGATAGTCACAGGTGAAGTGCCAGATGACTGGAGGTTGGCTAACGTGGTGCCACTGTTTAAGAAGGGTGGTAAGGACAAGCCAGGGAATTATAGGCCAGTGAGCCTGATGTTGGTGGTGGGCAAGTTGTTGGAGGGAATCCTGAGGGACAAAATGTACATGTATTTGGAAAGGCAAAGACTGATTAGGGATAGTCAACATGGTTATATGTGAGGGAAATCATGTCTCACAAACTTGATTGAGTTTTTTGAGCAAGTAACAATGAGGATTGAAGAAGGCAGAGCAGTAGATGTGATCTATATGGACTTCAGTAAGGCGTTCGACAAGGTTCCCCATGGGAGACTGATTAGCAAGGTTCGATCTCACGGAATATAGGGATAACTAGCCACTTGGATACAGAACTGGCTCAAAGGTAGAAGACAGAGGGTGGTAGTGGAGGGTTGTTTTTCAGACTGGAGGCCTGTGACCAGTGGAGTGCCACAAAGATCGGTTCTGGGTCCTCTACTTTTCACCATTTACATAATTGATTTGGATACAAGCATAAGAGGTACAGTTAGTAAGTTTGCAGATGACACCAAAATTGGAGGTGCAGTGGACAGCGAAGAGGGTTACCTCAGATTACAACAGGATCTTGACCGAATGGGTCAATTGACAGAGAAGTGGCAGATGGAGTTTAATTCAGATAAATGTGAGGTGCTACATTTTAGGAAAGTAGATCTTAACAGGTCTGTATACACTTAATTGTAAGGTCCTAGGTGAACAAAGAGACCTTGGAGTGCAGGTTCATAGCTCCTTGAAAGTGGAGTCACAGGTAGATCGGATAATGAAGAAAGCGTTTGGTATGCTTTCATTTATTGGTCAGAGTATTGAGTACAGGAGTTGGGAGGTCATGTTGTGGCTGTACAGGACATTGGTTAGGCCACTGTTGGAACATTGTGTGCAATTCTGGTCTCCTTCCTATCGGAAAGATGTTGTGAAACTTGAGATGGTTCAGAAAAGATTTACAAGGATGTTGCCAGGGTTGAAGGATTTGAGCTATAGGGAGAAGCTGAACAGGCTGGGGCTATTTTCCCTGGAGCGTCAGAGGCTGACTGGTGCCCTTATAGAGGTTTACAAAATTATGAGGGGCTTGGATAGGATAAATAGACAAGGTCTTTTCCCTGGAGTCAGGGAGTCGAGAACTAGAGGCCATAGGTGTGGGGTGAGGGGGGAAAGGTATAAAAGAGACCTAAGCGGTACCTTTTTCACACAGAGGGTGATACGTAAATGAGCTGCCAGGGGAAAGGGTTTAGAGGGATATGGGCCGTGTGCTGGCAGGTGGGACTAGATTGGGTTGGGATATCTGGTTGGCATGGACAGGTTGGACCGAAGGGTCTGTTTCCATGCTGTAAATCTGCATGACTCTATGACATGTCCCTTAGTATTAGACATTATAACTCTGGGAAAAAGATTCTGACCATCAATGGTGAATTTTAATGGACTGCTTCTGAATTGACCCTTGAATTTCTGAGTCTGAACTTTCATGGTCCTGAAGCAAAATTGTACCAAGTTTGCAGACCTTCATGTAACTGAGGAGTAATTGCACAGTGAAGACAGAGTTGGGTCAGACTACAAACCTCTGTAATTTTGTAATGTATTGGTAGAAATTACAACAAATTTGGACTCTAACCTGCTGCACTCCAAAGACACCTGATAACCATCCAACCTTAAATTGGCCCAGTCATTTTTCAGGCTTTCACTGCAAGCACTAAACATGAGTTAGGCCCTTTGCTTAAGCTAATTGTGAACTTTTGGTCATCATACAGCCCCTCAGGTAGACTGGATTCCCTCATTGGACCTCAAGTTAAATTATCACGAAGATATCCGAGCAATAAAAGCTATCAAAAAGGTTGGTTATTTAATTTAAACTAATATGGATCAAGAGGGACCGGGAATGGTCTTCCTTGGTCCACCACACCCCTGATAGTTGCTGCTGGTTATTCATGTCCTCCCTCCATCAGACTATCTTCTGCGGCTTACTTATGCTATTGGCAGCCACAGAATTAATTTCATTAGTTAAGTAAGCTGAGTACAGAGCACAGATCATATCTGACAATTTAAAACGGAGCCTAAGGATCACTTTCTGATGATTCTTGGGCCTTTACCTTCATGAGCAGATTCTAGTTTGACTCCAGCTAACAATGGTAATAATGATAGTGATTAATAGAAGTAAATGTGGTTGTTCGTGGCTGCTTCAGAGATACCACACATCTGCACAGAACAGTTGGTCAATTGATATGAACCATTTATTATCAGCATGAAATTTAATCTACCGTATTTACAAAGATAGTGAACACAACATAAATCATTTACTCTTATTGATTGTGTCTTGCTTAGTTGTATTACACACAATTACCAATGAACCATTATAATGCTTTGTTCAGCACATCTTTTTCCCTAAGTGTTGGCAACATAAGTCATTTGAAAATGTGTAAGTTGTAATGATGCAAATGTAAGGATGCTAACAAATGATCTAAAGACTTCTGTTAATGAGTTTGATTAACTTTTTGCTACCAGCAAATATGGAGCAAGGCTATTCATGTTTTCATCACAGGCATTAGACCTCATTTAATTGCTAATGAATTAACTAATGCCTGTGTGAGACCTCTTAGATTCAGGATAACGTGTGGCTTAATCTGTTACCTTTAAATTTGCTTTCAAATTTTATTTTTGTGCAAGTTGTGCTTGCTGTAGAAAAATTGCAACTAGTCACAGGCAAAAGGACCATGTGTCCAAAAATTACCTGCAACCATTCTTGTTATTGACAAAGCTGCAGCCAAAAAAATGAACTCTTGATCAAAAGTCACAATTTCTTCAATAAAATGGTTTTCTATTTTTTTTGCAAAGGTGTCAGTGTTCCTGGCTAGGCTACACTTTGTTGCCCATCCCTATATGCCCTTGAACTTCGTAGCTGACTAGGTCATTTCAGAGCTGAAAATATGTTGCTGGAAAAGCGCAGCAGCTCAGGCAGCATCCAAGGAGCAGGAGAATCGACGTTTCGGGCATGAGCCCTTCTTCAGGAATGAGGAGAGTGTGCCAAGTAGGCTAAGATAAAAGGTAGGGAGGAGAGACTTGGGGAGAGGCATTGGAAATGCGATAGGTGGAAGGAGGTTAAGGTGAGGGTGATAGGCCGGAGTGGGGGTGGGGGCGGAGAGGTCAGGAAGAAGATTGCAGGTTAGGAAGGTGGTGCTGAGTTTGGGGGTTGGGACTGAGACAAGATGGGGGGAGGGGAAATGAGGAAACTGGAGAAATCTGAGTTCATCCCTTGTGGTTGGAGTCAGTAAAGAATAACCAATTTTTTACAAGACTGTAGTCATATACAGATCAAATTGAGTAAAGGTGGCAGATTTAGTTCTCCAAAAGGCATCAGAGAAACTACTTGAAACTACACAGCAGAGACAGTCAGCTGTAAAAGTAACCTAGGTAAAAACAATGACTGCAGATGCTTATCTCTCCATGCTTCCAGCTCACTGCCTTTATTCCTGATGAAGGGCTTTTGCCCGAAACGTCGATTTTGCTGCTCTTCGGATGCTGCTTGAACTGCTGTGCTCTTCCAGCACCACTGATCCTGTAAAAGTTACCTGCCTGGTCAGTTAGCTCCTTTGCTTTCATATCCCATGTGTTCCCTGCTCCCTCTCTTGCTTTAATGTACCATTGTTTTGATCTTTTTTCAAAAGTTCCAAAACAATGCACTAGCTTATAAAACAGTAATTACTACTCCAAGAAATCAAGGAAAAAAACTCCAACACTGGAAAAAAGCCTAAAAAAATGAGCAGCTCTTACAGCCACAATTTTCTCCCACCCTCCATCTTGCATTACCCAGAATTGGCCGATGGAGTGGGAGATGGAGTTTCATCTAGATAAATGTAAGGTGCTACATTTTGGTAGGACAAATCAGAGCAGGACTTGTACAGTTAGTGGTAAAGTCCTGGATAAGGTTGTTGAACAAAGAGACCTTGAAGTGCAGGTTCATAGTTTCTTGAAAGTGGAGTCGCAGGTAAACAGGGTAGTGAAGATGTATGGTGCACTTGCCTTTTTTGATCAGTCCATTGAGTTTAGGAGTTGGGAAGTCATGTTGCAGCTGTACAGGTCATTTGTTAGGCCATTTTTGGAATATTGCATTCATTTCTGATTTCCCTGTTCTCAGAAATATGTTGTTACGCTTGAAAGGGTTCAGAAAAGATTTGCAAGAATGTCATCGGGACAGAGGTGGGGGGGGTGATGTTTGAGCTATAGGGAGAGGCTGAATAAGTTAGGGCTATTCTTCCTCAAGCATCAGAGCCTGAGTGGTGACTTTAAACAAGTTTATAAAATTATGAGTGGCATGAATAGAGTGAATAGTCAAGGTCCTTCCCCTTGTGTGGGGGAGTCAAAAACTAGAGGGCATAGATTCAAGGCAAGAGGGAAAAGATTTAAAAGGGACCTATGGGGCAACTTTTTCACACAGAAGATAGTGAGGGCTAGTCCAATTCAAACATTTAAAAGGTGTCTGGATAGGTATATGATTGGAAGGGTTTAGAGGGATATGGGCCAAATGCTGGCAAATGGGACTAGATGAAATTAGAATATCTGGGTGGCAAGGAGGTGTTGAGGACCGATTCAAATTCCACCAACTGCTGTGGTGGGATTCTAATCCATGTCCCCAGAACATTAGGCTAGGCTTCTGGATTATTAGTCCAATTATACCAGTCTATTAGTATAACACCACTATATCCCCAAATGGGGATATCATGGCACCAGAGAATGAATAGTGATAGGAAAACATTTAGTGACATAGAAGCAAAATACTTTGGATGCTGGAACTTTAATAATATTGGGAGGGATGTAAATGTATTTGTACTTATTTTTGATTACTTGACTTTACGGTTGTGACATTGTTCATAAGCATAAATTAGATCTGTGCTGTGCAATATCATCAGGAAATAGTATAAGTATCAAAGACTACTTTTCAGCACATCTTAAATCAGAAAACCAGGTAGATCTCACAGTGATACAATCATATTGAAAGGTGCAAGTAAACCACACAGACTACCTGGCATGAACAAGTATATTGGAAACTACAATGTCCTACATAACCCTTTTGATCCTCCAAAGTTCACCTTATTTCTATTTCTAGGAGCTTGTGCCAAGATTGAGAGAACTTTCTCATCAACTATTCAAACAACAGCCTATTATAATCATTCACATGGAATAATACTTTTACTGACAATCTCTCAGGTATTGCCAACATATTCCCATATTCCTATCCCACCACCAGCACAGATCCACCAGCTGTAGCAGCACCAGTGCAGTGCAGTTGTGTCAGTGCAGTGGTTTATAGTCAGGCGGAGATTGCCCTAAGAGTCTTCAACATTGACACTAGATTCCATGATGTCTCATGAAATCAGGTCAAATATGGACAAGGAATCATACTGCTGCCTATCAGCTACTGTTCTGAGTCAGGAATTAAGTTACTGCAGAATTCCCAATCTTTGACCAACTCTTGTAGTTGCTGTATTTACAATGGTCTGAAGAAGACTCCTACCAGATATGAAACATTAACTCTATTTCTCTATCCACAGATGTTGCTAGACTTGCTGAATTTTTCTCCAGCATTATCTGTGTTTACATTATTTATAAGACTGTTCTAGTTCAGTTTCTGGTCTATGTTAATACAGATGTACTTAATGATGGTAATGCCATTGAACATCAAGATCAATAGTTAGATTATCTCTTGTTGGAGATGTCAGTGATTGACACTTGTGTCATGAATATTACTTGCCACTTGATATTGTCCAGGTCTGACTGATACATGAGTCTGAGAGGTCATGAATAGTGCTGAACATCAAACATCAGCAAACATTCCTTCTTCTGAAGACAAGTCATTGATGAACTAACTGAAGGTAGGGCACTACCCTGAAAAAAATCACATAGAAATGAGTAGGGATGAGCTTTTCCCTTCATTATTGAATTCCACAATGCAGAAAACGGTAAATAATTCAAGCATTAGAAAATTTAGATTAGATTAGATTACTTACAGTGTGGAAACAGGCCCCTCGGCCCAACAAGTCCATACCGACCCGTCGAAGCGCAACCCACACTTACCCCTTACCTAACATTACGGGCAATTTAGCATGGCCAATTCACCTGACCCGCACATCTTTGCACTTTGGGAGGAAACCGGAGCACTCGGAGGAAACCCAAGCAGACACGGGAGAACGTGCAAACTCCACACAGTCAGTCGCCTGAGGCGGGAATTGAACCTGGGTCTCTGGCGCTGTGAGGCAGCAGTGCTAACCACTGTGCCACCGTGCCGCCCATGATTAAACATGACAAGGTCATTACATAAGAGAGTATTACCATTGCTCGATTCACCGAGATGCCCTGGGAATCATAGGTTCTGGATTACTTCTTGATTGCTTCCAGTTGGTTAAATGATGATTCCTTTAGGGCAATTTCTGATAATCCAGTCAGTACGAAACTCCAGTTGGTAGAATTGCAAGGAAATATGATGTTTAGTGCAGGTGCAATTTTTTTTAGCAAATATTAAGTATATTTGTTGATATTCACACACTGGTGATTGCGTCATCACAATCAATTTGACCACAAATTCAACTTGTAGAAACTAGATTTTCAGACATGTAGTGTTGTTTTGTCTTCAATATCAACATTTGGCTCCAGGGCACATGTGCAGGGAATGTGTACCAAAGTGTACTTTGGGGAGAATGTGTTTTTTCTTCAGTTGGTCATGCTGGCTTGACTCCCAGACTGACATTTTTAGAGCTCAACATTGCACTTAACATTCTTTGTTTATACTGTGTGGCTGAATATTAACCCTGTAGTGAGGAACTTCCTATCTGGGTTATTTAAAGGGATCACCAACTACTCATAGTTACTGATTGATTTTCATTGATTCTTGATGAAATTCTAAAGACATTTGGTATTGCTTGGTGAATAAAGAATAAAGAGAGAGGGAGCTGCCCTCTCAGCAGGAAGCAATATACCCCCAGTTGATAAGGGAACAATTCAATCTTACTTCAGTGACGTACAATGTGTCAGACCTTTACACTTCAGTAATTGTGTCCTCACCAATATCGGTCATCTGCTTCAGCTCCAACTCTCAACTCAGTATACGTTAGGATAGCATTGTCATTGACTATGAAGCTGATCATGATTATGACCATATAAACCTCCAGCTTAAATACTGGAGGAGAAGGCATTTATGATGTCTCCTACTGTGTAACTCTGTCACGTAGCCCACAGTCAGATGGATAGCAGTCACATAACAAAAGTACTGCTGTCACACAACATGTTGTGAAACAGTCCATTGGACTCTTTAAATAAATGTTCCTCTGTGTGGATGGCTCTGTCGTACAATAGGGCATGTGTCAAGATTTAGTGCAATTTGTTTTATATAGGAATGCCAGCTCACAACACTGTATGAACGACTGCTCTGATGAAAGTTACTTGCACCAACCTTGTAGATGATGTAATGTTTTCTATGCACAAGCCTTAATGCATGAAGCCTCTTGTGTGGCCATGAAGTGTTGCCAGGTGGTTTGAAAAAATGTTGAGCCCCGAGACAAAGACACTGAAGAACAGATTCATGACACTTGAAGTCTCAACTAAATGTATTTACATATTGCACTTAACCTTCTTCACACATGCCACCAAAGAGCCCCCAATAAGGTTTCTTTTATTTCTGCTTCGCAGTGTGTCAACGTACTCCTTGGTTCATAGCTAGGGTGGATCTTTGTCCTGGAGACTTGACAGTGCAACCTGGGAGCATTTGAGTCTAGACAGGTCAGACACTTTGAGGGTTGCAAATTGGCCTTCCCCAGCTTGAACATCCAAGGGTCAGAGAAGGTTTTTGTTCATTCACTTGTGTGACATGGGACATGTGCATCACTAGCTGGCCAGCATTTATTGCCCGTCCTTAGTTGCCTTTGAATTGAGTAGTTTGCTAGGCCATTTCAGAGGACAGTTGAGTCAACTACATTGCTGTGGGTCTGGAGTCACATGTCGGCCAGACCAGGTGCAGATGGCAGATTTCCTTCCCTGAAGGACATTCATGATTCAGATGGGCTTTTTCCACCAATCGACAATGGTTTCATGGTCATCAGTAGATTCTTAATTCCAGATTATTATTGAATTCAAATTCCACCATCTGCCATGGCAGGATTCAAACCCAGATCCCCAGAACACTACCTGAGTTTCTGGTTTAATAGTCTAGCAATAATACCTCTTGGCTAACACCTCCCAAGGTTTGGCAGCATGGAGGTGAAGAGCCAGGCCACCTCTGCAGAACCCTGACAGGAAACTGATGAGGGGCCTATATGTGGCTCCTCTTCAAGCCGGGTGCCACTTTGTACCACAATATCTCCTAATGACCAGAGGCCATCTGAATCAAGGTCAAGATTCCTATCTGTAATGCTATTGCTCTTACTCTGAATGGATTTCTCCATGGTTTTCTCTGATGGATACAGTTGAGAGAAGCTAGGCTCAAAACTCTTGCTGATAAAATCACTAACATGCAAGTGGTAATCCTAAAATTGACTATCGTGAGTTAATTCTGGCTAATTGAAAATGATGAGCCAATATAACTAAATAAACTTAATTTCAGAGAGGTGTCAAACAGAAATCAGAAGCAGACTGAGCAAATATGCTTCTGAATAAAATTGACAGTGTAACTGATAATGTTATACTCATCACAGGTTGAAAGAAGTAACAAATACATTGTACACCTCTTCAAAGTTAAAAATCACACCACACCTGGTTATAGTCCAACAGGTTTATTTGGAAACACTAGCTTTTGGAGTGCTGCTCCTTCATCAGATGGTTGTCAGATGGAATTAACAACCACCTGATGAAGGAGCAGCACTCTGAAAGCTGGTGCTTCCAAATAAACCTGTTGGACTATAACCTGGTGCAGTGTGATTTTTAACTTTGTACACACCAGTCCAACACCGGCATCTCCAAATCATGACTTTGAAGAGGGACTGAAGTCCTTTGACAATTATAGAACATAGAACATAGAAAAATACAGTGCAGTACAGGCCCTTTGGCCCTCGATGTTGTGCCGATCCAAGCCCACCTAACCTACACTAGCCCACTATCCTCCATATGTCTATCCAATGCCCGTTTAAATGCCCATAAAGAGGGAGAGTCCACCACTGTTACTGGCAGGGCATTCCATGAACTCACGACTCGCTGAGTAAAGAATCTACCCCTAACATCTGTCCTATTATGTCAACATCAGAACTCACACAATTCCTGAAGATCATGATTTAATAGAAGATAGCTCAGCTTCCAGGGGAATTCATTAATGATCTTCACAGATTAGTAGAGGAAAGTGTTTATGGTGACTTTCAGTCAGAATTCATAAGAAATAGAGATATTTTAGGAATTGCTAAGGAGTCTTTAGACCTGATTTTAGTGAAGGCCATTGACATGGTAAGTAATGCAGAAGGAATTAATTTTAAGATTATTTCGACAAGCGAAGACTAGCCTTGGCACAGAAGATAAGCATAGTCCATTCAATTCTTACACTGTAAAACCATAAACAACACAAATGAAAAACCAGTGTAATGGATAGGACAAACACTGAATGCCCTTTTCAACACTCTGGAGTAAAGAAGTATCACAGGTAAAAAAAAATCCTAATTATTAAAAGTGAAATAAGAAAGATGAACTGCAGATGTTGGAAGTCGAAAACAAAATCAGAAATTGCTGGAGAAACTCAGTAGATTTGGCAGCATCTGCATTCTGAAGAAGGGACATTGGACTCGAAATGTTAACTGTACTGTCTGTCCACAGATGCTACCAGGCCTGCTGAGTTTCTCCAGCAATATTTGCTTTTGCATTAAAAAGTGAAAGCTTTATATGTCAGACAATAGGTCATTTTCAAAAATGTGCACAAGTGACAAATTTCCAGAATAATAAGAAATCAAATTGTTACTCATACAAAGTAATAATGAGATAAAATAATCTATAACAAAAGAAAAACTTTAAGTGTTTCATTAGCTAAATAAGCAGTGAAGTCTTTACATTTTGACTAGCTGATATTTAAGAGTGTGGTGCTGGAAAAGCAGCAGGAATTCCTGATGAAGGACTTATGCCTGAAATGTCAATTCTCTTGCTCCTTGGATGCTTCTTGACCTCTGTGCTTATCCAGCACCTCACTCTCGACTCTGATCTCCAGCATCTGCAGTCCTCATTTTCTCCTAGCTGATATTTAAGTCAATGGCCATCTCACAAACTTAAAGTTTGATACCAAGATGAGTATCACTACATCATCAGACAGTAAACCACAATCCACAGCTGACAACAATGCAATTATATGGCCCATGAGGCACAGCACTTACGGCTTATAGTTTTCCATAAGCAACTGTTCAATATAGAGACAATAAAATAGTTGAAATGTATATACTTTACAATAAAGCATTTTCCAAATCGCAAAAAGAGTTATTACTAGTTAGGGGATAGCTAATCAAGGGACAGCTGGTAGAATATTTTATAGAACTCTCTAGACTCTTGAAAGAACTTAAACAAAACACATAACTCATTGAAATAAATGATTTGTTTCCTGCGAATGTGTGACTATGCAGGATGTTTTCCCCTACTATCAACACTGAAGAGCACCTAGACTGTAACAACCAAGGAAAAACAAGTAATGTGTACCACACCCCTTTTGAGGCAATTAACTAATTTATATAACTCAGAGTGTAACACAACTCGGCGAACAAATTATTATGACAGATTCAAGTCTGAAGTTAAAAGCTGAGATGATTTGGAAGTCGCAAGTTCAAGCTGAATATCTAACTTTTTATATTCCCAGGAAGAATCCTCAGTATCTGTGACAGAGATTGTTCCAAACTAAAAGCATTTCTGAAGTAGCACATATGAGGAAATTAACATGTTGGCTTTTCCAATGATGCAATCACTGAGGGTGCGTAAGAAAGTCCAAAGCAATCAACATATTGAAATTAAAATGTTTATGTGCTTAAACACAAATCTACAGGCAGGTTGAGAATAAAAATTGGTTGACACAGATTGTTAATGTGACGCATACAACTTCAAGGAAACCATCACTGGGAAGGAATGATCAATGTTCAATAAGTTTTATTAGGCCCAGTCTGATGACTTTTTTGGTGAAGTCAGAGTTATTTTGAATTTTTGAGGCTTTGTTGTTATGAGGCCTGGCAAGTTCTCTTGCCATAACTTACCAAAAGTACTTCATTAATTGTTTACCTTACCCCTAAGGTGTCGCTCATGTCTGGTTTCCACCTCAGCTTGCCATGCACCCTTCCCAGAACAACTCATGACTCAGCACCTATCCATCAAAATACTGGCCCACCCCATCTTTAACACATCACTGTATACCTGGACAAGTATTGGCATCTAAAAGCTGCTCTGTTCAGCCAAAGATGTGTCAATGAGATGTCGAACAAGAGGACGATGGCACCACAATATATCAACAAAAATCCAGTTACTCTTTATCTTGAAATTCCTTATGTTTCAAACAGTTTAAGCAATGCTGGCAGCAGAAAATACTTTTATATCAATTAAAATGATTTCTAAGATGTTAACTTTAAGTAGTTCAAGTGTTCATCTTTTTGAGTGATGAGGATTCATTGACAATAACTACTGGGTTTCCATTTTAGCTGCACATTTGTGGACACCAGAAACTGTTGTCAGTTTCACAGAGTAATGATGGTAAACATTGACAGTTTCACTGGTAGTACAACTACAAATATATAATAGGAAAAAAAGTATCTATTTTCAAATCATAATGCCTTTTCCAATTTAAAATAGCTTTATGTTTGATTAAGTTTCTGTCTTAAAACCTAATTTTTAGCTTTGAAGACCGATCAGACAAATGTTACTTCAGTTCCTTGAGCATGAGATTTTCTTCATTTCTGTGTAACTTTTAACAATACATCACAACACTTTTTTTATTGTTTTATTCAAGCTCTTTTAAAGAATGCTTTAGAGAGTTATAGATACTCTAATATTCTTGTAGATAAATAATTGTTATGCTGTACATTAAGGCTAATACACTAACTTTATTTAGTGTAGTTACAATTAGGTGAACACAGTGATTTATGAGGTCTATCATGTGAACATAAAATGTAATCCTCTTACATACTAGTATTTTCACTTTGTTTTGTTACTGACTGAATTCCTTGTTATCTTCCTCCAAAGACAATTACATTCTTTGGCTGTCATCATCCTTCTGCGCACATTGAGTATGTTTCCATTTATCTTCTTTCTTGATGGAAGCCACTTACTTGGTAACTGAGCTGAAAATGGATTAATGTATTACACACATTGAAAACTATGTTTGCGGTAATGGAGAGTTTACAAATTATATGATCAAAATTATGAATCATGAACTTTATATAATATGGTAGACATTTACAGCAAAACAAGAAGTCTTGAAAAAGGGTCATAATAGACTTGAAGCATTGACTCAATTTCCTACCTCCAGAGATGCTGTTAGACCTACTGAATTTCTCCAGGAATTTCTGTTTTCATTTCAAATATCTAGCATCTACATTATTTTAGTTATATTATCATAACATTTATTAAATTATTTTGTGTGTTCTTCTCTCTTTCCTTTGGATTCTCTAATGTAATACTACCTTAATATAGCTCTGTGACTATTCAGAACATGTTCAAAGAAAAACAATGATGATCCAATCATATAATGACCTGAGTTTGTAACATAATAATAGAATGCATATTTTCCAGATATTGTAAAGGTAAGTAACCACTTCTGAAGCTATATTTCACAATTGGATTTGGCAAGTTTTCAAAATTTGCAGATGAAGCAAAACTTGGAATATTATGAGAAGTGAGATTGTAAACAGAGAACAGAACAGTCATAGATGATGTAAGGTTTAATCAAAGATCTCTCATCTCAGATCAATACAAAAATAATATTTGTAAACTTTGCTTTAAATTATGCAGTGTCCCTTCACTTAAGAGTGAAGTACAGGTGAGACATGGCATCTAGAAGGCAAACATAGGACCAACTCATACATCATTCCAAATGTTTCACTGTAATGTTTTCTGTGCTTCCCTCCCTCAGTTTCTAAACAAACTTTCATCCAATCGTCATTCACATTCTTCTTGACTTTCCTCTGGGTCCACTGCATTTTTATCCTCCATGAATCTCCCTTGTTATTTCATGTAGCTTTGCTGTTCCTATTGTTACTATCAGAGTAATCTCTCATTGTTGCCCTACACTGAAATTCGCTCCTGTCTCCAAAGCCTATTTCTTTCG
This sequence comes from Hemiscyllium ocellatum, assembly GCF_020745735.1. Classification (NCBI taxonomy): domain Eukaryota; kingdom Metazoa; phylum Chordata; class Chondrichthyes; order Orectolobiformes; family Hemiscylliidae; genus Hemiscyllium; species Hemiscyllium ocellatum. The sequence goes on along the minus strand of NC_083406.1, from coordinate 56,256,265 downwards.
GTATCTATCCCTGGGAAAAAAAATTTCCTACAAATCATTTGCCAGTGCACTTTCAAATTCTCTACTAGCTAACCTTAGGCTATCATGACAATTTGGGAGCTATCAATTTTCAAAGCTACACTCTCTCCACTACCTTTTAGCAATTTTTCCCCACTAAAACCAAAGTGGAAGAGTCCAGACTGTGGACAAAATATATCAGGTATTAAGGTGCACAGGAAAAACAAAGAAAATAGTTGAGGCAAAATGTAGTCATACTGATTAAAGACAAAATCACTTTAATGATATGTGTTGTTGAAGGAGGAATAAATATTCAACAGCAAGCTTTCACAAACAACAAGTTACATTGGGGGATAAATATTGGCCTGGATGCCAAATATAACTTCTCTGCATCGGAACCAGACTTAAATATCATTGATGAAGAATTGGTTTAATAATTCATTGCCAGATTCGGCTGGGTTACATAAAGCATTACTGGGCTATGTTTTTATCGCTAAAACAGTTCATGCTTTTCGCAGACTCTCCAAAGTCTTTTGTTTTACTTGGAGCTGGACACTTACACAGAAATCAAATCACTGAATAAATGTTCTTTTATTCAGGGATATTCAATGAACAAATACTTATTCCAACATTGAGTTTGATTAATGCATGCAATTACTTTTTCAATGTTCTGTCTAAGCTCATGGTACATTGCATAGACCTGATCTGATCAGGATCATTCTTCTGCTTTGTTGTTCAGTGTGCTCCAAACATTTTTTTAAAATTTTCTTGTTCACTGCTACGTTCAGAAGAGTCCCTTTCATCCTGCATGCTTTTCTTGCGGCTAAATTGGTGCAATTGGCCAGTGAGTGTGTGACAAGTCCTTCTTTAGTTATCTTTAACTGAAGCTATGCTGGCATATGATACACTTACAAAGGGATCTAGAAATCAGAATTGTTTTCAAAAAATATTAGTTGCAGTCAAATGTGTCTTGCCAGATTCCTGTTTCTTGCAGTATTGGTCTCTCCAGTAAACAAAAGTTGTTTTATTAATGACCTGACTAAACATGTGAACATTCACTTCTGTCATTCAGCCAATTTTACATGATTAGCAAATATCCCATTATGCACATTGGCTCAGTTAATATTTTAGAGTTAAAGAGTGGCATTGGACAGCTTAGAGGCTGAAACTTCGACTGTAGTCTGAGACCTTTCAGCTCAAGCAAGTCATACAAGTGAGTTGCATCCTTGGATAAATAGTGAATTACATGAAGTGGTCGGTTAGGAAGTCCTAAACACAAGGGGTTTGGGCCCTGGATTTTTGTGCATACTTAAGCGTCACATTCATGCACTGAAAATCAGAAACACCATTAGACCCTGAATTGTTGCCCCACTGTACCACCACCAACTTCCCAGAGATGTCTCAGAGTAGGAACAATTTGGCCCCAAGATTTAGCACTATCTAAACCTTACTTATTCGTGCACCTGTCCAAATGCCATTTAAATGTAATTGTACCCACCTCTACCACTTCCTTGATGGCTTATTCCATACATGCACCACGTTTATGTAAAATGTTTCCCTTCAGGTCCGTTTTAAATCTTTTCTCTCTCATCTTAAACCTGTGCTCTCTAATTCTGGACTCCCCTACCCTTGGAAAAGGATCTTGGTTAATCACCATATCTGTGAGCTTCTTGATAAGGTTACATCTCAACCTCCAATGCTCCAGGGAAAAGAGTCCCAACCTCTTCAGCTTATAACTCAAACCCTTAAGTCCCGGCAACAGCCTTATATAAACTTTTCTGCACACTTTCTAATTTAACATTCTAATGATAGCCAGGCAACTGGAATTGTACACAGTATTCTAAAAGTGATCTCTTGTAATGCAACACGGCATTCCAATTCCCATACCCAATGCTCTGACCAATGAAGTCAAGCATGCCAACCTCCTTATTCACCACCCTGTCTACCCATGACACCGTTTTCAGAAACTATAAACCTATATCCCGAGGTCTCTGTGTTCAACATTGAGCTTGATTAAATTTGAATGTTCTGTCTAAGCTGATTGTACAATGCATAGGTCTAACTTGAGCAGGATCATTCTTCTTCTTTGCTGTTCAGTGTCCTCCGAACCTTTTTTTTTAGATTACTTACAGTGTGGAAACAGGCCCTTCGGCCCAATTATTCATATTGGAATGAAAAGTAGAGAAGCTGAGTAATACTTAAATAGAAAAAGACTGCAGAAGTGGGCAGCACGGTGGCACAGTGGTTAGCACTGCTGCCTCACAGTGCCCGAGACCCGGGTTCAATTCCCGACTGACTGTGTGGAGTTTGCACGTTCTCCCCGTGTCTGCGTGGGTTTCCTCTGGGTGCTCCGGTTTCCTCCCACAGTCCAAAGATGTGCGGGTCAGGTGAATTGACCGTGCTAAATTGCCCATAGTGTTAGGTAAGGGATAAATGTAGGGGTATGGGTGGGTTGCGCTTCGGCAGGTCGGTGTGAACTTGTTGGGCCGAAGGGCCTGTTTCCACACTGTAAATAATCTAATCTAACACTACGGGCAATTTAGCATGGCCAATTCACCTAACCTGCACAACTTTAGACTGTGGGAGGAAACCGGAGCACCCGAAGGAAACCCACGCAGACATGGGGAGAATGTGCAAACTCCACACAGACAGTTGCCCGAGGCAGGAATTGAACCCGGGTCTCTGGCGCTGAGGCAGCAATGCTAACCACTGTGCCACCATGCCACCCCAGGTTTCCGAGGTTCAATTCCACCATCAGGTGACTTCCTGGGTAGAGTTTGCACATTCTCCCTGTGTCTGCGTGGGTTTCCTCTGGTTTACTCCCACGCTCTAAAGATGTGCAGGTTAGGTATATTGGCCATGCTAAATTGTCGATAGTGTCTAGGGATGTACAGGCTTGTTGAATTAACCATGGGAAATGTGGTAAGAGGATAGGTATGGGTGGGGTGTTCTTTGAAGTGTCAGTGTGGACTTGATGGACTGAATGGCTGCTTCCACACTGTAGAGATTCTATGATTAACAGTGTAAGCCCTGACTTGGTTTGTCTTACCAAAATGTAACAAACCATATTTATCTAAATTAAACTCCATTTGCCACTTCTCGGTCCATTGTCTCATCTGACCAAGATTTCATTGTAGTCTTAGATAATCTTCTTTCCTATACCACCAATTTTGGTCAGAAGTCACACAACACCAGGTTATAGTCCAACAGGTTTATTTGAAATCACAAGCTTTCAGAAAGCTGCTCCTTTGTCAGTTGAAGTGAAGGGAAGCACACAAGCACAGAATTTATAAGCAGAGAGATCAAAAGATTGTAAAAATGATGTAAATAGAGTGTTGACAGGCTGAATAATAAGTCTCTGCAGGTTATCAAAAGTGTCAGATGGTGTGAGAAAAGTGTCAACAGCTGAAGAGCAAGTGAAGGGAATCACCTATAATCTGATTAATTGAAGCAGAGAGATAATTACAAAAAATTTAAATATGACGGTGCTGGAGACAAACCACATGGCTGAAATGATATGAATGGCATAAAAAATACATGACGAGGGTCGAACCAAAGTAACAAGTAATCCAAAATTGTACAAACTAATTAAGATAGAGAGATTATAACAAGATACCGAAGTAATGGTGTCAAAAGAGAACAGTAAGGAAGATTTTATAAATACAGAAAAGCATGATGTGGTTACATGCAGTGCAAGATGAACCCAAGCTCATGGTTGAGGCCATCTTCATGGGTATGAAACTTGGCTATCAGTCTCTGCTCAGTTAAAAATCACACAACCCCAGTTTATAGTCTAATAGGTTTAATTGGAAGCACTAGCTGGTTGTGATGAAGGACCACAACCACCTGATGGAGCAGCATTCTGAAAGTTAGTGGTTCCAATTAAACCTGTTGGACTATAGCCTGGTGTTGTGTGATTTTTAATTTTGTACACCCCAGTCCAACACCGGCACCTCCAAACCAAGTCTCTGCTCAGTTATTCTGTGTTGTTTTGTATTCCAAAGGCCACTTTAGAGGACGCCTACCCAAAGATCGGAAGCTGAATGTCCTTGACCGTTGAAGTGTTCCCAAGTTGAGAGTGAACACTTCTATTTGGCAATTGTTGTATGGTGCCCATTCATCTGTTATCACAGTGTCTGCTTGCTTCCGCCAATATACCATGCCTCAGTGCATCCTTGCAAGCAGTGTATAAGGTAGACCACATTTGCTATGTCACATGAGTATCTATTGTGTATGTGATGCATTGTGTTCCTACATGTGACAGTAGTGTTCATGTCAATGAACTGGCATGTCTTGCAAAGGTTCTATGGCAGGGTTATGGGGCATTGTGGTCATTGCTGGCCTGAAAGCTGAGTAGTTTGCTGTGAATGATGATCTGTTTAAGGTTTGGCAATTGTTTGAATGTGAGAAGTGAAGGTATAAGGATGATCTTAGGGAGATATTTGTCATCATCGATGTACAATCTTTTGATCTCTGGGCTTGTGTGCTTCTTTTCACTTCACCTGATGAAGGAACAATGCTCTGAAAGCTTGTGATTTCAAATAAACTTGTTATAATCAGGTGTTATATGACTTCTGACTTTGTCCATCCCAGTCCAACACTGGCACCTCCACATCACAGCTATCAATTTGGGTGTCATCCGCAAAATTACTAACTATACAACCTGTACTCTCATCTAAAGCATGGATATAAATGACAAACAACATTGGACCCAGAACCATTCCTTGCTGCACACTGCTGGTCGCATGCCTCCAGTCCAAATAATAACCCTGTACCATCACCATCTGTCTTCACTCATCAAGCCAATTGTGCATCCAATTGGCAATATCTCCCTGGATCCCATGAGATCTAACCTTACTAACCAGTCTACTATGCAGAACCTTGCCAAAGTTGGCTGGCTGGCAGAAACCAAAGATTAGGCAATAGTGTGTTTTTTTTCCTGATTGGTAGGATATGATGAGTGGATTCTTGCAGGAGTCAGTATTGAGCTGTCAGCTTTTTACCATTTATATCCATGATGTCAACGAGGAAAGTGAAAGTATGGTAGCTAGGTGTGCAGATGACACAAAGAAAGAAAGGAAAATATGTTATGAGGAAGACAAAAAAGTGATTAGAGATGGATACAGACAGGTTGAGTGAATGGGCAAAAAATCTGGCAGATGAAGTATAATATTCATATTGGAATGAAAAGTAGAGAAGCTGAGTAATACTTAAATAGAAAAAGACTGCAGAAGTGGGCGGCACGGTGGCACAGTAGTTAGCACTGCTGCCTCACAGCGCCTGAGACCCGGGTTCAATTCCTGACTCAGACGACTGACTGTATGGAGTTTGCACGTTCTCCCCATGTCTGCGTGGGTTTCCTCCAGGTGCTCCGGTTTCCTCCCACAGTCCAAAGATGTGCAGGTCAGGTGAATTGGCCATGCTAAATTGCCTGTAGTGTTAGGTAAGGGGTAAATGTAGGGGTATGGGTGAGTTCTGCTTCAGTGGGTCGGTGTGGACTTGTTGGCCGAAGGGCCTGTTTCCACACTATAAGTCTAATCTAATCTAAAAAAAAAGTCTGAGACATATGAATTCTGGTGTTTTCTTGCCTGAGCCACTAAAGGATTTTATGCATGTACAGCAAGTGAGTGAGAAGGTATATAGAATACTATTATTTGTTGCAAGAATTGTTTCAGTTATACAAGACATTGGTGAGATCACATCACTGATACTGTAAATGCTTTTGGTGTCCTTTATTTTAAGACAGGATGTAAATGCATTGGAGCTGGTTTTAATAAGACTCGCTAGATTGATATCTGGAATGGACAGCATGTCTTATGAAGCAAGATGGGTGGTTTGCGCAACTTCCAATGTTTGTTGTATTCTCATTTCTAGTCTACATGTTGTTTGAACTGAAAGCAATGGAGCATCTTCCCCACTTCCAAGAGATACTGCAGTTCCATTATGACACATTTGGTTGTTTCACATCTTCAAAAAGTTTGTGTCTGCTGTTGTGTTTAAACTGATAAAAAGCTGCAACAAGTAGAGAAAACAGAGGCCTTGAAAGAATTTGAGAATTTGAGAACAAATATGAGGATTATAAAATTGAGATGTTGCAGCCAGGAAATCAGAAACATGTGTCATAGCAGGAGTAACATGAAAATGAAATTTCGAGTGGTTAAGAACAAGCAACAGAAAGGCAGAGTTATGTAGACTGGAAAACTGAGGGAAGGTTGGAGGAAGTCAGAGATGTTGTAGTGGCTCATGGTTAGCACCACTGTCTCTCAGCACCAGGGATCCAGGTTTGATTCCAGCCACAGGTAACTGTGTGGAATTTGTATGTTGTCCCCATGTCTACATGGGTTTCCACTGGGTACTCCCGTTTCCTCACACAGTCCAGAGATGTACAGATTTAGTGGATTGGCCATGCTAAATTACCCATTGTGTACAGGATGTGTAGGTTAGATGCATTAACCATAGGAAATGCAGGGTTATGGAGATAGGGTAGGGAGATGAGTGTCGGTAGGATGTCGCGGGTTGATGTGGACTTGTAGTGCCAAATGGCCTGTTTCCACACTGTGGGGATTCTATTAAAAAAAAATAAGTCTAGAAGTAACAAAATGCAAGGGAAGTGGTGTTGTTTTACACCTTTAAATTATACAAACTGAAATGTTGGTGAAATAAGTATGTTTTTTTCTCCACAATTAAAAAGAGTTAATACATACAAGATGTCATAACCAGTTAGCTCAAGTCTTTTCACAAAGGCCTTTATCCAGTCAAGGACATAACTTTGGTACACTGCAACTTTCTGTAGACATTCCTCAGCCTGATAAGATGGAACCTGATGTCCACATGTCTAGAATAACGTTAACATGATGTACTTACAATGGATAAGTAGAGATCATTTCAAGGAGTTGAGTCCTTGGTAATTGAATAATTAAATTAGCTACATAGGTGAATTGCATACGGTTCACATACCCAAAAAGAAAATGCATACTGTGCCCTCACAGAAATTTATAAAATCATGCAGGGTATAAATAAGGTGAATGGCAAATATCTTTAGGGTGGGGAATTTCAAGACTAAAAGGCATATTTTTAAGGTGAGATGAGAAAGATTTTAAAAAGATATGGGGAGTCATTTTTTTTTAAACGGAGAGTGGTTAATGTGGACATCCTGAAGAAGTAATGAATGTTGGTACAATTATAATGTTTAATGTTTAAGGCAGGTTGATTTGGCGATGGAGACAGACTGGCAAGTTATTTGTTGCACTAATTCCTGGAATGGCAGAATTGATGCATGAAGAGAGATTGAATCAATTAAAACTATATTCACAGGAACTTAGAAGAATTAGAGGGGATCCCATAGGAATTTATATAATTCCAACAGAACACTCGAGGACACATGAGGGAAGGATGTTTCCAATTATCAGGGAGTCCAGAACCACAGATCACAGTTTAAGGATATGAGGTGGGCTAATCGGAACTGAGATGAGGAGAAATTTCTTCACTGAGGGAGTGGTGAGCCTGTGGAATTGTCTGCCACAGAAAGTGGTTGAGGCCAAAACATTGAACATTTTCAAGAAGAAAAAATATATTTCTGAGGGCTAGAGGATCAAAAGGTGTAGGAGAAAGCAGGAACAGTGTAAACAGTTGGATGAATAGTAGAGCAGGTTCAAGGTATGATTCCTGATGAAGGGCTTTTGCCCAAAACGTCGAATTTCCTGTTCCTTGGATGCTGCCTGACCTGCTGCGCTTTAACCAGCAACACATTTTCAGCTCTGATCTCCAGCATCTGCAGACCTCACTTTTTACTCAAGGTATAAATGGCCTACTCTTGCTCACATTTTCTATGTTTTTTTTCTAAGTCTGTGGAGGAGCCATCAGTCAGGGGTCCCAGCACAATAAGTCATGAGCAGCCTCTGATATTAGACCAGAGGATTTGCCAAGATCAGGCATCTGATGTTCTCAGGCAGGGGGCCCAGGACTCTGCAATCGGGGAGTGAGTCAGACTCTGTCATGTGAGTCCATAGAGACCAGCCTAAGGGGAAGCATTATTGCCAAGGAAATATAAAGGCATCAATCAGGAGTCTGGCATTTCTCATCCAGAGATGATCATTTGGGTGACGCAGGTGCACCACAGTCAGTCTTTTGGATCCATTTACATAAACTAAGGGGAAACGGAGCTCATGTTAGGGACAGGTTTGGGTGTGGGTGGTCATAACAGGGGAGAGCCACTATCATGAGAAGGAAACTTAGGAACCTATTCATTGGAATTGGGGCTGCCGACTATGCTCAAGGGAGGTTGACAGTTCTGAAAGGAGTTCGCTATATTTGTAAAAGGGAGATATGATACAGCATGGTTGGGAATGGGGAAAAATGAAGGAGGATATGTTCATCCAAATGTAGGTGCACCCAGCTTCAAGTGGGGGTTGAACAATATGTGAACAGATTTGGGATACGCAAGGGGTGTAGAGGCAAAAGTGAACAGGAAGGACCTGGGAAAGGGTGAAGTCTAGGGGTTCATGGGAATGGCTGTCAGGAAATGGATATGGATATTTGGGGCCTCACTGACATGCAAAGGTTGAGTCTAGAAGCCACGATTTAAAAAACACTTACTACCTTCCATTGTGCTGGCAATTAAAAGTACATAACGGGAAGAAATAATTGTGAACATACCCAAAGTGGTTTGGGGGGAGGGGAGGCATGTGTGAATGTCTTGACCTATGAAGAAGGGGGCTCCAGGACCCACTGCCCTTTTTAGGGAAGCAAGATTACATATAGACCGGTGCACACTACACAAATCATTAGGATCCCACCATCCTAACACATTGGCTTCCTGTTTGCTGTGCACCTCCCTGCCTCAAACATTGCTGACCACCTCAGTCAAGATTTAGATTACTTACAGTGTGAAAACAGGCCCTTTGGCCCAACAAGTCCACACCAACCCGCCGAAGCGCAACCCACCCAGACCCATTCCCCTACACTTATCCCTTCACCAAACACTACGGGTAATTTAGCATGGCCAATTCACCTAACCTGCACATTTTTGGACTGTGGGAGGAAGCCGGAGCACCCGGAGGAAACCTGTGCAGACACGGGGAGAACGTGCAAACTCCACACAGTGGGTCACCTGAGGCGGGAATTGAACCCGGGTCTCTGGTGCTGTGAGGCAGCAGTGCTAACCACTGTGCCATCGTGCCGTCCACTACTTTTAGACACAGAGACTGAGGAAAATATCAGGATGTTTTAGGATGAGAGACAATGGCATTAGCAGAATCCATAACACTTATGTGCCTTGTTCAGCTTGTTTCCATATGCTGCAGGACACTCTGAAAACAGAATTAGAATCCCTACAGTGTAGAAACAGACCCTTTGGCCCAATAAGTCCACACCAACCTTCCAAAGAGTAACCCACCCAAACCCATTCCCCTACAGTTACCCCTGACTCGTGCACCTAGCCTATACATCTCTGAACACTTTGGGTAACTTAGCATGTCCAATACACCTAAACTGCTAATCTTTGGATTGTGGGAGGAAACCAGAGCAGACAGAGGAAACCCATACAGACACTGGGAAAATGTGCAAGCGCCACACAGACAGTCGCCCAAGGCTGGAATTGAACCCGGTTCCCTGGTGCAGTGAGGCAGCAGTGTTAATCACTATTCCACTGTGTAGCCGACTTCAATCAATGGCGCATCGTTTGTGGACATGAAGTTAGGCATCATGCTGGCACAGTTATTTTTGAGATTGCACAGACAGCCAAACAAACTGATAGATTGACAACTAGGAGAAAGTGAGGACTGCAGATGCTAGAGATCAGAGTTGAGAGCGTAGTGTTGGAAGGAACAGGAATTAGTTCACAATTTGAAGGTGTTGAAGTTAATTTTACAACCAGCAGGTTGTAAAGTGCTTAGTCTGAAGGTGAGATTCGTTCCTCCAGTTTGTGCTGTGATTCACTGGAGCACTGCAACATGCCGGGAGGACAGAGAAGTGGGCATGTGAGCAGGATGCTGTATTAAAATGATCAGTGATACGACACAGGATAAACCTTCCTGCTTAATTTAACCCAGCAACACAGAAAAGATTTATCCCATGTAATAATCTGTGAAAATTCGATAGGCCAAGAACTATTTGAAGTAAAAATTAACACTTTATTTCTTAAAGTATTACATTGAATAATTAACTAACAACTATTTACAACTCCTTTCTCTCACCTATCTTTTACTTTCCCTTCTATAATACGAGTCCAGTAAAACCTCCTGATTAAGATTTACCAAAAGTCAACTTTTCAAATACCAGCCAGATGTCGAATCTTCTTTCCTTCTTCTTGGGGATTTCTGCTTCACAGTTTATTGTTCGACAAAGGTACCTTTGAGAGAGCTATTTTTCAGGCAGTCCTTTTACATGCTGGTGAATTTGGCAGTTTTCCTCCCAACTGTTCAATTTTCCCTCGTCTTATATCCCCAAAGTATCAGATTGTGTCATTGGCTTTTAAGATTGTCAATATACTAAATTCAAATTGGCTTGGAGTTTGGTATTTTTCACGGTATAATTTAAACTGATTGGTCTAATTTGAATCGGTTTTGTTGTTTTCAGACAACCAGCTACCCTAGCTGCCTCAGTAGCTGGAGCACATTACATTGTATCTTTTACTGAACACTTGGTGCTGTCAGTTTTTGCTAGCTTTTAACTCTCTTAAAGGTACAGTACACCCACATCTTCATAACACTAGCTACGTGAATGTCAAGGTCATGCTTGTGCACAGACTGGAGGTGCTCTGCAAAGCAGTCACTCAATCTACATTTGGCTTCTCCAAGGTAGAGTAGGCCACATTGGGTGCAGTGAATACAATATACAAGGTTAGAGGAGGTACAGGTGAAATGCTGCTTCACCAACTGTTTCGGTGCTGCTTCATGCTCCCTGCATGACCTTGAAAAATTTGTTCATTTTGCCTCCAATTTTCACTCCTCCATAACTTTCACATCGTCCATTTCCGACACTTCCCTTCCTTTCCTTGACCTCTCTGTCTCCATTTCAGGGAATAAACTTTCTACTGCCATCCATTACAAAGCCACTGACTTCCATAGCTACTTTCACTACAGCTCTTCACATCCCATTTTGCAAAGATTCCATCCCATTCTCCCAGCTCCCCTTATCTACATTGTATCAGTTCAGAAGATGCCATATTCCAAAACAGCGCTGCAGAAGTGGCTTCCTTCTTCCATAACTGTGGTTTCCCACCCACTGTGTGTTGGCAGGGCCCTCAACCACATCCAACCCATCACCTATGCTTCTATCCTTGCCCCTTCCCATTACCTACAACAGTGTGATTGGTCTCCCTTATCCTCACTTTTCATCTCACCAGCCTCCGTCTTCAAAGGATCATTCATTGCCATTTCAGACAAATCCAGCAGAATTCTACCATCAAATACATCTTCTCCTCACTTCCCCTGTCTGCATATCACAGGGATTCCGGTACAGCCTAGTCGATTCATCGACTGCAAATGCCACCTCCCTTCCCACGGAACTTTCCCATGTAATCGTAGAAGGTGCAACACTTGCCCCTTCACTCTCTCCCTGCTTACCATCCAAGGACCAAAATATTCTTTCTAGGTGAAGCAGCATTTCACTTGTACCTCCTCCAATCTTGTGTATTGTACTCGCTGTACTCAATCTGGCCTACTCTACCTTAGAGAAACTATATGCAGACTGGGTGACTGTTTTGCAGAGCACCTCCAGTCTATGCACAAGCATGACCCCAACCTTCCCACAGCTGGTCATTTTAACACCATGTCCTGCTTGCAAACCCACATGTCTGCCCTCAGCATGCTGCAGTGCTCCAGTGAAACACAGCACAAACTGGAGTAACAACATCTTTTCTTCAGACTCGGCACTCGGCACTCGGAACTTAATATTGAGTTCAACACCTTCAAATTGTGAACCAACTGCCATTCATTCCCTTTCTTTTAGCTTTCTGTCACTATGCCTTCTCTTCCCTCCTCCCACCCTAGTGGGACTGTCTGTACCTTCAAGTTTGGCAGTTACACACCATTTTTCTGCTATTCTCACATTCTGATCACTTAATCTGAACAATCAACATCTTTTCTCCCCCAGCAATTCAAACCCCACCACCCTACCCCCCAACTATGGCATAAATGTTGTCCCCCTCCACACTTCACTTCAGCTCTGATAAAGAGTCACCTAGACTCGAAACGTGAGCTTGCTGTCTTTCCATGGATGCTACCTGACCCACCGAGATCTTCAGTATTTGTTGTTTTCAGTAAGTGATACTTCCATTCAATTTTGGTATAAGCGCTCCAAATACAATCAGCCTATTCAAGTAGAAAACAACAGACTGCCTCCCTGGGCCATGATAGAGTCTACAAATGACAAGCAAATGCCAGGCTAAGTAGGTCCAGAGATAAAATAGAGACATCACAGGTGTCATTGAGAGGTTCAGCAGAAAAAAAAAGGGTGGCTGGATGTCATGGAACAAAAGCCAAAGCAAACCAGTGATGAGGGAGCATTATGGAGAGGATACAGCAGATGAGATGGTAATTGGTGCTCAAGACATCATATACAAATAATTGTTTTCTTGAAATAAGCAACTCAAATTCAGCTTTGAAAAAGTCTCATGCAAAGATGGAAGCTTTGTTTTGGAAATTGCATGCTTTGATTTTTAGGACAATTGAAGGGGCATCCCTTTATACAGTCTATGGAGATTCATGATCTGGTGGTCCAACTGCCACGGAGCAGCAGATCAACAGTATTTGTAGCATTCCTTTCCAATGGGATCTCATACATTAAACTGAAGTACATTGTGTCTTGAGTGCTATCTTGTGATGTCTCAGGGATGCACAAACAAATGCACAAGGGGGACATTCATTCTATAGGTTGCCCTATTGACACAGGTAAACCATCAGTCACATTGCAAATTCAGGTATGCAGACAGGGGGAAGAGTGGCAGGTGTGGTAAGGATACTGGGGGTGGTGGGGGTAGTGATAGTTGCTGACAGTTCCATCCTGGAAAGGCAATATCAGAAGGATCTAGCTGTCAGGCTCCCTGAAGGGAAGCTGAATGTGTAAATCATTTGTGATCAAGGAAACTGTCATTCCTCAGACTTCTGGAAGACTTAAAAGGTGCCTGCATCTTTCAAAGCCCCTCATCACATATATATGGATAGTTAGTTGGAGACATGGGCTACCCATTGGTGCATTGATTTGCTTTAAGTGGCCTGGACCATGCTACCATGCACTTGTACACTGTTCACAAGGAGCTGTCCTTGAATTCACACATGATGCTACTTTCCATGGAAAGCATGATAGCTTCGAAAAGGCCATCTGGGAAAAATTGCAAGATGAAGCAACTTTCTTCGGGCGTTATGAGACTGACAGATAGGGCAAAATTCCAAGAGAAAGGGGGCTGTAGATATTACATTATTGTCTGTATAGATGTCCTGAAACTAATAGCACCATGATAAAGATTGAACCTGACATTTTTCAGGTCATCCTGCAGCTCAGGAGAAACATTAGGCAATATTTACTGCAGTGCCAAAAGCAGCAGCTGTGGATCAGCTTGCAGAGACACAACACATATGTAAGAGAGACAATATCAATAGTGGTCTGAAACTGTGTCTACAGTATCTTGACAATGGACCAGATCTCCAAAAATATCTGTGAATAATATTTGGCATTTAATTCCAACATATTATTCTTTAAAATAAAACTGCTACAACCAAAAGATGACTGTGGATATAAATTCACTCTCTGTCTATCAGAGTACTGTTTAGCCCAAGGAAAGCCACATCGGTACAGGTTCTAAATTAGTGGTGCTGGTAAAGCACAGCAGTTCAGGCAGCATCCAAGGAGCAGGAAAATCAATGTTTCTGGCAAAAGCCCTTCATCAGGAACAGAGGCAGAGTACCTGCAGGGTGGAGAGATAAATGAGAGGAGGGTGAGGTGGGGAGAAAGTAGCATAGAGTACAATAGGTGAATGGGGGTGGGGATGGAAGTGATAGGTCAGGAAGGAGGGTGAGGGAAGGTAGCAAAGAGTACACTGGGTGAAGGTGATAGGTCAGAGAGGAGGGTGGAGTGGATAGGTGGAAAGGAAGATAGGCAGGTAGGACAAGTCATGGGGACATTGATGAACTGGAATTTTGGAGCTGGGGTGAGGTGAGGGAAGGGGAAAATGAGGAAACTGGTGAAGTCCACATTGATGCCCTGGGGTTGAAGTGGTCCCAGGCATAAGATGAGACATTCTTCCTCCAGGCGTCGGGGGGGGGTGAGGGAGCGGCGGTGAAGGAGGCCCAGGATCTCCATGTCCTCGGCTGAGTGGGAGGTGGAGTTGAAATGTTGGGCCACAGGGTGGTGTGGTTGATTGGGGCGGGTGTGCCAGAGATGTTCCCTAAAGCGCTCTGCTAGGAGGCGTCCAGTCTCCCCAATGTAGACAAGAACCCATCTGGAGCAACAGATACAATAAATGATATTGGCGGATGTGCAGGTGAAACTTTGATGGACATGTAAGGCTCCTTTGGGGCCTTGGATGGAGGCGCGGGAAGAGGTGTGGGCACAGGTTTTGCAATTCCTGCTGTGGCAGGGGAAGGTGCCAGGACGGAAGGGTGAGTTGTTGAAGGGCGTGGATCTGACCAGGTAGTCACGGAGGGAATGGTCTTTGTGGAAGGCGGAAAGGGGTGGGGAGGGAAATATATCCCTGGTGGTGGGGTCCGTTTGGAGGTGGCGGAAATGTCGTTGAATGATTTGGTTTATGCAAAGGTTAGTAGGGTGGAAGGTAAACACCAGGGGGGGTTCTGTCCTTGTTACGGTTGGAAGGGCGGAGATGTGAGGTGTGGATGAGATGCATTGGAGGGCATCTTTGATCACTAATCTAGAATCTGGTTTCCAGCATCTACAGCCCTTGTTTTCACCACATCGGTACAGGGTCAGATCACACAACACCGGGTTATTGTCCAATAGTTTTATTTGAAATCACAAGCTTTCAGAGGGCTATTCACCTAACGAAGGAGCAGCACTTCAAAAGCTTGTGATTTTAAATAAACCTGTTGGACTACAGCCTGCTATCATATGATGTCTGACCTTGTCCACCCCAGTCCAACTCCGGTATCTCCACATTGTATCTGTACAGAGTTATGGAAATTCAAACAAGATGACTGAAAAGGAGATAATGAGAGGCTGACTATCCATCCCTCTTAGCAGAAGGCCATCTCTTGCAGACCAGCTCACGTTCTAACATTTGAGAGATATATAAAAAAGGGTTTAAAGAACTGACTAGAGCCACTGGTTTCTGCCAGTTAATGGCCTGAAGTGCTAGTGTGAGGATTAGTGTGCTGCGAATGACCTAGCTTGAAAACAGCCATTGAACACCTCTTCACAGTGGGATGGATGCTGCCAGCTAACCACCATTGAAAAGAAGCATGGCTGAAGAACTTGAACCAATCTGCAAAGCCAAGAATCTTGAAACTGATCACTCAATCATCAACACCAATGCTACAGGTATTATCCAGTGTAACTGTTACAATGTTTCTCTATCTATTCTTCATGAATGACTCAGAGACTGGTCTGTAAATCTATTTTTAACATTTGTCTTTTTTTGGACTCACGTTTTAGTTGTAGTCTGTTTGTGTATGTGCTGTATTCATATTTCTTCTTGAACTTAGTAACCATTAAACTCACTTATTTGTTAACTCAAGAAAGCCTGATTAAATCAGTCATTTTAAAAAAAATTTTTAAATCTGAGAAAAAGAACAGGAAATTATATCACCAACTCAAGGAAACCTAAACACATAAATAGAAAGTGGGACATAACACCAGTGCTTCACCGGAGGCTCACTGATATTACCTAGTATGGTGACAAACATCTGAAAACAAACCTTCCAGCTCAGCGAGCAAGCTTACGTCCAAAATATAAGTTCATTTGGTCTGGGGAAAAGATATCCACAAGGGAAAGGATCTTTTCTAAATTAACCAAGTTGTGACATTCAAGGGGATGAGTGAGTAAAGAAGGCATGACAATACATCTGTCCTCAATAGGGAGCTTAACATTTTGAAGCACCCATCTGGAATTGTAACACATTGTCAAAAGTTGCCTGGCAAATGGTTGTATCAACCGATATAGCTATCCACAGCTAACAAACAGGTAGTGCTGATGGTGCTTTAGTATACTATGAGAAGTTGTCTCTTACATCTGCGAGTTGCCAGACTCAGACCCACGTCCTGAAGAAGGGAGAGGTAATCCTATTCCAGTTTACATGAAGGTGACAGTGGCTTTCAATTCCTATGCCAGCTGATCATTTCAGGGAGCCACAGGGGACCTCTGTAGAATCCCACAGGTATTCATTCATATCCAGGATGCCCTGTTCTCTAGAGTGCACCAGTCTATTAGATTTCATTTGGAAGCTGCATTCATGCAGTCAGAACAATTGCCTCAAATGACATTGGAGGATATCTACAGGTTCAGGATGCAATTGATTATACTCACAGAACCACCAAAATGCTCTTTCAGCAATCGGCAGTGTTCATGAATAGTAAAGGGTTCCACTTCCTGAATATTTATACAATTTGTGACCACATCTGCAGATGACACAGGTGCACATACACAAGAGAAAATGTCCTAGTAGTATTATTGATGGATTATCCAAATGCACAGGTAATGTTCTCGGAATCCAGGTTCAAATGACAGATGTGGAATTTGAATTCAATTTTTAAAAATCCGAAATGAAGAGTCTAATGATGACCATGAATCCATTGTCAACTATTATAAAAACCCTCGAGTAAAAAGTGAGGTCTGCAGATGCTGGAGATCAGAGCTGAAAATGTATTGCTGGTTAAAGCACAGCAGGTCAGGCAGCATCCAAGGAACAGGAAATTCGACGTTCCTGATGAAGGGCTCTGGCCCGAAACGTCGAATTTCCTGTTCCTTGGATGCTGCCTGACCTGCTGTGCTTTAACCAGCAACACATTTTCAGCTATTATAAAAACCCATCTAGTTCACTAATGTCCTTTAGAGAAAGAAACTGCCATCCTTACCTGGTCTGGCTTACATATGACTTCGGATTCACAGCAATTTGGTTGACTCTTAACTGCCCTCTGGGGAATAAGGGATTAGTAATAAATGCTGGCCTAGTCAGCAACATTGTCATCCCACGAATGAACTAAAAAATTCAGGAAGCTATCGCAACTATTTTCTGAAACAGTCAGAGTTGCCTACATCCTTCAAAGCCTCTCATCACATAAAAAAGATGGTTAGTTGAAGACATGGGCTACTCTTTAATATCTAGCTGAAAACACCAGTCAGTATCCTCAGGCCGATGCTAAGGACAAATGTAATGTTTAACAGGTTTCCACAACAGCGATTATAGATCAGACCATTGACCTCTGGAAAATGAGCTTCAGATGTCTGGGCCAGTCAGGTGGTGTCATGAAATGAAAGAAACCTTGGTTGGATCATTTCACATTCAGAGATATACTTCACCACTTTTCACCAAGTTTTCAAATACCGTTGAATGCCAAAACTATATTTTTGCTACTGTTTTGACACAGATAACCCCAGTGTGCTCTTGTTAAGATTTCTCTAACGATCTGTCTCTAAACCTTGGCTGAATAATAAAACCCCTGAGCATAGAAAGTAGTTTAACAAACTGCTCAGATTTTGGATAAAATATACTTGAATTGCTGAATTGATAATTCATTTTAAATGTATTCTACTGGGCATATTATCAATCTTGCTGGTATGTGGGTGATAACCCCAACTTCTCAAAAACTAAACCCTCATGCTTTTGTCTTCTCTTGGTTATGTTCACTATTATTATGTTTTTCATCCCAATTAGTCCAGACCGTAACAGACAAAATGATGGCCTCTAAGACTTGCACAACATCTAAATTGTCAGATTACTTGTCCAGAAATCAGTTCTAGTTGAGTAGCAATGTCCTCCATTTATATAATAAAAAGAATTAAAACAATGCTTTTCATGCTTGCTGCAAACTCTGTTCATAACCATGGGGTCATGCTTGACTCTGGGATGCTTTTCTAACCACATGATCACCAAAATGGTCAATGTTTATCTCCATAACATTTTCAGACTCCATCTTTGCTTCAGTTCATCTGCAGTTGAACCTGTCACCTATGCTCAACTTCACTATTCAAATGCATAGCTAACCTTCCACAGAATATCTTTTACAAGCTCTAGGTCATTAAATTTCTTCTGCCTATGACTAACCTGCACAAAATTCCACTTGGCTATCACCTCTGTGTTAGCCCACCTACGCCACCTCACTTTTAAAAATCACATGCACAGTTTCAAATCCCTCCTCTTTCATCATCTCTCTGTAATTTACTCTTGTTCTACAATTCTTTAAGATAACTGTGCTTATTTAATTTTCACCATTTGTTGCTATGCCTTCAATATTCTGCAGCATAATTGGTTTATAGCTGTTATGCTAAAAGCTAGAGTGCATCATCAGATAAGCTGGAACAGACACCTGAGGAAGTAGGTTCCAATGGATTCTTCCTGAATTATGGCAATATAAATCATGTAAATAGTTAATAAATGTTCATTATGTTGCATCAGTATGGTTTCCAATCATCATCTGTCAAAAGCATCCAGAACCCGATCATAATATATGAATAGTTCTAAAGGCCACAGGCTCCGGAATTCACTCCCTAAACCTCCCAGCTCCTTTAGTTCATTATCCTCCTTTTAGCTACTCTTTAAACTTCAACCATTTGACGAAATTTTTGGTTATCTCCCCAATATCTCTTTATTGTCACTCAATGCCATATTTAATTTCATAATGCTCCTGTGAAATGCTCTGGAAGACTTTATTACATTAAAATTATTACATAAATGTAAATTATTGTTGTTTGCCTTGCCAATGCTTCATGGGTAAAGACTTTGTAGCTAACACTATCCTCACTTCTACCAGCTATATAATTGTTCCTCACAGTAGTTAAGTGTGAATGCATTTACAGTTTTAAGCAGCATTCATTTTCAAAACAGCATGACATATCGCTGAGGAGTGCAGCAAACAAATGTAAAAATATTCATATGCATGCAGAAGGAACCACTAATTTTAGCAGTCTTTTATTAAAACATCTCACAGATGCACTTAGAAGATTGAATAACACATTAGCCAAAAGAAATGACACTGCTTCAGGAAATGTACATGGTAAGTAACACGTAAGCAAAGCAAATTTGCTGTCAACTCTATTCATTTAATTAGATTATAAAAATATTCATTACTATTAATAGTGCTATAATTATTGAGTTGGTAACCTTTATGCATGTTTTCCAATGCAATAGCTTGATTCAGTTATTGAACACGTCTCTGAGTCTGAACAATGTCTGATCTAACACCATTAAACTTAGAAAACTCTACAATTACACAGCTCATTTATGAACATTCATGAAGAGAAAATTGTAATGATGATCTCAATAAAAGAAGGTTCTTTGTTCAATTTTCCATGACTTGTAGTCATGTGGGATGATAGATTTAGGATAGATGTCGGGGATAGTTTCTTTACTCAGAGAGTAGTAGGGGCATGGAATGGCCTGCCTGCAACAGTAGTAGACTTGCCGACATTAAGGGCATTTAAATGGGCATTGGACATAAATATGGATAATAATGGAATGGATAGGTTAGACGGGCATCAGATTAATTTCACAGGTTGGCGCAACATCTAAGGCTGGACTGTGCTGTACGTTCTATGTACTTTTAGGCTTCAGTTATTCATAAGAATTTGTAGTGGATAATATGAAGAAGGAGAAGAATACATGAGATGATTTACCTTCACCTTCCTCGTGTGTGTTTAAAAGAATCACAAGTTCACTTCACAAGTTCAGTTCAAATCAGATCTGCTGACTGGAAGCAAGGCTGAAGGTATTAGTGCTTCCACCACTCCACTGAAAATTCACAAGTTTTCAGCATTGACTATGGCCCTTAGCACAAGATCCTTAACTTACCAAAGCAAAGGGACAATAGCTCCACTGGTATCTCAAATGACCCTGATACACAATTTAGGCTGACAATACTCTACAGAAAGTCATACACCTAAAATATTAATCTATCTTTATAAATGATGATAGATCTGTTGTGAATTACTAACGTTCTCACTTTTCATTCAAAATTTCCAGCAAAGGCTGTCTTTTTGGTATCATAGTTAAAATATCTTAATTGGTGTCCCATTGTTGGATTTGGCAGACTGTTAAGTGGCCGTTATGTTTGAACATATAATGGTCTTTGGACTTTGAAATAATTTAGTCCTTTGTGAATTACTTCCAGATATTTCAGTGAAATAGAAGTGTGTCTTCCTTTTACATAAAAAGGACAAATTCTATTTAGTTTTCAACAATTCCTTCTCGTGCATGAACTTATTACAGTCATCGGAGCCTTAAGAGAAATCTGACTGTGAGACAACCCCTTTTATGGATCCTCCTCACTTAGTTACATCTTCTGTTACCTGTCTTTCCAAAACTATCATGGGGACTATCTGGAACTTATCATAAAAATCACACTGTAAGCTGATCCCACTTTCCTCTGGCACTTTCTCCTCCTTTGTGCATCTCACCTTGTTCCAACTTTCCATCTTTCCTACAAAATTATTATGCTGTACCATTCTCTCAAGTATGATAAAAATTGTTGCATTGCGATCTCTTCCCTGCTATTCTTCCACAACCATTACACCATGGATTTCTCATGTTGATTGATTTTATTCTCTACCTTAACCCATTGCATTATCTTTCTTCTGCATTCACTGCCCTACTTACTAAATCTCTTCCTCTACACAAAAGCCCCAAACCATATTCACAGTAACCCATTTGACCTTGCCAAATTATTTAAGCTCACTTCTCTTGTCATATCAATTACAGAAAAGGACATGTCTGAATATTTCCTTCTATTGCTCATCACCTATAATCCCCCTTCTTTGCCTCAACCATATTCTGTTCTATATCTATTCCTGGGGAAAAAAAAATCATCTTCCAATTCACTTCCATCAAAATCCTGAACTATCTAGCCATTGGTTTTCTGTTCAGCACAACATTTCTGTAGCTACTAAACCATATCTTCACCTCCACTTTTAATTTCCTAGTTCTCAATGAACCATTATTCTCTCTCATCCTGGCTGCTCTCCCCCATATGGTACTTATTTCTAGTCCTTCTAGTCCTTGCAAAATTGAAAGGATTCGGTAGAAAACTGGTTTACCTATCCCCTACTAGATCTGACTAGATCACTTAAAACATTTCTGGAACCTGCTCTTATGTTGAAACAAATCATTATTTCAGGATCTTAGTACAGAGCAAAGATAATGTGTGGTTTCTTTTCTGTCTTTCAAAGGGATTTCTCAAACACTGCTCCATCATCTTCACTCTTACCTCCACCAAGTGTAAGGAACTCAGTCACCCTTAAAAGGTGTGATAATCCAGTTGGCTTCCTGTATCATGTCTTACCCATCCACTGATTTGACCAAATATTCTCCTTATCCTACTTCTAAATTTGCATCTTTATTTAATTTCTCATGTATCTTCGCTTACAACTTGACCATGAGACCCACTTCCTGTTTCTTCAATATTATCAAACAATTGTTGATTACCCAAATTCGCCGAATGACCACGATTTAAGTCATTCTATAAATAATGTGCTGTGTTTAGGTATTTCCCTTCAAATATGCAGTTATCATTCCTCTCTTCAAAAAAAAAACACACGAACACCTCGATCTCTGAAATTATTGTCCCATGGCTGACCTCGCTCTGCTTTCCAATGCCCTGAACATGTGGTCACCTCCCAAATACATTCCTAACTTTTCCTGTTTGAATCGCTTCACTTATTTTTCCAACCTCTTATCACCACCTCTCTTCTCATCTTCTTCGCTAATGCTAAATTATCAGACTGCTCCAAACTCTAAATCAATACCATAGCTTTGATTTCAACCCTCCTTGCAATTGGCTCAGATTAATTCAGACTGTTTACAAATTCAGCTAAAAATCACACAATACCAGGTTATAGTCCAACAGGTTTATTTGGGAGCACTAGCTTTTAGAGCACTGCTCCTTCATCGGGTGGTTGTGACAAAGGAGCAAGGCTTCCGATTAAAACTGTTGGACTGTAACCTGGTGTTATGTGATTTTTAACTTTGTACACCCCAGTCCAACACCAACATCTCAGAATCATAAATTCAGTGTCACATTTTATCTTAAAGTTAATTTTCAATCTCTTATCCTTGCAATGGTATCACTGCCTCTTTACACATCCGAACATCACCTGATATTGTCCCTTTCTCAGCTCATTCATTGCTGCTGAAGCTTTCATTCATGTTCCTGTCAGGGCAGTGAAAAAATATAGACTGCTGATTTTCGAATTCCATTATCTGATTTGGGTCACTTGGATATGACCCAGTTCTGCGAAGATTTAAAAAAAAACAGTTCAGAAAGTCATTTGGACCAATGACTGAAATATATTCAGTTGAAGCAGGAATGTGATTTCAGTCAGGTGTTTAGCACAGCTCCTGTGTGTTAATGGGTGGAATGTTTAAACTGTTGAGCTTAAAACAAACCAGAAAACTGTTAGTTTTAACTTTGAATTAGTTCAGAAGGGAGATTATTTTTCTAGAAAGAGAATCAATTTTTTTTATAATTTAGGTGAACCAGTTATGCTAACTGAAGTGTCTTAGCATGTGAAGCTTTAATCGTGCAAAAGCTTGCAGGAAAAGCTTCAAGTCATTGGAGCTGAAAAAAAATTAGACCATGGGCTCAGAATGTGAGAGGAATCAGTTACATACAAAATATTGTAGACTTGAGATAGGTGTGAAACTTCCCTGGAACTGAGTATTTGAAAAAGGATAATGTTGGAAAATAGGTTGAAGCTTTGTTTTCATTTTTGTGTTAAGATTGTTCATTTTTGTAATGTTTTTGATTTTCTTTCTCTGCAAAGATATTATTGAACAATCAAAATCCTGGATGACCCTCCATAACATCATTGTGCATGCCCCTGGACTGCAACAGTTCAAGAGGCAGCTCCAGACCCAACCTTCTGTGAAAACTCTGAAAGTGCAAAAAATGTTGACCTCACCAACAATGCCCATATCCCATGGGAAAAATGAAAATATTCCAATAAAGGTTTTGTTTTACTAACTTAACAGTTTCTGTAACTTTGTATTGATCAAACATTACCAAGAATATTATGTAATTGCAGGCAGTTAATGAACAGTTATGGTGAAGTCCATATCAGTACTGGAAAGCTTCAAGTAGGTCACAGGCACAACTGAGTGGAAGCAAAGCAGAATTGACAATGAAACTTTACCTCTGTTACCATTCAGAGACTTGTTGAGAAGGCAGGTCACTGCACTGTTACAGCCACAAAATATCAGGATAAGTCCTTCAACAACTCCATCAATCTACTTTTGATCACCAGCTAAATGATGGAAGGGAATAACAACAATGGTAATAAGCAACATTTACAAAGATATATCCAGTTCACACTTGGTTGGATTCCAAGGAAGCCATTTTAGAGTCCATTATTAAGGATGAAATTGCAGAGTACTTGTAAGTGCACTGTAAAATAGAACAGAGTCAGCATGGCTTCATCAAGGACAGGTCATGCCTGATGAATCTGTTAGAATTTTCGAGACGGAACAAGCAATGAACAAATTAGATGAAGGAGATCAAGTGGACATAACCTTTTTGGATTTTCAGAAGGACTTTGACAAGATGCTGCACAAGAGATTTCTAAACAAGATAAGGGCCCATGGTGTTAGGGGCAAGGTACCAAATGGATAGAGGATTGGTTGACTTGCAGAAGGCAGAGAGTAGGGAGGAAGGGGTCTTTTTCAGGATGGCAGCTAGTGATTAGTGGAGTTCCACAGGTGTCTGCATTGGGACCACAACACTATACATTAATGATCTGGTCAAAGGAACAGAGAGTATTGTTGCCAAGTTTGTAGATAGTACAAAAATAGATGGAGGGACAGGTAGTGTTGAGGAAGCAGGAACACTGCAGAAGGACTTGGACAGATCAGGAGCATCATAGAGTTGCACAGCACAGAAAAAGGCCCTTCGGTCCAACTTGTTCATACAAACCAGATATTCCAACGTGATGTAGTCTCATTTTCCAGCACTCAGCCTATATCCCTCTAAGCCTCTCCTATTCATGTCCCCTTCCAGATGCCTTTTAAATGCTGTAATTGTGCCAGCTTCCTCTGGCAGCTCATTCAAGACGTGCACCAATCTCTACATGAAAAATTTGCCCCTTAGGTCCCTTTTAAAATTTTCCCCTCTCACCCTAAACCTGTGTCCCTCTAATTCAGGATTTGCCCACCCCAGGGAAAAGACATTATCTATCTACCCTGTCCATGCCCCTCATGATTTTATAAACCTCTAAGGTCACCCCTCAGCTTCCGATGCTGTAGGAAAAACATCCCCAGCCTATTCTGCCTTTCCTTCTAGCTCAAATCCTCCAACCCTGACAACATCCTTGTAAATTCTTTCTGAACCCTTTCAAGTTCCATAATATCCTTCGAATAGGAGGGAGACCATAATTGCACACAATTCTGTGTACCTAACCAACGTTCTGTACAGCTGCAACATGACCTCTCAAGTCATTGACTCAATGCTCTGATCAATAAAGCAAATGCCTTCTTCATTATCCTCCACTTTCAAGGAATATAAACCTGCACCCAAAGGTCTTTTTGTTCAGCAACACTCCCTAGGACCCTACCATTAAGTGTATAACTTTTGCTCTGATTTGACTTTCCAAAATGCAAGATAAATAGATTAAACTCCATCTGCCACTCCTCAGCCCATTGACCCATTTGATTAAGATACCATTGTACACTGAGGTAACCTTCTTTACTGTCCACTTCACCTCCAATTTTGGTGTCATCTGCAAATTTACTCTTGTACCACCTATGTTCACATCCAGATCATTTATATAAATGCCAAAAAGCAGTGGACCCAGCAGCAATCCTTGTGGCACACTAGTAGTCACGGCCTCCAGTCTGAAAGGCAATCCTCACCACCACCCTGTCTTCTACCTTCGAGCTAATTCTGTGTCCAATTGGCTAGTTCTCCCTGTGTTCCATGTGGTCTAACCTTGCTCACCAGTCTAGCATGAGGAACTGTATTGAACACCTTATTGAAGTCATATAGACCATATCCACCACTGTCCTCATCAATCCTCTTCGTTACTTCTTCAAACAACTCAATCATGTTTGTGAGACATGATTTCCCACTCACAAAGCCATGTTTACCCTTCCTAATCAGTCTTTGCTTCCAAATGCATGCAAATCCCACAGGATTCTTTCCAACAACTTGCCCACTACTGATGTTAGGCTCATTGGTCAAAAGTTCCTTGGCTTTTTCTTACCAGTGGCATGTTAGCCAACCTCCAGTCTCCGGCACCTCACATGTGACTATTTATGATACAAATATCTCAGAGGCCCAACAATCACTTCCCTAGCTTCTTATAGAGTTCTAGGGTCCTGGGGATTTATGCATTTTAAGACATCCAGCACCCCCTCCTCTGTAATATGGCAATTTTTCAAGATGTCACCATCTATTTCCAATATTCTATATCTTTCATGTCCTTCTCCACAGTAAACACTGATGCAAAGCACTAATATAGTATCTTCCCTATCTCCTGCTGTTTCACACACAGGCTGCCTTGCTGGTCTTTGAGAGTCCCTGTTCTCTCCCTAGTTACCCTTTTGTCCTTAGTGTATTTATGGAATTTGTTTGAATTCTCCTTAACCCTATTTGCCAAAGCAATCTCATGTCTCCTTTTTGCTCTCCTGACTTCCCTCTTAAGTGTACTCCTACTGCATTTATACTCTAAGGCTTCAGTCAATCTCTGCTGTCTATATTTGAATTCTGCTTCCTCTTTTTTCATAAGTAAACGCTCAATTTCTGTCGTCATCCAGCATTCGCTACACCCATCAGCCTTGCTTTTCACCCTGACTGGAACATACTGTTTCTAGACTCTCATTATCCCATTTTTTGAAGACTTCCCATTTTCCAACCATCCTTTTATCTGCGAACATCTGCCCCCAATCAGCTTTTGAAAGTTCTTGCCTAATTCTGTCAAAATCTGCCTTCCATTGATTTAGAACTTAAACTTTTAGATCTGGTCTATTCTTTTCCATCACTATTTTAAAACTAATAGAATTACGGTTGCTGGCCCCAAAGTGCTCCCGCACTGACAGCTCAGTCACCAGCCCTGCCTTATTTTCCAAGAGTAGGTCTAGTAAGTACATCCGGATACTGAATCAGAAAATTTTCTTGTACACACTTAAATTCCTCTCCATCTAAACCCCTAATGCTTTGGCAGTCCAGTCTATGTTTGGAAAATTAAAATCGCCGATCATAACTACCCTTTTTTTTTTTAAAAACAGATAATTGAGATTTATTGATAAAGAAATGGCAGATGGAATCCAATGTTGGAAAGTGTGAGGTTATGCACTTTGGTAGAAATAATAGAGCTGCAGACAATTTTCTGAATAGGGAAAGAGATTTGGAAATCTGAAGCACAAAAGGATTTGGAAGTACTAGTTCAGGATTCTCTTCAGATTAAAATACATTCAGTTGGCAGTTAGGAAGGCAGATGGAAAGTTAGGGCTAGAATACAAGAATACTAGAAATGTATTACGGAGGCTGCTTAAGGTTCTGGAGATACTGCATTTGGAATATTGTGAGCAGTTTTGGGCCCCGTAGCTAAGAAGGAATGTGCTGGCACTGGCATGAATCCAGAGAACATTTATAATAAGAATCCTGGGGATGAAGGGCGTATCATTTGAGAAGAGGTTGAAGGCTCTGGGCCTGTACCTAAAGGAGTTTAGAAGGATGAAGTGAGGTGGAAACAGATTGAAACTTCTAGAATACTGAGAGGTCTGTATAGAACAAATGTGGAGAAGATGTTTCCACTAGTAGGAGAGACCAGGATCCAAGGACACAGCATTAGAGAGTGAAGAAGGGACTGCTTTAAACTGAGATGAGGATGAATTTCTTCAGCCAGAGTGTAGTTAATCTGTTGAATTCATTGCCACAGGGGGCTGTGGAGACCTATTCATTGAGTATATTTGAGACAGAGATGGATAGGCTGTTGACTGGTAAGGGGATAATAGTTACAGGGAGTAGGCAGGACAATGGAGTTGAGAAACAAATTAACCATGATCAAATGGAGAGCAGACTCAATGGGCTGAATGGCCTAATCCACTCCTACATCTTACAGTTTTATGGTTTCATTCAGATTTTGTCCAAATATGTGTAAAAGAGTTGAGCTCCAGAGGTGAGGTAACATTAACTCCTCTTTACATCAAACAGCATTTGACAGATTATTCCATTGAGGAGCCCGAGCAAAATTTGAAATCATTAGGAAATATGAAAAATTCTACATTGCTTAGAGTCATTCTGCTATGACACAGGATAAACTATCCTGATAATTTAAAACCAGCAAACAGAAAATATTTATACCGTGCAGCACTCTGTGAAAATTCGATAGGCCAAGAACTATTCATTTTAAAGTAAAAATTAACAAATTTATTTCTTAAATTATAACAGAGAATAATTTTTTAGATTAGACTTAGACTTAGACTTACAGTGTGGAAACAGGCCCTTCGGCCCAACAAGTCCACACCGACCCGCCGAAGCGCAACCCACCCATACCCCTACATTTACCCCTTACCTAACACTACGGGCAATTCAGCTTGGCCAATTCACCTGACCCGCACATCTTTGGACTGTGGGAGGAAACCGGAGCACCCGGAGGAAACCCACGCAGACATGGGGAGAACGTGCAAACTCCACACAGTCAGTCGCCTGAGTCGGGAATTGAACCCGGGTCTACAGGCGCTGTGAGGCAGCAGTGCTAACCACTGTGCCACCGTGCCGCCCAAATTAACTAACAATATTTATAATTCCTTCCTCTAATCTATCTGTTACCTTCCCTTCTATAGTAGTCCGATAAAACTCCCAATTAAGATTTACAAAACAACACTTCTTATCTCAAAGCCCGGCAGTTTTTGGTTCTTCAATCTGGATCTTCCCGTGTCTTCTTTCCTTCTTCTTCGGGATTCTGCTTCACAGATTACTGAATGATAACGGTACTTTTAGGAGAGTTATTTTTCAGGCAGTCTTTTTGCATGCCGGTAGCTTTTTACATGCTCTCAACTGTTCAACTTTCCCTGGTCATTGGCTTTTAAGATTGTCAACACACTTAATTCAAACTTGATTGGAATTTGGTATTTTTTGGGGTGTTACTTAAATTGATTGGCCTGATTTGAATCTGTTTTGCTGTTTCTAGGCAACCAGCTAATTTAGCGTTGACCAAGTGTTACATTGTTAGCGTTTGACCAAGTGTTACATTGTTATCTTATTGAGAACACTTGGTGCTGTCAGGTAGCTCTACCAGCTTTTAACTCTCTTAAGGGACAGTACACCCACATCTTCAGAACAGCCCCCTTAAGAAAATGAATGAATGAATCATCATAATGAAGAGATGGCTTAATTTTTTTCTCTACTTTTAAGCACATTACCCTGACATACAGATACTTTTAATATAACTTCACTTTAACTTCTTCCCATATACCTTAAAACATCAAATAAATACATATCTCATCTAAACACTATCAGTTAAATCCACGATAACACATTGGCGATTACATTCTTCTGACCCACAACATGTATGTTTTTTAAATAAAAATCTGTAAAATAAGGCTCCAACAAAATAGTCTCATATTCTTAACTTTAAAACGTTCTAAGAATGTAAGTACACATTGGTCGTGACATACAGATTAAACTGTTGAGACCAGTACCAAACTCAATAGTTCCTTTTCTATTGTGGAATATTTCCTTTTGTGCATGTTGTTTTTCTTTGAAAAGTAACCAACTGACAGTTCAATCCCATCTTCATCCTCCTGTAGGGGCACAGCTCCAACTCCAATGTCACTAGCATCGATGGTGACTTTAAAAGGTTTTGAAAAGTTTGGTGAAGCCAAAACTGGTTTGGTGGTTAATATGGCTTTCAAATGATTGAATGCCTCTTGGCATGGTTCTGTCCACAGAAACTATGTGTTCTTCTTCAGCGAATTGGTTAATGGTGCCACTACACTGCTGAAGTTTGGAACAAACCTCTGATTGAATTGGCTGAATCTTAAGAATCAAAGCACCTCTTTTTTCGAGGTTGGTCATGGAAATTCTTGATGGCCTTCATCTTTGTGCTATGTGGGGTCAACCTATCATGACCAACGTCATGTCCCAAGAACATCACCACTGCTTTCGTAAATTCAGTTTTATTTAAATTTATCATGAGTTTTGCTTCTCGTAGTCATTCAAAGAGCTCTGCCAACTGGACCATGTGATCTTTCAGGACTCAGTAAAGATCACTACGTTGTCCAAATAGACTGCACAGTTTGTAAACCCAGTCACAATTCTGTTCTTGAGTCTTTGGAATGTGGCAGATGCGTTCTTCATTCCAAAGGGCATCACTTTAAACTGACATGGCCCATTTGGAGTTATAAATGCAGAAATTTCTTTCGCCATTTCTGATAAAGGTACCTGCCAGTAACCATGCATTAAGTCAGTGATGTACTTAGTGATGTAACTGGCTTGTCTAACTTTCTCGATACAGTCCTCCAATCGAGGAATTGGATACGAGTCCAATTTTTTAATGGCGTTAACCTGATCATGCACGCAGAATCATTGAGTCCCATCCAGTTTGGGAACTAAGACGATTAGTGAACTCCAGTCACTCTGGTTTGGTTCAATGTTGTCCTCATCGATCATGGGCTCCATCTCCACCTGCATCTGTCTGGCTCTGAAAGGATTAAGCAGATAGGGGTGTTGTTTTATTGAAGCAGTATTCCCTTCATCTACTTCATGTACAATAACATTATCCTCTCCATCTGATTCTTACATATATCCTGATACTGCAGTAACAAATCTTTCAATTGCATTCTTTAACTCCTGAAACAGATAGCTTACTAACCTATCCCATTCCTCAAGGACTTCTTCAATTTTTAATCTATTTTGAGGCACCTCGATCTGGATTTGGTTTCTCACCCCGCAGGACAGTAACTAACACCTGTTTCCCCAGTTTTTCCTCTCTAGTTTAATACGGTTTCAACATGTTCACATGACATACCCAGTACTTTTTTTTTCTGTCTGGCATCTTGAGTAAATAGTTCACCTGACTCAACTTTTTCTCAATTTTATAGGGACCACTAAACCTGGCTTGAAGGGATCTCCTATCACTGGTAACAGGACTAACACGTTATCCCCTCAGGAAAACATTCGTGTCAGAGCTTTTATCTGCCACCTGTTTTATTCTATACTGTGCCTTCTTTAGGTGCTGTTTAGCTCATTCACTTACTTGATTTAATCTCTCCCTCACCTCATAAGGGATCACTGCATAATCTAAGTGTGAGATCTCTGACTGTGGTCTCCTCAATTTTTCTTAAATTAATTTCAAAGGGCCTCTCACTTCTTGATCGAATATTAACTCAAAGGGAGTGAACTGAATAGATTCATTTGGGACAACTCTAATGGCAAACAATATGAATGGGATACCTTTAGCCCAATCATTTGGGTTGTCATGAGAGTATGCTGCCAATGTGGTCTTCAAGGTCTGATGTCACCTTTCTAAAGCACCCTGAGATTCAGAATGATACGCACTGGATTTAAAATGCTGTATATCTAAGCTATCCATAAATACCTTAAACAGCCCAGCAGTAAAATTTGAGCCTTAGTTTGACTGAATCTCTCTGGGTAGCTCATACCGTATGAAGAAAGCTACTAACTCCTCTACCACCCTTAGTGCCTTAACACTCCATAATGGCATTGCCTCTGAAAATCTGAAAGACACATCCGTAATGGTTAACAAGTACTGGTTTCCACTTTTAGTTCTCGAGAGGGGATCTACACAATCAATTATAACCCGGGTGAAAGGTTCTTCAAATGTTGGAATTGGCAAGAGAGATGCTGGTTTAATTACCGCCTGCGGCTTACCTACCATTTGACATGTATGACACGTACGGCAAAAGTTAACCACATCCTTGTGCATTCCAGGCCAATAAAAATGTTTTTGTATCTTAGCCTGAGCCTTTTGTACTCCTAGGTGATGTCCTACAGACGAAAGATGTGTAGGTTAGGGTGGATTGGCTGTGCTAAATTACCCATAGTGCCCAGGAATGTGCAAGTTAGGGTGAATTGGCCATGCTAAATTACCCATGGTGTCCAGGTTGTTCATGTGCCACCCATAACAGCTCCTGTCTGTATGCTAGCTTTTCAGGAGGAAACATTTCTGTCTGACCCTCTTCCTGTTCAGGTTTTTCCTGCACCATTACCTCAAACAGGATATACACTAACTGATGAACCTCAACTCCTTCAGCTTTCCCTTTACTTTTCGCTTCGTGCTGTGACTTATGATAGTAGGATCTGGTTACCACACAGTTTGGGAAAATACTAGGATATTTCTCTTTTAACTCCTCAGTTTCTTGATCTTCCTTGGGCTTCTCCACAATAAGGAGCATCACTCCCACCTTGGATCCTGCCAAATCATTCCCAAGAACAAACTGAATTCCTGGAACTGGCAGTCAGTCCATCAGTCCCACTGTAACTTCCCCAGTCTTAATTTGACATTCCAACCTGATCACTAAATTTCTGTCCATCTATCCTACAAATTACCACACTCTCAGGTAACAAATCAGAAAGAGTGCATATTTGTTCATTCTTTGCTATCAACGACTGGTTAGATTCCGTACATCTCAAAATGATAACTTCTTGTCCTTCTCCCCTTGTTCCCTCTGAGTAAACTTTACCCCCAGAGGCAAATTCTTTGTAGAGATCAGGCACTAACTCCATACCAAGCCCCTGCCTAGACAATGCACTCTCCTGTGGTTCCCTTGAGATTCCCTTTACTACCTACCTTCACTAATGCCATTGGCTTCTTTTACCCTTCATTTCCCACAGTGCCTTCCTTTAATGACCAGCACGGTGACTTTACTTGTCCCTCTTTACCACAGTGGAAACACCTGAGGCCTTTCACCTCCTTTCCATCCTCTTGGGCTTCTTTTTTATCCTGTGTTAAGTTCTTACCAGCGCTCTCTACTCTTGGTTTAGCAGTGTAGGATTAACTCTTCTCCCAACTTCTATCCCTCACGGGATGAAATTCTGGATGGAAGCTTATCATATGCTCCAACATGCATTCAGCTGCTAATTCTGCTGTCCTTCTCACTTTTGGAACTTGCTGTTCCTCCACATGAATTCTTACCATCTCTGGAAGTGAATTTTTAAACTCCTCCAGCAGAATAATCTCTCTTAGCACCTCAAAGGTCTTATCTATTTTCAAAGCATGCATCCATCAATCAAAATGACACTGTTTAATTCCCTCAAACTCAACATAAGTCTGACCTGGTTCCTTCTTTGTGTTTCTGAACCGCTGTCTATTATGATTCTGGTACCAATTCATAAGCGCTTAAAATAGCTTGTTTAACCTCGTCATAATCTCTTGACACTTCATCTGACAGTGCGGCAAATACCTCATGAGCTCTGCCTACCAGTTTAGTCTGAACTAGCATTACCCATAAATCTTCAGACCACTCCATTTGCCTAGACAATTTTTCAAGTGAAATAAAGAAGGCTTCAACATCTTTCTCATTAAAATATGGCAGAGTTTTGATATATTTATATATATCACTACCTTATCTTTTAATCTACAACTTGACTTTGCTGATAAAGTTGTAACTTCTAAAATTCAAATTCTCTCTCTTTTTGTTCAGCTAAGACTGTCTCTTTCTTTTTCCTTTCCCTCTCTTTCTCTTTCCCTTTGTTTATCTTCTAACTCCATTTTCCTCAATTATAATTTAAGATTTTCTACTTTTCCTACACTTGTGTGTTTCTCTGACACACCTAAGTGTTCAAGTAATTCCGTGACATTTCAGCTTTTCTTTTGTCCTTGATTAAACCCAAATCTAACTTATTTGCTAATTCTAAAGGTATGGCCTTTTTCTCTCCTTTTAAACTTTCTTGGCAAATTTAAGAATCATCTTCAAATCCCAGAACCTCTTTAGCAATTTTTTCTCACTTTTAATTTAACCAACCACAAGTCACCAAAATTTATAGGAACTGTCTCACCTATGTTTTATTTAAAGATCTAGAACACTAACCTGCAAATGCTTAAATCTGCAGGGATTTTTCATACCTGAAATCTATTCACATCTGCCTAAGCCCTTTCCAGTCATGGACACGAGCCCACAAACTGTTATGACATGATGTAAACTCTCCTAATAACTTAAAACCAGCAACACACATTAGATTTATATCGTGCAGTACTCTGAAAATTTGATAGGCCAAGAACTAGTTAAAGTAAAAATTAAAAACTATATCGTTTAAAGTATAACAGAGAATAATTAACTGGCAACTATTTACAATTCCTTCCTCTAACCTATTTGTTACCTTCCCTTCTATAATAGTAGTCTGATAAAACTCCCAATTAAGATTTACAAAATAACACTTCTTATCTCAAAACCAGGCAGCGTTTGGTTCTTCTATTTGGATCTTCTTAGGGATTCTGCTTCACAGGTTACTGATCAATAACGGCACTTTTAAGAGATCTATTTTTCAGGCAGTTGTTTTACATGCTGGTAGCTGGGCAGTTCTCCTCTCAACTGTTCAATTTTCTCCAGCCTTCTACACCCCCCCCGCCCCCTCATCCCCCCACCAAAGCATTGGGTTGTGTCATTGGCTTTTAAGATTGTCAACATACTCAATTCAAACTTGATTGGAATTTGGTATTTTTCGGGGTTTAATTTAAACTAATTAGCCTAATTCGAATCTGTTTTGTCATTTCCAGGCAACCAGCTAATTTAGCTTTTGGCCAAGTGTTACATTGTCACCTTATTGAGAACACTTGGCGCTGTTCGGGTACTACTACCAGCTTTTAACTCTCTTAAAAGGGACAGTATACCCACATCTTCATAACAATATCTAGCACAATGAATGATGATGGTGATTGTTGGAAGCTAATTATCTGACTCCCAAGCCAGTACTGCAGAAGATTTTTAAAGTAGTGTCCTAGACCAACCATCTTCAGTTGCTTCATTAATGATATCCACTTTGTCACAAGATCTTAAGTGGTATATCATGGTTGATCATATTTGTGGAGGATTGCATATTTTCAGTGCAATACAGAACTTCTCAGATACTGAAACAGCTAGTGTTCATAGCCAGCAAGACCCAGACAACATTTAACCTATGGCTTGATGAACAGCAAGTAACATTTGTGCCACACTAATGTCAGGCTATGACCATTACCAATAAGACCATCTTCTGTTGACATTTCATGGCATTACTAGTATTGAATGCTCTATTATCAACATCCTGGTGATTACCATGGATCAGAAACAGACCTGGTCTGGCCAAATAAATACAGTGGTTTCAAAAGCAGGTATAAGGATCTGGGTATTCAGTGGCAAGTAAGTCACCTCCTATCTCTCCATTTACAAGGCACAAGTCAAGTGTGAGATGGAATACTTTTAATTTACCTAGATAAGTGCAGCTCCAGCTCAAGAAATTCAACAGCATCCAGGAAAAAGCAGACCACTCAATTGGTACTCCATCCACCCCTTCACTGTCAACATAGTGGCAGTAGTGTGTACCGTCTGCAAGATACACTGCCTAATTATCAGGGTAATTAGGGTTGGGCAATAAATACTGTTTGAGCCAGGGATGCCCACATTAATAAGGAAAATACTTTGTATGAGGAACTAATCAAACCACTTAGTATCTACTTCAATCAGAGAAAGCATACTCTTCTTGATCAGGCTAGATTTGACAAATGTCTGCTACCTTGGACCTTGAGCAGTGTTAAGCTGGCCACAGGGTTCAGGCCTTGGGCACGCCAACCATGGACTTCAAACTGCGCCCAGTTCATAGACCTCAGGTGCGTTTACTGTGGACTTCAAGTAGGTCAAGGGGCTGGATTTTGAGCCAGGCAAGCATATGATCTGGGCCCTGTGGCTGCTACATCAGCAGAGGTGACATTGGTGTGGTAGGCCAGCTGGCAAAAGATGGAGCCTGCAAATCAGCGACTTTGTTGTTGTTTGAATCTGACACTCGCGACCGTGAAGCAGTGGTGGAAGGGCATCAAAGCAGTATCGATGAGGTGAGTCCAATGGTGAGAGTTGCAACTCAGATTGGTTTGTTTGGCTCAAGCAGTGGCAGAGGAGTGTCGGCCCAGTGGCAAATGTGGCACCTGAGGATTAGCAACTTTGATGTTGGTTGAGTGCATTGAAAACTGTGGCAAATCAATAGAGGACAGAAGGTGGTGCAGGCATCATTGATGATATTGAGGTGACTCAGGACTGATGGACTCTTTTTAGGCTATATCTTTCTTTTTTTCTTATTCCTAACATTTTCAAAATGGAGTCAATATTGTGGTGACAAATAAGAGCTTTGCACTGTATTTTATTGCATTCTTACTGTAAAATACACATGACAATAACATCAAACTCAATGTGAAGGAGCAAAATTTGAAGCATTTATAAATGATCTTGATAGACTTTTGGGAAATTGGGGATACAGAAGCTTGAAAGATGAACTAATCTGGGACAGAATTTTAATCAAAATGTTGAATTCAGCTTTATCTAACCACTTGCTGTTGAGATGTAAAATGTTTTAACAATTCAGATGAGCAGATAAATTGAGGTTAGGTAAGAAAACAATTTGTGATTCAAGGCAACAGGGAAAATTGGATCTCAAAAGCAGCTGACTCAACCAACTGTGAACTTAGAAATGAAGAAATAGCTGTGAAGAAGGAGGGGAGGCAACAAGAATGTTAATTACCATTCCCAGTGAATTGTAATTGGTGTGACAAGGTAAAACAAAGCTGTGAACAATTGCTTTGCCAAACAGGCCAAGTGTAATTTATCCAGAAAGAAGGATCATCTCTAGCCAATATGTCATAGTAAGAAGCTTGTACTAAATATCCTGAAGATCAGGTAGTCACAGGACTACTGGCAACAAAACTATATCTAAATGGAATCATAGATGCATAGTAAACTGAGGAAGAATGTGCTCAGGTCAGAGAGGATTGCATTAGTGGATACCTAGCTTATACATATACAAACTCATTATCAGACAGTACTGAAAATAACATGGCTGATGATTACATAACAACTTACGTGAATTCCTCATGGAAAAAAAATATTGAGAACTCAATCCCCTACTCTCCCACATACTTATGCTGCATGTATAAGCTGATGATTTGGAAAAATTAAGAGCTGAATAGAACACATATTTACGTTGGACATGAACTGTGGCAAACAACAGAAAAACATGCAACATGCCAGACCGCCAACTAGAAGAGATGATTGGAATGTAAGACCAAGCTTGCTAAAACAAATAGTGAAACTGGCATGAGATCCAAATGGCATGAGTGGCCACGTGGTGCAACTAACCAAAGTTATTGGTCAGCGATATTGCATTCATCCACCAATCTAGATAATTAGCTGACGAGCAAACCTCAGTCATCTAACAATTTATTTCCTGTCCAGTAGAATATTAGACACCATAAAATAATGGCACCTTTTATTTACATGTGCACAGCATACATGGGCTCTGATCAGCTAACTCAAAACCAGTCCCTCGACTGAGGAGACCTTTTGAATCTTATGTTTATTTTTGTCAGCCTGGGCTCCCTCATTGGCCCAGGTTAACAACTCCATTCAAGGATCTCATAGTCAAATGAGATCCACCTAGCCCTGGTTCCAATCACTACAGACCACTTACGGTAATCAAACCACAAACCCTCCAAAGAGGAAGAGAATAGTTTGTTTGATTTTTACTATATGGCAAGAGAGGTCAGCTGCCTGGGGATAGATGTTTGATAAAAGATTAACACTATCTCTGTGATATGCTAATCATATACTCTGCATGCTATTAGAAGATGTGACGTAATGCCACATGATTCTTCTCCCTCTTATATAATCCTGCTGAAAGAAATTGGCCCAAGTTGAGATGTAGAACATAGAAAAACATAGAAAAATACAGCGCAGTACAGGCCCTTCGGCCCTCGATGTTGCGCCGACCGAAGCCTACCTAACCTACACTAGCCCAATAACCTCCATATGCTTATCCAATGCCCGCTTAAATGACCATAAAGAGGGAGAGTCCACCACTGCTACTGGCAGGGCATTCCATGAACTCACAACCTGCTGAGTAAAGAATCTACCCCTAACATCTGTCCTATACCTACCACCTCTTAATTTAAAACTGTGTCTCCTAGTAACAGCTGACTCCATACGCGGAAAAAGGTTCTCACTGTCAACCCTATCTAAACCCCTAATCATCTTATACACCTCTATCAAATCTCCCCTAAACCTTCTTTTCTCCAATGAGAACAGCCCCAAGTGCCTCAGCCTTTCCTCATACGATCTTCCTACCATGCCAGGCAACATCCTGGTAAACCTCCTCTGCACTCGTTCCAATGCCTCCACATCCTTCCTATAGTATGGCGACCAAAACTGCACATAATACTCTAGATGAGGCCGCACCAAAGTCTTATACAACTGCAACATGACCTCAGGACTCCGGAACTCAACTCCTCTACCAATAAAGCCCAGTACACCATATGCCTTCTTAACAGCACTATTTACCTGGGTGGCAACTTTCAGAGATCTGTGTACATGGACACCAAGATCTCTCTGCTCATCCACACTACCAAGTAGCCTACCATTAGCCCAGTAATCCATCTTCTTGTTACTCCTACCAAAGTGAATGACTTCACACTTAGCTACATTGAACTCCATTTGCCACCTTTCTGCCCAGCTCTGCAACTTATTTATATCCCGCTGTAACCTGCCACATCCTTCTTCGCAGTCCACAACTCCACCGACTTTCGTGTCATCCGCAAACTTGCTCACCCAGCTTTCAAGCCCCTCCTCTAGGTCATTTATAAAAATGACAAACAGCAATGGTCCCAAAACAGATCCTTGTGGAACACCGCTAGTAACTGCACTCCAAGATGAACCTATACCATCAACTACTACCCTTTGTCTTCTTTCAGCCAGCCAATTCCTAATCCAAACCTCTAATGCATCCTTAATGCCATACCTCTGTAGTTTTTGCATTAGCTGGCCATGGGGTACCTTATTGAACGCCTTGCTAAAATCCATATACACCACATCTACTGCTTTACCCGCGTCCACTTCCTTGGTCACCTTCTCAAAGAACTCAATAAGGTTTGTGAGGCACGACCTACCCTTCACAAAACCATGCTGACTATCCTTGATCACATTATTCCTATCTAGATGTTCATAAATCCTTTCCCTTACAATTCTCTAAGACTTTGCCCACAACAGAAGTGAGACTCACTGGCCTATAGTTACTCGGGCTATCCCTACTCCTCTTCTTGAACAAGGGGACCACATTCGCTATCCTCCAGTCTTCTGGCACTATTCCCGTAGACAACGACGACATAAAAATCAAGGCCAATGGCTCCGCTATCTCCTCCCTAGCTTCCCAGAGGATCCTAGGATAAATGTCATCAGGCCCAGGAGACTTATCTACTTTCATCCTTTCCAGTATTCCCCAGACCTCTTCCCTACATACCTCAAGGCCATCCATTCTAATCACTTGTGACTCAATATTCACATCAGCAACAGTGTCCTGTTCCTGAGTGAATACTGACGAAAAGTATTGATTTAGTGTCTCTCCAATCTCCTCCGCCTCCACGCACAACTTCCCACTACTATCCTTGACTGGACCAATACCTACCCTAGTCATCCTTTTATTCCTGACATACCCATAGAAAGCCTATGGGTTTTCCCTAATCCTACCAACTAAGGACTTTTCATGTCTCCTTCTCGCTGCTCTTAGCTCTCTCTTTAGATCCTTCCTGGCTACCTTATAATTCTCAATCGCCTCAACTGAACCTTCACG
This sequence comes from Hemiscyllium ocellatum, assembly GCF_020745735.1. Lineage (NCBI taxonomy): Eukaryota > Metazoa > Chordata > Chondrichthyes > Orectolobiformes > Hemiscylliidae > Hemiscyllium > Hemiscyllium ocellatum. The sequence continues at coordinate 56,217,352 of NC_083406.1, read as the reverse complement.
CCTCATCTTTACATAGGCCACCCTCTTCCCTTTCACAAGGGATTCCAATTCCTTATTAAACCACAACTCCCTCACAAGACCCTTTACTCCCTGCCTGACTGGTACATACTTATCAAGGACACCCAATAGCTGCTCCTTGAACAAGCTCCACATATCATTTGTGTTCTTCCCTTAAAGTGTATTTTTCCAATCCACGCATCCTAAGTCATGCCTCACCGCATCATAACTTCCCTACCCCCAGCTATAACTCTTGCCCTGCAGTGCACACTTATCCCTCTCCATCACTAGAGTATTCCAATAAAGTTAGTTCTACCAACCTCAATAATCTCAGTCACATATTGCTTGGGTCTCAACCTCAAATTCCCTCCCAATACTTCTTTTCTTCACAACCTCGGTTTCCTCCTTTAAGACACACCTTAAAATGTACCACTTTGTCAAAGCTTTTGGTTACATCACATTAAAAGGGGCATATAAATATAACATTTTATTATTTTCAGTTGTGGCTAGATGTAAACCAACGATGCTGTGATTTCTGAGCTTTCTTCTGTCTATGCAAGTGCGGCACAATGAGATCCAGGTATTTCAACAGCCACAAACATTGTCAAAAAATCCTAATAAAACATTATCACCATAACTAGGGAGAACTCCGAGAATCTGGAAGTGTGCATAAGCAGCACCATCTTAATGGAGTCCTGAGGAATCAGAGCATAGCCATCTACATGTCAAAGCTGCACAAAAGATTGGATCAAAAAAGGTTTTAGAGGGAGCTATCGGCCATCTTTGGAAGTTAATCAGAGAATAATTTCTAGTTTTTTTTTTGCTTTGGAGCCTTGACTAGATCTATAACAGAACAGGGTTTCTGAAAGTTCATTGACTTAGAACATCAACTCTCTCACTTTCTTTGGATACAATCTTGTGAATTGAATGTTTATAGCACTTTTTATTCCATTTTCAAATTTTTAGCATCTCCAGTACTTTGTCATTATATTGTTGCAATTTTCACCATCATGATGCATGATGCAGAACAACTCCAACAATGTGGGTTCAATCTCTGTACCAGTTTAGTAGTTCATGGAAATCTGCCTCACCACCAAGGGTTATACATATGGAATGGTGCTTCTCAAGTGATATATAACCAATCGTCTCTCTCAAATGCAGAGAGATGCTTAAGATTTCTGGTTGGTTATGAATGAATGTAAAACAAATTTGAACTTGGGAAAGGTTCACCCATATTGATTTTTTTTTAATATAAGTAACAAAAAAAGTATGATGTCTGTTCTTCCTTAATTATATCCCTGCATTCGCATAAATGAATCTTAATAGTTCATTTACTTTTCAATAACTTCATATAAAAGTATTGACAAGGGAGAAGTACTCACTAAACTACCACATGTACACATCGTCTCATTGAACAATTCAGTATGCACCATCATTCTAAGTCTAAAATGTCAACCAACCTTAAACGTCCATTTAATTCTAGTACTTCACAAGATCTTCAGGCTTCTTTGCAGGTAATTAAGTCTAAATCCATGGAGTAATTATATTAATTCCTGTGGCTGCAAAGGTGATAAGACAGATTTGGACATACTACCTAATTCACAGGTCTTCATATAACATAATAATACTTACAATGTACAAATTAATTACTCAAGACTTGTGTTTCATAGTCATTAAAATCTTCCAAGATCATCACAAAGTACAGTGCATAGCTGTGGAATGCTGTATTTGAATTAATGCAGTTACACCAAACTATTTCATTTAGCCAATCCAAATCATGGCTAGCTGACTCCTTGAAAAAATGGAAAGTTTATTTTGTGTTGTTTAATTTAGTGACATCATCCACAATTGCCCATTTAAAATACTTATCATGCCTCTGTTATCATTTCAGAGATCCAAGAATTAAGAGAGATAGGTGAGTTAAAGATTAGTTACTCATTGATTTGAAATAGGTAAATGACTTGAAGTTCTTTGTTCTTTTGCTGAACTTTTATGTAAGATCGCTGTATTTGGCAGGTGTCAGCTGTGGCTCAGTTGAATGTGCTCTCATCTCAGAGTTAGAAGTCTCATTCCAAAGATGTGAGCACAAAAACCTGACTGACATTTTAATGTCGTACCGAGAGAGTACATTTTGTCCGTGGAGTTCAGCCTGCCGTGATCTTCATCATAAATGCACTTGTTTGATAAAACCATACTTATCAAAATAGAATATAGAAATCATTAGATACAAGTTTGAAATAATGATGTTGTTTGTTGATTTAAATAGTAAAGAAGCATAGAATTTGAGAAGGTTTTGAAGTATTGTATAAAAGCGAATAGTGATATAATCTTTCAAATAAAATTAATTAAACAAAGGCCTTGATTAATGTAAAATATTCCTTAGTTTTATTCAAAGAGGAATAATTGTTGCTGGTGCATTCCAATATGTATTCCTCAATCACAATCATTAAAACAAATTATCTGGTCATTATTCCATTGTTGATTCTATGTCTTTGCTATGGACAAATTGCAGTTGTATTTCTTGTATTACAAAAATATGAAGTGAAGAGGGTATGCAGTTTATTTATAAACAGAAAGCGGGCTACACCACCAGTGCTTCATTCGGAGGCTCATTGAAGAGGTTACCTAGTATGGTGACGAAATGTCTGAAAATGGACCTCCCAGCTCAGCGAAGGTATGCGGTATAGCGCATAGCTCCACCAGGTTGTGATAACTCAACATTATTACAACTAGGTAGCTCTTCTTTGAGGAGTTTCTTTGCCTGATTCAGTGTAATAACAAAACTGAAAGAAGGAGAACTAATTTTCTTCAGAGATCCCACATACTGAGGATGATTAAGATTAATCCACAACCAAAAACAACCTCCAAAATCTTGGAAATTTGCTCTACTCCCAAATGTTAATGGATCCTTTAAAAAAAATCTAAAATCTGTACATGGATCCACATTTTTGACAAAAAAACTTGCCAGTTCTTCCTTGAAATCTGTACATTAGTTTTTGACATAGAGTTGATAAACTGTTCTGAGAGTCATGACAAATATGAAGAGATTTAATCAAACTTACCTGAAGTCCCCAATTTACCCATCTGCCAAATATAGGCTAAAACATTCACCAGATTTCTGTACTTAACAAGAAAACAGTTATTAATTGCAAAAATGTTTATAACCAATGGCCGAAAAGATATTGGAGTTTCTAATTCAAAACTCTGTTTTTATAAATTTCCATGCATGTACAAATAGACATGCAAAGAGTCAAGATTGAAATATTACAGGAACGAAAGGAACACAAATAAATATCAGTGAGTTACAGCTCTGGCGTCTGTCCAGATTACAGGAAATGAGACATTATGTTTCTGGATCCTTTTGACTCTTTGATGAGAGCATGAGACAATGACACATAGATCCTTCACTTTCTTTCATTAATTGAAGATTGTCCTTTTTGGAGACTCTGAAGGTGTTTCTATCCTCTTTTGGTCAAGTGACCACAGTGTCAAAATTGAATATTCTAAATTGATCCACACTTGGAGAAAACTGGCCAAACTAAATTAAACAACAGCCAGTAGATATCAGTTACAGAGAACTGGGGAAGTCATCATCAAACGGGTCACAAGGTTCAGGGGAACCAGTTACAACCGACCCAAAGGTCGTGTATTGGAGAAGTATCAATCTGAATTCCAAGCTCCTTGCCTTCCAGCCAGTGCCTGAGGATGTGCACTTTATACCTGCCAACATGGTGACAGTGACAGGTGTTAGTGCCACCCCTTTGGTCCAACCAGTTCATGCCAAACATAATCCCAAACTAAACAGTCTCACCTGCCTGCTCCTGGCCAAAAACTCTCCAAACTTTTCCTATTCATGTACTTATTCAAATTTCTTTTAAATGTTGTAACTGGACCCACACACACACACACACACACACATCTCCCTCTGAAAATACATTGCACACATGAACCATCCTCTGTGAAAAAAGATTTGCCCCTCATGTCATTTTTAAATTCCTCTCACCTTAAAAATGTACCCTCCAGTCTTGAAATCTACCATCCTATGGCGACACGGTGGCTCGGTGATTAGCACTGATGCCTCACAGCACCAGGGTCCCAGGTTTGATTCCAACCTCATGTGACTCTCTGTGTAGAGTTTGCATATTCTCCACATACTTGCGTGGATTTCCTCCAGGTGCTCCGGTTTCCTCCCACTGTCCAAAGATGTGCAGGGGAGATGAACTGGACATGTTAAATTGCCCATTGTGTTAGATGCATTAGTCAGAGGGAAATGGGTCTGGGTGGATTATTCTTTGTTAGTCAGTGTTGGGCCAAAGGGCCTGTTTCAAAACTGTAAGGAATCTAATCGAAAAAGATTATTAGCTCCATCCATACCCCTCATTATTTTATTAACTTCTATAAGGTTGCATCTTAAAATCCTACCATTGAGTGAAAAAAAAGTCCCAGGCTATCCAGTCTTTCTTTAGAACGCAACATCCTGGTAAATTACTTCTGAACTCTCTCCATTGGCAAAAGGCCATAGAACATTCAGGAAGGTTTTACATGGAGTAATACGAACTCATCAACTGATATAGGGGTAGAGCAGGTATCTCCTTGCCAAAGTTTGACCTGATATCATAGATACCACGCGGTCTGGAGTAAATGCTGAAGACTGAGGGCATCTTATCCCTGACTGTATATCAAATGTGCTGTCACCTCTAGTGGGTCTTTCCAGGGTCTGTATTAACAGTTTAGATTAGATTACTTACAGAGTGGAAACAGATCCTTCGGCCCAACAAGTCCATACCGACCCGCCGAAGCACAACCAACCCATACCCTTGCATTTACCCCTTACCTAACACTATGGGCAATTTAGCATGGCCAATTCACCTGACCTGCACATCTTTGGACTGTGGGAGGAAACCGGAGCACCAGGAGGAAACCCACGCAGAGACGGGGAGAACATGCAAACTCCACACAGTCAGTCGCCTGAGTCGGGAATTGAACCCGGGTCTCAGGCGCTGTGAGACAGCAGTGCTAACCACTGTGCCACCGTGCCGCCCAGTTGTAGAATCATCTATCAACTCAATGAGGTCAGTGTAGTTAGACTTCATTAAGTTAATTTAATTTTATAATGTAAATTTCTTGTACAGGTATTATGCGTTTTTTTTCCATTTTTAATCAATTATTCTTAAAGTCTCCCTTTATTCCATGATGAGAAGGTAACTGCTTAGGCATAGGATGACAAAGAAGATGACCTCCTTGTATGGCCAAATGGAGGAAATGTCATACCCCCACAACCACACCTAAAAGAATATGCCCTGCATTCATCTTTCCCAATCCTTTATATTCTGTAATACTACTAATTTTTTCATATTGCTCTCTTTGCATCCACTTTGTTTCACCCATATCTGTGCTCCACCCCTTTCTTCCTCCCTCATCCTCTCTAGGTGGTGCACAGTTCCTTGGAAGTGAAATCATTGATCAGAACATTGATTACAGAAGTTGGGATATCATGGCGGCACGGTGGCACAGTGGTTAGCACTGCTGCCTCACAGCGCCAGGGACCTGGGTTCAATTCCCGCCTCGGGCGACTGACTGTGTGGAGTTTGCACATTCTCCCCGTGTCTGTGTGGGTTTCCTCCGGGTGCTCCGGTTTCATCCCACAGTCCAAAGATGTGCGGGGTCAGGTGAATTGGCCATGCTAAATTGCCCATAGTGTTAGGTCAGGGGTAAATGTAGGGGTATGGGTGGGTTGCGCTTCGGCGGGTCGGTGTGGACTTGTTGGGCCGAAGGGCCTGTTTCCATACTGTAAGTAATCTAATCTAAATGTTGAGGTTGTATGGAACATGTTTGAGGCCATTTTTTGCAATACTGTGTACGGTTCTGGTCACTCTTCTATAAAGGATGTTGTTGAACTTGAGAGGGTGCAGAAAAGATTTACAAGGATGTTGTTGGGACTGGAGGGTTTGAGCTTTAAGGAGAAGCTGATTAGTCTGGGGCTTTTTTTTCCTGGAATGTTGGAGGCTGATGAGTGACCTTATAGAGATTTATAATATCACGTAGGGCATAGATAGGGTGAATAGCCAAGGATTTTCCTAGAGTGGGGGAGTCTAAACTAAAGGACACAGGTTTAAGGTGAGAGGGGAATGATTTAAAAAGGACCTGAGAGGTACCTTTTTCCATGTAGGAGGTAGTGCATGTATGGAACAAGCTAACAGAGAAGTGGTGGAGGCGAGTACAATTACAACATTTAAAAGTCATCTGGATGGGTATATGAAAATGAAGCATTTAGAAGGACATGGACCAAATGAGATGAGGTCAAATTGGGATGTCTGGTTGGTTTGGATGAGTCGGACTGAAATGCCTGTTTCTATGCTGGAGGATGTGGTTGGTGTGGATGAGTCAAAACGAAGTTCCTGTGTCTGTGTGAATGGTGGAGTTGGTGTGGATGAGATGGACCGAAGGGCCTGTTTCCCTGCTGGATCATGTGATTGGTGTGGATGAGTCAGACTGAAGGGCCTGTTTCCCCGCTGGATGGTGTGGTTGGTGTGGATGAGTTAGACTGAAGGGCCTATTACCATGCTGGATGGTGTGGTTGGTGTGGATGAGTCAGACTGAAGGGCCTGTTTCCCTGTTGGATCACGTGGTTGGTGTGGATGAGTCAGACCGAAGGACTTATTTCCCTGCTGGATGGTGTGGAAGAGATGGATTGAAGGACTTGTTTCCCTGCTGGATGGTGTGGTTGGTGTGGATGAGTCGGACAGAAGGCCCTGTTTCCGTGCGGGATGGCTATATGGCTTTACTACCCTCTCTTCTCTCTCCTCAATTTATTTCCTTTTCCTCCCCCCCCCCCCCATTCCTTTTGCATTCTTGCCTCAATTTCCCCATTTTCTTTCATTTCCTACCATTTTAAGCTTCCCTTAATCTCCATGTACTCAGATCTTCTCCTATAGAACCTACCATTTTCTTTACTTGTCTTGCCTATGCTCCAATTTCCACCAATTCCTGTTCACCCAACATCCTTGTGCTTTGTGAACTACAGTAGATGCTAGTTAAATAAGAACAGATTTGAAAATTAATTCTTTTCTCCTTTAGTTTCAAAATGGCTTTTGCCCTCACCACCATATCTAATTCCCATACTACTCTCCCCACCACCCGTAGCCCCACATCTCTCAATCTGTACATTCTTATCCAGGCCAAAAACCTTTTGAGTTTGTCCTGAACTTTCCAGATTTTAATTGACTCACCAATGCTTTTAACTTCTGAGGTTGTAAGCTGTGGAATTGCATCCCAAAACCTCTCCATGTGTTTGTCTTTCTCTCTGTTTCTTGCTACCTTCCAGTTATGTAGGAATGGCTTTACGGCTATAATTTAATTTGTGGATTAAACCGTTCATTTAAAAGTTGAGGTGTTTCAATGATACTTTAATGTCTGGACACAACAGTATATACTTTGAGTGGTGTTTTTCTCAAGTTGTTAATACAACAGTGGCTTCACAGTTTCATTCACATTTTTGTGGTTGTTCTGCTTGGAAAGAATAGCAAATTTAGGAAATTCCTGAAGATAAACGGTTTGCATCAATTTAACAATTTTGCTTTGGTGATATTTTACAAACGAATTTTAAAAGCAATTATGATCCCTGAACTTTATGACTGCACCAATGCAATAGAACTGCATTTTCAGCAGTTGCAATAGAACTCTGCTGAAATGTTGCTGTTGATCATTTAGATTTAGCCAAATAGCAATAAAGAGATACTACCCATTAAATACTTTAGAAAATGCATTATCATGAAAATAAAATCAAAGCACACTAAAAATAACAAAACACAGTACATTTAACGATGATTACGAATTGACCTACAGTCAGGCTCCCCACATAGTCATGAATTTTAAAAATCTGTGCAATTGAGGGGTAAAATTTATACTTTTCTTTCAAAAGACTGAGATTTTCTCAGGGGCTATTTCTTGGTTCCATTGATCTAAAGATTTAAGTTCAAGAACAGTTTTTTTGCAAACTCTGTTGTTCCAATAAGCGATGCAAAAGAAACAAGAGAATTGATGCTGGGCAGGTGTCCAAGAATTAAACAATGATGAAATATCCACTGACACCATTCCTACCCAGTCGAGGGTTGTGTTGAATATTTTGGAGGGATGCCTGCTGGGAGGCCTTGTGTTTTCTCACTAAGTCTTTCCAAATTCACCGTTTAAACAAACAATATTGCCCAAAGACTAATAGAGTCATAGAGTCCTACAGCACGGAGACAGGCCCTTCAGCCCAAACTGGTCCATGCCAACCAAAATGTCCATCCATTCTAACCCCATTTCCCTGCACTTGGCCCATATACTTCTGAATCTTTCCTATCCATGAATTTGTCCAAATGTCTTTTTAATGTCGTTAACGTACCCACCTCAACCACCTTGCTGACAGTTTAATCCATATCTGTACCAACCTCAATGTAAAAATGTTGCCCCTCAGGTTCCCTTTTATTTTTCCCTCTCTAGCCTAAAACTGATGCCCTCTAGTCCTTGATTCCCCAACACTGGGAAAAAGACTGAGTGCATTCACCCTATCCATGTCTCTAATGATCTTATACACCTCGATAAGATCCCCCTCAGTCTCCCATGCTCTAAAGAGAAAAGTCTTAGTATGTTCAAACTCTCTCTATATTGTAAATTTCTTCTGCACTCTTGCCAGTTTAATGACATCTTTCCTATAGCAAGGTGACCAAAACTGAACACAATACTCCAAATGTGGCTTCACCAACGTGCTGTACAACTGCAACATAACTTCCCAACTTCTGTACTCAATGCCCTGACTGAAGAAGGCCAGTGTGACAAAAGCCTTCTTCAATGCCCTGTCTACGTGTGACTCCAGTTTCAAAGAACCATATTCCTGAAATCCAATGTTCCTTGGTTCCACTACATTCCTTAAGGCCCTGCCATTTACCATGAAACTCCAACCTTGATTTGACTTTCCAAATGCAACACCTCATGCTTATCTATATTAAACTCAATTTGTCATTTCTTGGCCCACATCCCCAGCTGATCAAGATCCTGCTGAAAATGCTGATAATCTTCTTCACTCTCCACAGTCATGCCTTGTACATTCTCATCCAAATCATTGATATAGATAACAAACAGCAATGAGCCCAGCACTAATGCCCGAATAATACCACCAGACATAGGCCTCCAGTCCAACAAGCATCCTTCCACTATTACTCTCTGCTTCCTACTATTGAGCCAATCGTGTATCCACTTTGCCAGCTCTCCCTGGATTCTATGTGATCTAATCTTCCAGAGCAGCCTACCAAGTGGAACCTTATCAAAGGTCTTACTGAAATCCATATAGACTATGTCTACCGCCCTGGCCTCATCAACTTTCCTGGTCACTTCAGCAAAGAGCTCTAACAAATTTGTGAGGTGCGATCTCCCATGCACAAAGTCTGCTGATGATTTCTAATGAAACTGTCTTTCCAAATGCATGTATATCTTATCCCTCAAAATTTTCTGAAGTAATGTACCCACTACAGATATTAAGCTTACTGGTCTATGCTTCCCAGGTTTTTCTTTGTAGCGCTTCTTGAGTAAGGGTACAATGTTTGCTACTCCCCAGTCTTCCACGACCTCACCCATGGCTAAAAATGACGCAAATATATCAGCCAGGGCCCCTGCAATTTCTCTTTCAACCTCTTGTAGTATTCTTGGATATATCTGGCCAGGACCAGGATATTTATTCACCTTCTTACATTCTAATACATCTAACAACTTCTCCACTGTGATATTGATTGTCCCCAAGATATGACCACTAACTTTCTCAAGTTTGAAATCATCATGTCTTTCTCCACAGTAAATACAGAGGAGAAATATTCATTGAGGACCTCATCCATTTCCTGCAATTCCACATATACATGTCCATTTTGGTCCTGGAGGGGTCTTATTCTCTCTCTAGTTATTCTTTTTCCTTCAATATATGAAAAAAAGCTTTCAATTCACCCTAATCATCTCAGCCAAGGCTATCTTGTGCCCCCTTTTCACCCTCCTAATTTCCTTCTTCAGTAAACTCCTGTGTCCCCCTATATACCTCCAGGGATTCCCTAGATCCCAGTTACCTCTACCTAAGTTATGGCTCATTGTTTAGGCCAAAGCCTCAATATCTCTTGTCATCCAGGGTTCTCTAATCCTGTCAACCTTGCCCTTCACCCTCACAGGAACATATAGGCCTTGAACCCTAGCTATCATACTTTTAAAGGCCTCCCAATTGTCAGAGGTCTCTTTGCCTACAAACAAACAACTCCAATCAAACCCTGTGAGCTCCTGTCTAATTCCATCTAAATTGTCCTTGCCCCATTTTAGAACTTGAACCTGTGGACCTGTTTTATCTCTCTCCATAACTACTTTAAAATTAATAGAACTATGGTCACTGGTCCAAAAGTGTTCCCCACTGTCATATGTCCTACTCTATTTCCCAAGAGTAGGTTGAGTTTTGCTCCTTCCTGAGTACGACCCTCTGTATACTGCTTGAGGAAACTTTCCTGAACATACTTGAATACCACCCCATCTAAGCCTTTAAAGCTCTGGCAATCCCAGTCGATGTTAGGAAAATTAAAATGTCCCACTAAAACAATCCTATTACTCCTGCAAGTCTTCCCAATCTCCCTGCATATTCATTCCTTTAATTCCCATTGACTATTTGGGGGCCTATAAAACAACCCAAAAAATGTCACTATCCCCTTATTTCTTAGCTCCACCCACAAAGCCTCAATGGATGATCTTTTAGTTATTTTATCTCCGAATTCTGTTGCAATACTTGCCTTCACGAAAAATGCAACTCCCCCTACCCCCTTTCTCTGTTCCGCCTAAAGCACCTGTACCTTGGCACATCAAGCTTCAAGCCACATGTCTTAATGGCTATAATATCCCCGTACCACCTACCTATCCATGTCCTGGATTCATCGACCTTCCCTCTTGCATTGAAATAGATACAATTTAATCCAACAGGCCTTCCTTGCTCCCTGTCATGTTCCAGCCTGACCGGTCTCTTCAACTTACTATTTCTGATTACTGTATCGCTTTCCAGTGTCACACTTGCCTCCCTGCTGTTGAGGACCCCCCCTCCCCAGAAATCTAGTTTAAACCCTCCCTTGTAGCAAATCTGACTGTCACAGTAATGCCTTCCTTTCCCCCCCCCCCCACCGTCCCCATTTCAGGTTTAACCAGTCCCTCTTGAACAGGTCACTTCTACCCAAGAACAGAACCCAATGATCTAAAAATCTGAATTCCTATCCCCTGGACCAGTTGTTTAGCCACACATTCATCTGCCATTTCCTCCTGTTCTTACCTTCACCAGCATGTGGCATTGGAACTAATCCAGAGATTACCACCGTCAAGGTCATGGTTTTTAAACTTTTTCCTAGCTCTCTAGAATCACTCCACAGATCTTCATGCCTATTTTTACCTATGTCATTTGTGCCAATGTGCACAATGATTTCTGGCTGCTCACCCTCTCCCTTGAGAACATTCTGCAGTTGCTCTGAGACATCCTGGACCCTGGCATCTGGAAGGCAAAACATCATCCTGGATTCCTGTTTACAGCCACAAATTCTCCTGTCCGTCCCCTTAACTATCGAGTCTGCTATCACTATGGTCCGGTTTACCTTCACGCTTGACTGCTGTGCACCAGAGCCAGTCATAGTGCCACTGGCCTGGCTACTGCTGCTTTCCCCTGAATGGTCATATCCCCCAACAGTAGCCAAAATGGTATACTTGTTTTTGAGAGGAATGGCCACAGGGGATTCCTACAACCTGACTATTATCTTTGCCTTTCCTGGTGATCACCCAGCTACTTTCTGCCTGCACCTTAGGTATATCCACCTCATTAAAACTCTTATCTATGATGTGCTCAGCATCTAGGATGATCCTGAATGCATCCAGCTCCAGCTCCCTTAAACAGTCTCCAAGGAGCTGCAGCTGGGTGCAGTCATCAGGGATGATGGAAGTCTCCCTGAGCTCCCACATCATGCAGGAGGAATATGCAACTGCCCTAACTGCCAACTCAACTGCTGTAAGACTAAAGAGGAAAGTTTAAAGGACTTTACCTGAACTTTCCGCTGAGCTGTTGCCCTCCGAACCCTCTCAAACCAAAGCCTTACCACTCACCTTGCTACAAACAAATTTTCCAATTGCATATCTCTGTAACCACCCCCATTTTTTTTTGTTGGAGGAGGAGGGAAGGAGGGCAACATTACACTGATGAAATGTTTGGGCTATAAATACTCCTTAATACCTAGCCCTGCAGATCCGCTCTTCAGTGTGGGTGACTGTTTCCAGGCTGTATTGTACGCGCTGCAGTGATGCCTCTCCCTCTCGGTCACCCTCTGCTTCTCTTATATTCAATTCTGGTCCCATTTTACCACACATCATTTCCATACCAACATCACTGGAAATTACCAGGAGATGGGAACTCCTTGCATCTGTGCTATCATTAAAAGTGTGCTGTACATTCAGAGGAGCACCAGCATTCCAAGGTTGCACTGTTTGCTCAGAGACAGATTTGAACATTTCCAAAAAGGGGAAAATCGCACTGTGATTCCAGTGCCCCAACCATTTTCAAGATCGAAGCAAGGGTGAACAGTGGGTAGGAAACCTGGTGATCACTCCAGGCATCATTTCCTCAGAAGGAAATGGCACCTAGCCAAAGCATAAGCCACATATAGTCCTCTCAGTGCATTCCAGAAGGAGCTAGATCCCCATCTCCACTCTGCCTGACTCTTCTGACTCTTATAAGTTCATGCAGATAATGTCAAATTGCCTCTGGGCTCCACTGCCAAATTGGTTTCTTTCACCCCAACTGCCAAAACAGGGAGTACATCCAAGATGTAGTAGGGACAGAAAGACAAAAACAAGGCATTTGGTGTCAAGGTTCATAAAGCACTGTATATAGTATGCACAGAACATCACTGAATTCACCTCAGATCTGGTTGTTTGGCTGTGTAGCCCCAAATAGCGTTATTACAATATCAGCATTACTTCATGACTACAGACATGATCCATGTGTTGATAGCCTGCTGTATCATATGGCTCATTTTTCACACTGATACCTCTGGATCTCCTCTTTAAACATCTCTATTATTTTATGATCAATGTTCAAAGAGGTACTTGTTAATGAATTGTTCAGTGATACAAATGGCAGGGAGGAAAAACACATAAGAGTGCAATGTTTTAGGCTGACCAGGGAAGTGGGAGCCCACTGGTCTGTACAGGTCTTTCCAACATGGTTCTGTGCACAATATGCTTTCCCTTTTAACAACCTAACATCAGTGGGTACTATAACCCCTGCTCTCACAGATCAAGTCAGCTACACACACTCCAAGTGTGGTCACAGCCGTTTTCTTCCCCATTGCACACTTTTTAATTTGCAGCACAATGGAACATGACAATGAGTCCTTCTCAGTTAGAGCCTTGTAGCCTCTACCTCCATCTGTCAATTCGCTTCCCAATATCCTGACCCTATTTCTGATAGTCCTTCTTGCAAACTCACTATTGAAGTGCAACTTATTTGGCTTATGAAAGTCCATTCTGCTTCAAAACAGATTCCAATGGCCAATGAATGAACGTCTCCTGCACCATCGCTTCAGCCATGCATTCAAGTACACTATTCTCTTATTTTTGTACTTATACAGTGCAGGATTCAGTGATGGCAACACAATCAACATCCTACAGGTTATTCACCAGAAACTCAACTGGACTCACCATATAAATAGTGATTACAAGAGAAAGTCAGGGCTAGGATACTGCAAACAACTCACCTCCTGACTCCCCAGAGCCTGTCCATCATCTATAGAGGAACAAGTCTGGCATGTGATAGAATATTCCAGCAACACTCATGAAGCTTGACACCATCCAGCACAAAGCAGCCCTCTTGACTGTCACTACATCCACAAGCATCCACTCCCTCCACCACCAATGTTCAATAGCAGCAGTGCGTGTAATCTACAAGATGCATGCAGACATTCACTAAACATCCTTGGATATTACTTTGCAAACCCATGACTACTTCCAACTAGAAGGACAAGGGCAGCAAATTCATGGGAACACCACTAACTGCAAGCTCCACTCCAAGTCACTCACCATCCTGGCTTAGTAATAAATTTATGTTCCTTTACTGTTGTTCAATCAAAATCCTGAAACTCTCTCCTTCTAAAAGGCACTGTGGGACTACTTACAGCACATAGACTGCAGCAGTTCAACAAGATAGCAAATCATCACCCTCTCAAGAGCAATTAGGAACACCACTTCCTACAAGTGGACAAAAATACCCTCAGTATTGAAGATAATCTGAAAATTAATGAGACTTAACAATTTAATTCATTACCTAGGTTCCTGAAATCTGCCTGTATAATCTTGTCATCCTTAAGACAATTTTGATGTGGACCATGACATTTGGGTGCATACATTCTCCTTTCAATGTGATTTGCTGCTATTTTGTGACATCTGTTACCTCAGCACCTGGGAGACAACATACTATCCTGGAATTATATCTTTGGTAACAAAAATATTTGTTGCCTACCCATATTACTTTCCTCTTCTGACTCCTGCACAAGTGAGGCAATGTGGACTCAGCCTCAGCAGCATTCCCTCCAGGAGCCATCGCCCTCAGCCATGACTAGAACTGGATACCAATTCAACACCGAGATGCACTCAAGAAAATTCCCGTGCTCCCAGCCTGGTTCGCCCTGACTGATCACTGTTTTTATACTCTTTCGCTATGGTGTAACGATATATTGAAACTGACTATTCACATCGTCTCAGTCTCTGAAACTCAGAGTTAGTGCTCCTCAGTTTTCTGAATTTGACAAAAAAAAAATCTGTTGTATCAGCTTTATAGTAGTACAGATTCATCGACTTATGTATGTAGGGAAACCCCTTTTCCAATCACCTCACCCTTACTCAACAAGGTATTGCACCTGTCCACCTCACCTCGCCTTCCACCAGCAACAACGATAACTGACATCTCCGAGAACCAATCAGACAGCTCTCCGAACTGAAGCCTACCCCACCCTCTCCCCCGGATTGGTGTATCTCCCTTTCCCCAGTTCTCCCTCAGACTTTAGTGAACAACTCTGGAAGGCTCGCTGTGATACTCTGGCTCTCGTGGTTAGGTCGAGCTCCTGTATAAGGTTTGTTCTCTTTTCGCGTTTTCACGTTGTTTTAGAACAAATTGATGCTACGCATGTCTGAAAGCAGTGAGTTATGGAAACGTATTTATGGCCACTTGTTTTTGGGTAACGATTTCAAAGGCTTCTGTTATGAACAGCTTAAGCACAAAATACAGCAAGTTAATGGATTTAGAGCAGGAGGAGGCGACTAAACACTATAATTTGAATAACGTTAATTCGCGCACTTTTATATTTTTTAAATGAGAATTGCGCAAAATGTATAATTCAAGTTAGTATTCACTTGCTGGTACTGTCCCGTTGGACTGCTTTCTCGTGATGCTGCGATTTTGGAGAGTATGACGCCCTCTCCTGCAAAACTTAAAAAGGGACGAGACTGGTAGATGCAGGCATTGGTGCCAGACTGGCGATGGTGGGCAACGATTGATGCTGGGTTGGCAGCGGTGGGCAGGGGCAGGGATTGATGCTGGGTTGGCAGCGGTGGGCAGAGGCAGGGATTGGTGCCGGGCTGACAGCGGTGGGCAGGGGCAGGGATTGGTGCTGGGCTGACAGTGGTGGGTGCGGGTGAAAGCTGTTAGGAACCGGCAAATGTCTAGTAAAGCTCTGCCACAACCTGATATGTAGGAAAGATCAGTGTCTGGCCCACTGCCAGCTGAGATGGATAAAAAGCTAATCCTTCCGCTGCCGCAGAAACACGAATTGCCGTTATTTGGGAGCGAAACTGCCGCTAGTTTAAGTAGATTCTGTTCCATCTCCGAGTCAGGCTGAGGATAGTTAGCAGGCTGCTTTCTTTGGAAATCTCACAACGATGTAATGGTTCCGATTTGTGTGTGTAGCCGAGAAACTGCAGTGAAATCCACTGCCTAAAGTTCAGCAAGTTCTCGCAGCAAGCTGAATTTCACGATGGGAGTTCATAAGGCCGAGTTAAAATCTCAAAATACGTTTTTGACCGTTGACATTCTTGCACTGTTATCCCGCCCTATCGAGTGAATGCAGTATCCTCACTGACTAAACGTAACTAATAATTGCCTTCATGTAAGTTCATCGCAACTGTCAGATTTGCACAAAACGACAATCTCTGCTGCATCACTGTCTGATTTGCTGCTGCTTTATTCGAAAGTCAAAGCTTTTTTTTCAATTCAAATCAGTGTTTAGGTCCTAACCATTCCTTTAATATATTTGATCTGTAAGGAAGTAACAGTGCACCCAGCATGGTCTTGTGGAAGTTTCGGTTTTTGTACCGATTATGTACATAGCATAGTTTCACGAATTATATGCTACTTTCTCTTTGTATCACTAGAAGCGTCTTAATTTGTGCAGAAGTAGTTACAAATGTTCTTACTTTGCTTCGTGGATAGTTTTGTTTTTGTGTTTGTGATTTAATGCTGGTGTAACCGGGGAGTTGAAATAATTTGGAAGTTTTTTTTGCTTTGTGTGGGGCCGTTATAGCGACATCGACCATATTAACTGAATAGCCTATTGCTGTTCAACTGTATTATATCATACCATGTCAGTACCGATTGGAGGTAGCCCCCTCTAATATTTTATAGTTTGAGAGGAGCTTAATGTCTTAGCCTTCGTTTGAAAAGAGCAGAGAACTTGACCTTTCGTGACCTCAGAGCGTCCGTCTACGGTTCCGTCAGGTTCTGTTTTTGTTGTAATGTGGGAAAACGAGAGCACAATTATGCACAGCAAGAACTCTCATTAATGAAATATATGATTAAAAATATTTAGTTTTGGTGGATAAATATTGACTAAGGATTCCAAGGGTCAGAAAATGCAGTTTTTTGTTTAAGTAAATGTGAATGCAGTCTTGAGGGAACCCATAAACATAACCTTTAGAGTATGATATAACTTAGTCGAATTAGAGAAACACAGTGCAATATTTGTGGGGATCTTTAGACTTCATATAGTAAATGAAAGTCAAGGGGCAAATCTGGTCATAATGCTTTTGAGACTTTTTTTGGAGCCAACTGTAAAGCTATTCTAGATCTAGTATTGTTCAGTGAGACAAGATTTTTTAAAAACTAAACGATCCACAGAACTCAAGATTTCAAGACAATTGTATTGCACGTTATGCCTAATAGTAATATAGTCTAGCGAGTTTTGCGAAGATTTGTAGCTCAGGTTGAGGTTCTGGATGTAGGTTTGCTCAGTGAGCTGGATGGTTCATTTTCAGATGTTTCATCACCCTACCAGGTGACATCTTCAGTGCGCCTCTGGACAAAGCACTGCTGATGTTTCCTTTTCTATTTTATATATTTTGGTTTCCTTGGGTTGGTGATGTCATTTCCTATGGTGATGTCATTTCCTGTTCTTTTTCTCAGGGGTGGTAAATGGGGTCCAAGTCGTTGTTTGTTGATAGCATTCTGGTTGGAATGCCATGCTTCTAGGAATTCTCATGCATGTCTCTGTTTGGCTTGTTCTAGGATGGATGTGTTGTCCCAGTTGAAGTGGTGTCCTTCCTTATCTGTATGTAAGGATACTAGTTAAAGAGGGTCATGTTATATTGTGGCTAGTTGATGCTCATGTATCCTGGTGGCTAGTTTTCTGCTTTTGTCTAAAGTACTGTTTGTTTCAGTACTTGCAAGTTATTTTGTAAATGACATTAGTTTTGCTTATTGTCTTTATAGGGTCTTTCAAGTTCATTAGCTGCTGTTTTAGTGTGTTGGTGGGTTTGTGGGCTACCATGATGCTAAGGGGTCTGAGCAGTCTGGCAGTCATTTGAGATGTTTTTGATGTAGGGAAAAGTGACCAGAGTTTCTGGACATGTTTTGTCTGCTTGTTTGGGTTTGTTCCTGAGAAATTGGACTGTGTTCATTGGGTACCCATTCCTTTTGAATACATTGTGGAGATGATTTTTTGTTGCTCCGCGTAGTTTCTCTGTGCTGTAGTGTGTGGTGGCTCGTTGAAATGTTCTGATGCAGCTTCGTTTGTGGATGTTGGGATGATTGAGCTACAGAAGCAATGTGTTGTTTTCCTGTAGATGCTGGTTGGAAGCTCCCCATTGGCTGTTTGCTCTACTGTGACATCTACAAATGGCAGTTTGTTGTTGTTTTCCTCCTCCTTTCGTGGACCTTATGCCAGTAAGAGTATTATTGATAGTCTTGAAGGTTTCCTCTAATTTGTTTCATTTAGTGGTGACATCTACAGTGTACAAGCTTGTCAAAGACATCTTGGAAATGACTGCCAGACTACTCGGACCCCTTGGCATCATTGCAACACACTAAAACAGTAGCTAATGAACTTGAAAGACCTTGTACAGACAACAAGCAAAACTAATGTCATTTACAAAATACCATGCAGGAACTGTAACAAACACTACATTGGACAAACAGTTATAAGTCTAGCTGCCAGGATACATGAACAACAACTAACCACAAAATGACATGACTTTCTCTCACTAGTACCCTTAAGTACAGATTTAAAAAAAGGACACCACTTCGATTGGGACAGCATACCCATTGTAGGACAAGCCAAACTGAGACACACATGAGAATTCCTAGAAGCATGGCATTCCAAGCAGAACGCTTTCACAAAACACATTGACTTGGACCCATTTACCACCCCCTGAGAAAAAGAACAGGAAATGACATCATAGGAAAGACATCACAACAGGAAATGGTATCACCAACCCAAGGAGACCCAAACATATAAACAGAAAGCAGGAAACATCAGCAGTCCTTCGTCTGGAGGCTCACTGAAGATGTTACTGAGTGTGAGTTTCCCTTTTAAGTAGTCACAGGGAGGTTTTCTTTACACTGGCCTCTGTTAACCCCCCAGCTTTGGTCAGTTATTCAAAGCTAATTTTGTTCATTTGTTTGACTCAATTAGACAAGACCCTCAAAGATTGGGAGGGGGGGGGGGGCCTTCCGATATCATGGTTGGGTTGAGTTCAGTTGTTGTGATGAAAATGAATGTTCTTCCTTGCTTATTGTACCCTTTGCAGAAACGCCCTTTGCTTTTCTCTAGGCAAACATTTCAGAAATTGAAGGCTGGTTTAGTTTATTTGGCGCTATAAGCTTTTGCCCATGGATTGGGGGGAGTGGACCTCCTTGACATTAGAAGATATCAACTGATCTATGTAAGTGACTGGGCCTGTGGGGATTCAGCGTCGATGTGGTTGGACACAGAGGCCTTTCAGACCAGGAGTCCTCATCAGCTGGTTGTTTTTTAGACAAACTGAGGACAGTTGCAGAACATTGCCATAATCTAATAGTTACTAACACTGTCAAGGTATGGAGGGCAATGAGGCAGATGGAAGGTAATATGTCTAAAACATATTTTACTCCCATTGTTGGCATGCCGGGTTTATGGCCAGGGACAAAGGATCCTGGATTTAAACTTTGGGTGGACTGGGGAGTCTTTTGTTTGGGTGGTCTGAGGGTGAAATGTTGATATCATTTGATCGAATAATTCAGAAATATAGATTGTCAAGTAGGGACCTCTTCCATTTCTTTCAGATTTTAGATTTTATCTAAACGGAGACTATGCTCTTGATTGAGTGTTATAGATCTGAAAGGGAAAAGAACGTGCTTCAGGTTAACAGCTCTCTTTCAGTGAGTACTTATTGGTGATGGTGTGGGGGGGGGGCGGAGCGGTTTGCTCTGATGACATTAAGCATCTATATGAGGTCTGGGAGAGAGAGAGTTGGCACTTGAGATCACTTTGGAAACATGGGAGGACATTTTGTGAGAATGCGAGGAGGATTTCAATGTAATATGAGCCATGTTATGCAGTTAAATGTTCTTCGTAGGACTCATTTGGTCCCAGATCATCTCTTAAAATTTAAGCATGGTGCGTCTTCAGTGTGCCCCAAATGTAAAATAAATAGAGGTACCCTCACTCATTGTTTGTGGTCCTCTGGAGCACTGTGGCAGGAGTAATAGAGAAGGTCTTGAGGGCCGAAGTCAAGGTGAGCCCAGTCTCTTTGCTCCTGGGTTTGCTGAATTTACCTCCCTTAAATGTGTATAGGTAAAAGCTTTTCAACATCCTCACTTTGTGTGAGGAAGAACATTCTGTTGTGCTGGGTGCCCGAGAACCCCCAGGTCTGTTGGGATGGCATAAGTGAATTATGGAAAATGCTCCTTAAGATGTTGTTACAAATATGGTGCACCAGGAAATGGGCAACTTTTACAAGACATGGCAGCCCTTTGTGAATTATTTGGAAACATATCTGCCTGCCATTTTGATTTAGGGTTTTGTCTAGCCACGATGGTTTGGTCTGATAAACCTAATGTCATGACAGGAGGAATTTTGAACAAATGTCGATTTATTATTTGATGCTCTCAAAGATTGAGAGCTATGATCTTGTTGCACTGAGCGGTGTTATTTATTTATTGATTGATTGACTTTGTAATAAGTGTAGTTTTGATTTCTTTTGTAAATAGTATAGTTGGTTTACTGTTTATTGTTTTTGATATGCTTTATTTTCATATTTTTGTAACTTTCTAATTTTGTAGGCAAGTTTTTCAGTAAAAATATTTCTTAAAAACTAGTTCCACTAAAATCAGTTGTATACTTTAAGAGCAGCATCAATATCAAGTCTATAAAATTAAACTGTGATCTTGTTTACACATGTGGAATGTCTTAAATTGACTTAGTTTGCTTTATGTAGCTATTGACTGACTTTCAAAACTCTTTCATTGAAGAAATTCAAGGTGTTATGAAATGAAAGATGCAAAGTAAACATTGTTAAATAAGTTAGTTTGGAATGAAAACCAGCTATAAAATGAAATGTTTTCAATCAGCATGTTTGCTACTTTTGCATTAAATTTAATGTAAAGCTGCTGCTTTAGACTTCTCACTTCAAATAAACATAGATTCATTGTTATAGGAAACATTGTGTTAATATCAGGAAATAAGCAGGCTTCCAAAACATGCCTTACTCTTCATTTCTTATTTTGCAATAAATGTTCTGCACAGAAAGTGTATTCAGCATAGCTGTCAAATAAAGAAAACTGATGAGGACTTGCATGCTTTTTGTGAACAAGTCCAAATGCTTTAATACAGAATTATAGAAGCTCTGGCAGTGTTGAATTAAAACATTAAATGTGGATTTTAGCATCTGATCTCAGCATAAATGTACAGTTATAAGGTGCATGAAGGTCAATCTTACAGATCGCTTTGGAAGGATAAAAGCATTGCTTCTCAACTGACTGAAGACTGTGAGGGATAAACACTTTTTTTTACAGATCTGGGAAAATTGAAGCAATCATTACTTTATAAAGATAGAAAACATGCATTATATTTTCTAAACAAGATGTTGAGTTATCTGAAATCAGATCATATAGCACCAAAGAAGTGGATGTGTTTCTGGAGCTCTTTGAAATTACGAGAAACAAGAATCCACAAAACAGTTCCAGCACCAATATGACATTTTAAGCTTCATAAATGTAAGATATTCTCCCAATGGTGCGTATCTTGCAAGAGGCATTTGGAGAAGGAAGCTGTTAAGTTGATTCCAAATCTTTAGTCACGTACAACAGCTGGGGTAGTGATAGTTCCTGTTGCTTAAGAGCAAATTAGTCAGGGCTCTTGCTTTCCATTACTACCTTGAAATTTCTGCTGAAAGTGTTGTGGTTGTGTGGATATAATAATGATCTTATGGTCTTTGATATTTATTTACCTACAAGTAACATCCTGTTTGGCCTTGTTACTGAAGGGTATTTTGCAGCCATAACTCATTACTGAGATTATTGTAGGAAAATGTATTACCAGGATCTGTTTGCTTGTCTTTTCACCCCACCTATATGATCTGCAGGTCTGAACAAAGTTCTTGATATTTGTTTTTTTCTTAAATAGTCATCTTTTCAGCCAAATGCACTGTCTATTAGAAAGTGTATTGTTTGACATCTTGATTAGTAAAAATATTTTATTGAATTGTCATGAAGCTTTATTGCAACTTTTCATAGAGTCCAGGATTTCTTGCAATAACCATATTATTGATGGCAATACTGCAGTAGAACCAACAGGATGTTATTGCAGTTAATGATGAAACCACTGAGACCTTCCAACTTATGTTGGCAACTGTATATATGCCCTACAGGTGCTTGTGATATGTTGGTAGAGCTAGCCAGTTTCGAGTCGAATTTGATATCTATTTAGAAAGATCAACAGTGCAATGTCATGAAAACTTTATCTACACTTCTAAACTTGTGAATCAGTGTTTCTTATTTTGGAGAAATTGTGCACATATAATCTTTGAACTTGTAAAATTTTTAATTGTCAAAGCAACTTTCGTACATGTAAGCTGCTATTTAGCAAATACGTGACATTATGGAGTGGAGAGTAGTTTGATTCCTTCATTTTACCAAGTTCCTCAGATGAAATCTTGTATTGTGCTTTTGTGGTGAAAACTACATTATCTTACAACATTAGGAATTCCACATCAGCATAAATTAATCCAAAGCCACCCAATGTTCCATTGCAGTTTCAGCACTGGCAACTGTCTTTGAATTATCATTGACCATTTGACCTCAGCTAGTGCATGGCATGAGAGAATAGGTTCTAAATGCTACTGATTTGGAATAGTCTAGAAACCAATGTTATGAATAGTATTTCCTCTTGGCATTACTCTGAAGTTTAGCTCTGGGGAATCCATTTTATATGGAGCGCATACTGTCTGTTAATTATATCACTGAAGTGGAAAACTGTGATGTCACATCAGTGTAGGACTGAATGCAAAATATTCTTCAAGGTAATTGAGTCTTGTCATTAAAACAGTGTGGGTTGGTTTAAATCTTAAACCAAATAAGTAAAGGAGTAACATTTAAACCATTTAGGCTAATATAGCAGTTCAGTACAGAAGGAAACTTCATGTTTTTGCATAAAGGTTGGCATTGGATAATGTATCTGTAGTTTAAATGCCTTTTAACTGCTTCTCAAAAATACCATTATAGATGAAGCAGATGCAGTGGAAACAGCAATGTGAAAAAGGAGTGGCGGTTTCCCTGCTTGTTCACATGCTGAAGCATGGGCATTCATGGTAGCCTGTATCTTTTTGCTTGCTACTGTCAGACAAGATAGTTTGTATTGATTTTTGAGCTTTAGATCAGTTTTGCAAAGACCAATGCATGGAGAAATAATTCAGTTCTTTATCTGTCACTGCTTGTTTTTAAAATATTCAAAGGTAGGATTAGGAGCTGGGAGTGTAAAATTTTAAACAAATAATCACATAGTACTTGGCAGTATTTTTTAATGTGATACTTTCCTATAGACAGCTTTTGCATAAGGACATTGAACACTGGAACTAAAAGAAATATAATATGTTTTGCTAGAAAGAACTCTGGTCATGCTTCATCTGATACACCAGTCTTTTGAACATAACACTCAATTAAACCATGTTGATTGAAGTGCCGCCCTGATGAAAGGCTTTTGCCTGAAACGTCAATTTTTCTGCTCCTCTGATGCTGCCTGACCTGCTGTGCTTTTCCAGCACCACTCTAATGTAAACTGAGGACCAAAGCATTGGATAAAATTGGTCGGGGAGGCGGAGAATCTGCATGCTTAGAATAGCCAAAAAAGGCAGAAATTATTGGAAATGTAAAGTCCATCTGTTAATGTTTTCAGTTCATGTCATTGATCAAAACTAATTTGACTTTCAGGAAACCAAGTTCCTATAAAACTGTAAGACCGTAGGAGTAAACTTTAGGCCAATCGATGTGTTAAGTCTGATTTGATCATGTTTGATATACTTCTGAATCCCATTCTCCTGTCTTTTTCCCATAACCTTTGAACCCCTTATCAATCATGAACCGTACACATAGACTGTGGAAGCCAAGTTATTTTCTTCGATACAGGGCTCAAACAGTTTTCAGTATTCCAAGTGCAGTCTGACCATAGCCTCAGCAGGGCATCCCTGCTCTTGTATTCTCGCCCTCTTGAAATGAAACTAACGTTGTATTGCTTTCCTAACTGCCAACTGAATTTTCATGTTAACCTTAACAGAATCCTGAACTAAGACCACAAAGTCTATTTTATGCTTGATTTCTAAAGCCTTTTACCATTTTAAGAATAGTATGTTTCTGTTCTTCCTATCAAAGTATATAACTTCACATTTTTCCCCACATTGTATTCCATTTTCGTTGCCCACTTTACTACCAAAGTTCTTCTGCAGTCCCAGCTTTCTCAACACTATCCGTGCCTCCAGCAATTTTTATCATTTGCAAACTTAAGTGTCCTCAGTTGCTTTGTCCAGATTGTTAATGTACAATGTGAATAGTTGTGATCCGAACACTGATCCTTGCAGAACTCGACTAGTCTCCAGTTGTTATCCTGAAAAGACCCGTTATTCCTACTATCTTCTGCTAGTCAACCAACCCTTTACCTATGCCCCAAACACCATGGGTTCTTATCTATCTTAGAAGCATCCTGTGACAACTTGTCAAAGGCCTTCTGGTAATCCAAGTAGTCCATGTCCACTGGTTGTCCTTTGGCTAACTTGCTCATTACCTCCTCAATGACTTCGAACAGATTTGTCAGGCATGACTTTCTCAGCCCTATTTTACCCTTGACAAAGTACTCTGTGATCCATCCTTAATGATGGACTCTAAAACCTTAACAATAACTGAGGTCAGGCTAACTGTCTAAACTTCCTGTCTTCTGCCTCCCTCTCCTCTTAACCAGAAAATTGCTAATGCAAGATTACTGGTCATCTTGCACCCTGACTCAACTCATTCCTGAAAGTTCATCATCAATACCTTTTTACCGTCTCCTCAGAACTCTGGACTCTTGTCCATCTGGTCTGGGTGACTTACCTACCTTCAGACCTTTTCAGTCTCCCGAGCACCTTCACCTTAGTGATGGCCACTAAACTCACCTCTGTATCTCTTGATGTTCTGCTATACTGCGAGTGCCTTCGATTGTGGAAACTGATGTAATTCGGTTCTTCTGCCATTTCTTTGCTCCCTATTACTACTACTCCAGCCTTTTATTTTCCAGTGGTCCAACATCTGCTGTTGCCTCTTACCTTTTATAATTCTAAAAAATCTTTAGAAATCTTGCAGTCTTTTATAATAGTTGCTGGCTTAATCTCCTATTTGATACCCACCCACCCCAAACTCTCTCGCTTTATTAATTATCCTCTGGTTTTTCAAGGCTTCCCAATCCTCTGGCTTCTCACTGATCTTAACCACATTGTATGCATTTGCTTGTGTGCTATCCCTGACTTTCCCTTCTCATCTTGTTGCCTCATGCTGTCCTTAATATGCTGCTCTTTCTTGGAATGTATTTCTGCTGTGCTTCCTGAGTCATCTTCTGTTGCTGTTCCCTCATGTTCCCTGTTAGACTCCTCTTCAAATCAACTCCGGAGAGCTCTTTCCTTCCTTCCCTCCACCTCTCTCTTTTGTAGTCACCTTTTTACTCAATTGTAATACTGTTACATCTGATTAAAGCTCCTCCCTCTTAACCCACCAGGTGAATTCTAACATGTTATGATCACTGTCCCCTTGGGGTTCCTTCACCTTAAACTCCCTAATCATGTCTGCCTCATGACGAAAACTAGAATTGTCAGTTCCCTAGTGTACTCTGCTGCAAGCTGCTTGAAAAAAACGTTTTCTCATTCCATGAATTCCTTTTGAGATCCGTTGCTGACTTGATTTTCCCAGTCCACCTGAAAAAATTGAATTCCCCCTTTGTTATTGTAACAGTGCATTTCTTACATGCCTCCTCTTCCTCCTGATTATATTTTCTTTCCCACATCCTGACTACTGGTAGGACACCTGTACACCATTCCCATCGGGGTCATTTTTCATTTGCGGTTTCTCACTCTATCCACACAGATTCTATGCCTTCCAACTGTTGTCACTATTTGGTATTGATTTAATTTTATTTCTTATAACAAGGCATCCCCACCCAATCTACCTGTCCTTTCAATAGGATATATATTCTTGGACATTTAGTTTCCAGCATTGGTCTCTTTTTCAGACATGTCTCTTGAGTTAACCACAATATTGTACAGTTAGTTCTTCTATAATGGGCTGGTTACATTTCTTGTGCAACCCTGTGTTGTAGAAAAATTGCACTTTAGAAACAGCACTTTAAGTATTGGCGATTTTATAACTGTTACAACCCAAACACATCTTAAAAGTTCAGTATCCCCAATTCATCAATTGTATTAGGGCAAATTTATCAATAAAATGTGCATTCCAGCAGAACGACCTGTACTTGCCGATTTCCATCTGTGCAACAAACTTATGTAGGAGAAAGTGAGGACTGCAGATACTGGAGATCAGAGCTTAAAAAATGTCGCTGGAAAAGCACAGCAGGTCAGGCAGCATCAAAGAAACAGGAGAATCAACGTTTTGGGCATAAGCCCTTCTTCAGGAATGAGGAAGGTGTGCCAAGCAGGCTAAGATAAAAGGTAGGGAGGAGGGACTTGGGGGAGGGGTGTTGGGAATGCGATAGGTGGAAGGCGGTTAAGGTGAGGGGTTGGGGGCGGAGAGGTCAGGAAGAAGATTGCAGGTCAAGAAGGCCTGAGTCTGAGGGTTGGGACTGAGAAAAGGTGGGGGCAGGGGAAATGGGCAAGCTGGAGAAATCTGCATTCATCCCTTGTGGTTGGGGGCTTCCTAAGCAGAAGATGAGGCTCTCTTCCTCCAGGATCGTGTTGCCATGGTCTGGCGTTAGAGGAGGCCAAGGACCTGCATGTCCTTGGCGGAGTGGAAGGGGGAGTTGAAGTGTTCAGCCACAGGGCGGTTGGGTTGGTTGGTGCGGGTGTCCACCACCAAACCATCTCACAGGCCATCCATAACCTCATCATCACCTCAGGGGATCTCCCATCCACCATCTCCAACCTCATAGTCCCACAACCCCGCACCACCCGTTTCTACCTCCTGCCCAAAATCCACAAACCTGACTGCCCCGGCCGACCCATTGTCTCAGCCTGCTCCTGCCCCACCGAACTCTGCATACCTTGACACAGTCCTGTCCCCCTTAGTCCAAGAACTCCCCACCTATGTTCGGGGAACCACCCATGCCCTCCACCACCTCCATGATTTTCGCTTCCCTGGCCCCCAATGCCTTATCTTCACCATGGACATCCAGTCCCTATACACCCTCCAGCCCCCACCATGAAGGCCTCAAAGCCCTCCGCTTCTTCCTTTCCTGCCGGACCAACCAGTATCCTTCCACTGACACCCTCCTTCGACTGACTGAACTGGTCCTCACTCTGAACAACTTCTCTTTCTAATTCTCCCACTTCTTCCAAACCAAAGGAGTAGCCATGGGCACCTGCATGTGCCCCAGCTATGCCTTCCTCTTCGGATCTGTGGAACAGTCCATCTTCCGTAGCTACACTGGCACCACCACCCCCCCCCCCCCCCCCCCCCCCCCCCCCACCCCCTCCACTTTTCCTCCGCTACATCGATGACCTACTGTATCGGCGCTACCTCGTGCTCCCACGAGGAGGTTGAACAGTTCATCCACCTTTTAGCAAAAACTTCCACCCCGACTTCCAATTTCCTGAACAGTCTCAGACTCCTCCCTCCCCTTCCTAGAACTCTCCATTTCTATCTCGGATGACCAACTCAACACGGACATTTACTATAAACCGACTGACTCCCACAGTTACCCAGATTACACCACCTCCCACCCTGCCCCCTGTAAAAATATCATCCCATATTCCAATTCCTTTGCCTCCGCCGCATCTGCTCCCAGGAGGACCAATTCCAATACCGAACAACCCAGATGTCGTCCTCCTTCAAAGACCGCAATTTCCCTTCAGATGTGGTTGAGCATACTCTCCACTGCATCTCCTCCACTTCCGCTCCTCTGCCCTTGAGCCCCGCCCCTCTGATCACCACCAGGACAGAACCCCACTAGTCCTCACCTACCACCCCACCAACCTCCAGATACATCGTATCATCCATCGTCATTTCTGCCACCTCCAAACAACAGACCCCACCACAAGGATATATTTCTCTCCCCACCCTATCAGCGTCAGGAAAGACCACTCCTTCCACGACTCCCTCACCAGATCCACACCCCCCACCAGCCCAACCTTTCCCTGCAACCGCAAGAAATGCAAAACTTGCGCCCACACCTCCATACCCCCCCCCCAACTTCCCTCCAAGGCCCCAAGGGATCCTTCCATATCCGCCACAAATTCACCTGCACCTCCACACACATCATTTACTGCGTCCGTTGCACCCGATGTGCCCTCTATACATTGGGAAGACAGGTCGCCTACTTGCGGAACATTTCAGAGAACACCTCTGGGACACCCGCACCAACCAACCCAACTGCCCCAAGGCTGAACACTTTATCTCCCTCTCCCACTCTGCCAAGGACATGCAGGTCCTTGGCCGCCTCCATCACCTGACCATGGCAACACGACGCCTGGAGGAAGAGCGCCTCATCTTCCGCCTAGGAACCCTCCAACCACAATGCAGATTTCTCCAGCTTGCTCATTTCCCCTCCCCCCACCTTGTCTCAGGCCCAACCCTCAGATTCAGCACCTCCTTCTTGACCTGCAGTCGTCTTCCCGACCTCTCCTGCCTATCACCCTCACCTTAACCTCCTTCCACCTATTGTATTCCCAACACCCCTCCCCCAAGTCCCTCCTCCCTACCTTTTTTATCTTAGCCTGCTTGGCACACCTTCCTCATTTCCCCTGTTCCTTTGATGCTGCCTGACCTGCTACAAGCTTATTTACCTTGTTTCACAAACTACATGCATTTAAATATAGCATCCTCTGTCCTTCTCATACTTGTCCCCTTATTAATTGTACCTGAAACTAGATTCCTGACCCGTTCTGTACTCTTTTCTATTACTTGTTAGAAACCTTAATATCACGTTTAGCGCATATGCATGCGTGCACACATACACACCTCTTCCACATTTCTGATGGAAATTAATCCACCACCCCAGTGTTTAGGTTAAAGCCCTATTCACAGCCCTAGGTAAGTGATTCACCAGAACTGTAGTCCCAACATTTTTCAGCTGGAGACCATCCCATTGGAATAACTCTCTCTCCTTTCCCAGTACTGTTGCCAGTCAATCGTGAATTTGAACCTGTTTCTCCCACAACACTTAAAAAAAAAAAGAAATGGGGGGGAGAAGATTAAATAGGAGGGTAAGCTAGACAAACATATAAAAGAATGCGAGAGTTCCTTTTTAGATGTCTAAAGGTCAAAAGTAGACATTGGGATGCTAGAGAAGTAATAATGGGCAACAAAGAAATGGCTGAGGAACTGAACAGGTACTTTTGCATCAGTCTTCACAGTGAAAGACATGAGTAACTTCTCAAATTTGAGCGTGTTGATTTGTGGTGGTGGGGGGGGGGTGGGTGGTGCAGTGTGCAGTGGTGAGTATGATGACCATCGAGGAGAAGGTGCTTCAGACTGAAGTCTGAAGGTGGATAAATCACCTGGACCAAACGGACTATACCCCAGAGCTCTGAAGAAGGCAGCTGAATAGATAGTGGAAGTATTAGTGGTGGTATTTTAGGAATCACTGGATTCAGGAGGGTCTCAGGAATGAAAAATTGCTAATCTTCTGTTTTAAGGAGGAAATAAGACAAAAGATAGAAATTATAGGCTATTTGGCCTAACACAACCATTGCAAAAATTTTGGAGTCCACTGTGAAGGATAAGATTTCTGAATACTTCTAAGTGTGTGGTAAAATAGGGCAAAGTCAGCATGGTTTCATCAAGGGGAGATCACATTTGACAAATCTGGTAGAATTCTTTTGAGGAGGTAATGGCAGCTGAGACCAAGAAGAGCAAACAGATGTTATCTACTTGGACTTCCTGAAGCCCTTTGACAAGATGCTGCACAGAAGACTGCTGAGTAAGGTAAGACCCCATAGTGTTAGAGTCAAGGTGCTAACATGGATAGAAGATTGGCTGTATGGCAGGAAGCAGAGAGTGGGGATAAAAGGGTTCTTGGGATAGCAGCCAGTGTTCTGAGGGTCAGTGTTGAGACCACAACTTTTCATTTTATACATTTAATGGTCTAGATGAAAGAACTGTGGGCATTCTGGCCAAGTTTGCAGATGATACAAAATTAGGTGGAGGGACACTTATTGAGTAGGAGGGGAGGCTATTGGAGGATTTGGACAGTTTAGGAGCGTGGACAAAGTGACAGATGAAACACAGCATGGGAAAGTGTGAGGTTGTGCACTTTGGTAGGCAGAATAGAAGCATAGACTATCTTCTAAATGGGGAGAGAATTTAGAAATCTGAAATGCAAAGGGCCTTGGGAGTCCCAGTCCAGGATTCTCTCAATGTAAACTTGCAGGTTGAGACAGTAGTTAGGAAGGCAAATAGAGAGTTTTGAGAAGATTTGTAGCACAGATTGGGGTTCTGGATGTAGGTTTGCTTGCTGAGCTGGGAGATTCATTTCCAGACATTTCATTACCCTGCTAGGTAACATCTCCAGTGGGCTTCAGGCAAAACAGTGTACATGATTCCTGCTTTCTGTTTATAGGTTTGGGTTTCTTTTGGGTTGGTGATGTCATTTCTTGTGGTGATATCATTTCCTGTTGTTTCTCATGGGGTGGTTGAGAGTTCTGGTTGGAATGCCATGCTTCTATGAATTCTTGTGCGTGTCTCTGTTTGGCTTGTCCTAAGATGGATGTGTTATATCAGTCGAAGTGGTGTCCTTATCTGTATGTAAGAATACTAGTGAGAGAGGGTCGTGGTGTTTTGTGGCTAGTTGGTGTTCATGTATCCTGGTGGCTAGTTTTCTGCCTGTTTGTCCAATGTAGTGTTTGTTACAGTTCTTGCAAAGTATTTTGTAAATGACATTAGTTTTATTTGTTGTCTGCATAGGGTCTTTCAAGTTCATTTAGCTGCTGTTATAGTGTGGTGGGTTTGTGGGAAGGCAAATACAATTATGGCATCTATTTCAAGAGGACTAGAATATAAAAGCCGGGATGTCCTTCTGAAGCTTTAGAAGGCTCTGGTCAGACCACATAGGGGTATTGAGCAATTTTAGGCCCCATACCTCGGGGAGGATGTACTGGCCCTGGAGCAGGTACAAAGGAGGTTCATGATAATGAAAGGCTTAACATGTGAGGAACCTTTTGAGAACTCTGGGTCGGGGTGGCATGGTGGCTTGGTAGTTCGCACTGCTGCCTCACAGCACCAGAGTCCCAGGTTTGATTCCAGCCTCTGGTGATTGTGCAAACTCCACACATACATTCTCTATGTAGGTAAATCCGAAATGTCGATTTTACTGCTCCTAAGATGCTACCTGAACTGCTGTGCTTTTCTAGCACCACTAATCCACATTCTCCCTGTATCTGCGTGAGTTTCCTCTGGGTTCTCTGGTTTCCTCCCACAATCCAAAGATATGCAGGTCAGGTGAATTGGCCATACTAAATTGCCCATAGTGTTAGGTGCATTAGTCAGAGGAAATGGGTCTGGGTGGGTTACTGTTCGGAGGGTCGATGTGGACTGATTGGGCCAAAGGACTTTTTTCCACACTGTAGGGAATCTAATCTAATCTAATCTAATCTGCAGTCGATAGAGTTTAGAAGAATGAGGGGTGATCTAAATGAAACTTACAGAATACTGAATGACTTGGACAGAATGGACTTTGGGAAGATATTTCCATTGGCAGGAGTGACTAGGATCTGAGGGCACAGTCTTGCAGTGAAGGGAAGACACTCTAGAATGGAGAGGAAGAGAACCTTCAGTTGGAGAGTGGTGAATCTATGGAAATCATGGCCAAAAAAGGCTATAGAGACCAGATCATTTGAGTATGTTTAGGTCAGAGATTTTTGATTGTCAAGGAGATCAAAGGTTATGGGGAGAATGCGGCTGAAAAACATATCAGCCTTGATTGAATGGTGACGCAGACTCTGGGCTGAATGGCCCAATTTCTGCTCCTGTATCTTATGGTCTAACAATCTTTTGAGCCATGTGTTTTACCTCTTTTAATCTTGATGCTGTGCCAATTTGCTTGTGGTTCAGGTAGTAATCCAGAAACTATTACTTTTTTTTGGTTCTATTTTATAATTTAGCCCGTGGTTGCTCATTCCCTCAGCAGAACCTTTTTTTTTCTATCTATATCATTGTTACCTCCATGGCCCATGACAATTGGATCTTCCCCTCCCACTCCAAGTTTCTCTGCAGCCCTCAACAGACCCTGAACCCAAGCATTAGGCAAACAACACAGCCTTTGGAACTCTCAATCTTGACCACAGAGCAGCTCTATTTCCGAATTTATAATATCCCTGATTTACACCTATTTCTTTTCTACCTTTTTGGACTGGCTCCTTCTACTATGGTGCTGTCATCAGTTTACTCATTCTCCCTACGGCCTCCATTCTATTCACACAAGAAGCAAAAATCTCAAATTTATTAGACAAACTCAAGGGCTATGGCCCTTCAATGATATTACCTGGATCTCTATATCTGCCACGTTTCTAGACAGTCTCCTGTTCTTGACCCCTGACTCAACTTATAGTTAATCAAAGGAGTTGTGAATCCCTCCTGAAACATAGAGTCCAAGTAACTTTCCTCCTCCCTGATGTATTGCAGTGTTCAAATTTCAGACTCCAGCTTATTAACTGAGCCAGTTTTTCAAGCAGCCAGCAATTGGTACAGATATTTTCACTCTGAACCACAATGGGGTCCACCAGCGCTCTCATCATGCAGCTATAACACGCCACCTGGTCCAGAATCTTGTTTTTTTTTAAATCTGACATTGACATTGCAGGGAAAGAAACAACTGTTACAGTTTGTTTGGATGGGTGTGAGGACTGAAGAGTGGATGAGCTAATTGACTGGCATCATGGGACAGCAAGCCATTCATGTATGGGGAGCAAAAGGAAAATAGTGGTTGTAGGAGGCTCTATATAGAGAGAAGGATTGAAACTCTTCACTGCAGAAAACAAGGGTCCAGGTGACTATATTGTTTTCCTGGTACCAGAGTTTGACACATCTGAAAATGGTTGGAAGGGAAGTTGCAATAAGAGGTGGGAGATGTGGTTGTCATGGTCCATGTAAGTGCCAAATTAATATCCACAATAACTATGCAAAATCTTTTTGGTTAATGAGTTAGATACTAAGTTAAGAAAAGCCTCCAGTTAACGATCTATTATTATGGTGCAAATATTGTCAAAGGGTAAATAAAATTAGAGAGAATAAAGTATTGCTGAAGGAATAGTTTGGTGAAAGTAGGTTTCAGTTTCTGGGGTACTTGAAGATTATGCCATTAGGAGCCATGCTGGTGCCAGTGTTCTTGTGAGTCACATAATTTGGTAATTGGAGAACTTTACAAAACTTTTCGGGGCAGGGTGTTAAATTAGGGGGGAAACGGTAAATCAATGAGTAGAGACGTGGCGAGAGTGAAAGTATTTAATATGGGAAATAAGAGACTGTGACAGAAGAGGGTAGCATACAAAATTAGCAGATAATGTTGAAAGTTACAAAGAATAAAATTACAAAACTAAAAACTCTAATTGTATTCCGACAGTGTCGAGAAATATATATAAACCAGGGAATGGGTGGAAGGACACAATGTTTCCTGTCATAAAATCTCACCATATCAACAAACTTCCATAAGTCTGGGAGTCCTGCAGTCACCTCCTTCACATGTATTTGTTTAAGATCATTGTTCTTGCAACACTGGCCTAGTTAATTATTAAATGTCTTCATAAAATCTAAATGACACTGGTTCAAAATCCAAACTCAAAGTTATATTAGTATCTATAAATCTAGCATTTCTTGTACGGTTATCGCCTTTCAAAGAATTACTTAGTGTATCATCTGTGCAGTTATGCACACTTAATAGTCATATTTGTTTCAATATTAGTATTCCATGCAAACATTTTGGATTGATTACTACCATTTGTGACTTCCTAATTTATGAATACATTTAGGTCAAGGCTGCATCCAGCCTGTTTAAAGTTAAACTGGAGTCTCCGATGTTATGCTTGGTATTTTGAGCAAACCTACGATTACTTAAAATATGAAGGCTGTTGAAATATGTCTGTATAACAAATATTTTTCAACCTTTTGTAACTTCTGGCATTTGTGGGTTTGCAAAAGTTGCCTAATGAAAACCAGGAGCTGGGCTTATTTAATGGCGATAGACATTGGGGGTTTGTTTGATTAAAATTTGGAATCAAGAAATAATGTACAATTTAGGCCTTGAGATAGTCTGTAGAAAAGAAATTATACCTGATGATTCAGATAATCTTTTATATTTTGAGTTTGTACTCAGCGCAGCTAATGTTTGGAATGGGATTATTGTTTTTTGTTCCTGACTTTTTTCCCCATCCCAGTTCCTTTACCTCCAATTACTTACTTTCTTGTTCAAAGCAGTGTAAAGAGAATATGAATTAAGTGCTTTATGGTGCCTTTTGGTATGTGCTTTGAATTACTTTAATCTGTTGAGGATCAATTTCTTAATTGTGTGGTACAATCGGCAACTCTTTATAGACTTCCACACTGTGGATATGTAGGTCAATGTGCAATGTGATTATCGAAGTTTATGTGGGAAAGTACACAATTTGTCATTGAGCATAATTGAGATCAGACTTTTCTGAAGAATTGCTGTAATTAATAACCTTTTTTTCATGGATTTATAGTCAAGCACATTGGAGTATCCCTGCCTTGTGCCACAACATTATTCTTCACCCTCATTGTAGCATTATTTTAAAAGCTACTTAATGTGTAAAACAGAACTAATAACATCCTTTCTCCCCCAGCACTGTACGTCCCCCCCCAAAAAAAACTATAGCATGAATACTGACCTCTCCGTGCTTCACTTCAGCTCAGAAGAGTCATCTACACTTGAAATATTCGCTTGCTCTCGATAGATGCTGTCTGACCTGTGATCTCCTGCATTTGCAGTAATTTGCTCCTCCATCTAGAAAACAGCTAGTCATGAGAGGCTTTCAGCAAAGAGGAGAGAAATTTGAAAAGAAGTGCATTGAAAAACGTATCAAAAGCACAGATTTTAATAAAGACTTAATGAAGAGATTGACTAATTACCATTTTATTATCTTTTTGCATACTCTTTTCATGAGATTCAAAAGTATTGTGCACTAAAAATACAACCCAATGTGAAGCAGAGAAACTGAAAGAAGTGCAGATGTTGTAAATTAGACAAAAATAGAAATTGCTGGAAAAGCTCAACAGATCTGGCTGCATCTGTGGACAGAAGTCAGAATTAACCTTTCCATTTGAGTGACCCTTCTTTAGAACTTGCTGAGCTTTTCCAGCAATTTCTATTTTTATCTCCAATGTGAGTCAGATTTCTTGTGACCTATAGATTTCCTTCGGGAGCCATTTAGGAAAAAAAGTTCTATATTAAACCTGTTAGGTTAATTGCAGGTGGTTTCTAAAAAATATACATAATCATTACATTAATGATCATGACTGTTAATATAACATAATGTTAACATAAACCACTCCAAAGTACTTCACCTGAGTGGTGCAAAACAAAACATGACACAGCATCAGAAGGTGATATTAAGGCACATTGGTCAAGTAGATAGATTTTTGTGAAATATCTTAATGGAGGAAAGTGAGGTAAAGATGCAGAGATATAAGGTGACAATTACAGAGAATGGGTCTGAGGCATCAGAAGGCAAAGCCCACTGGTGGTAGATCTAAATGCAGATAATCACTCAAAAGGCCACAGTTTGGTTAATATCACTTGAAGCATTGTCAGGCTGAGGAGATTCCAAAGATGAGGTATGAATTGAAAACAAAGATGAGAATCTTAAGCTCAAGACATTGTGCATTCATTGGCTCTCAGTCAAGCACTGGGGTCATGGATGAAGGGGACTTGGTGTGAGTGAAGAACAGGCAGCAGAGTTTTGAGTGACCTTAAGTTTGCAGAGCACGAATATTGAAAACCAGTCCAGAATTACTGTAATAGCCAAATCTAACTTAACAAATGGGCTCAAGCAGGTTCAAAATTAGATAAGTCACAGGTGGAAAAGGTGGTTTAAGTGATGGTAGGAATATGATGCCAAGGTTATGAATAAATTGTCAAGGTGAGGACTGAAGTTGGTTGCTAGAGAATGAAATTTGGAAATGGAGGAGAGCTATTGTAAGTAATTATGATAGCTGAGAATGGGTCAAAACAAGAACAGTGCTATCCGACTGGAGTTTGAAGTGTTGAAGGGGATAGGGGAGCCAGTTGTCTCAAAGATGGGTTGAGAAGAATGAGGATGGCTGTTGCTGCAGTTGCATAGGATGTCATTTGTGACTTTGCCACAGTATCAGAGCAGTTTTGATCAGTGTTGGAAAACTCGGAGGGATGGAAATCATAGGTTTTCTAAAAGTATCAACGTGTTCAAGGACTAGAGAGATGGGAAGAAGGTTGGAGTGTTAGATATTTTTAATCTATGAGTAAGAAGTAAAGCATATTGTTAATCTGTTTTGCAATCTAAATGGCGAGTTCGTTGAGAGAGCAATTTGGAAGTACAGTTTTGTTGATTTATCCAACGTATCACAAACACGTTGATGAGACTGTTAAAAGAATGCTTTACTGGATGTCCCCACTTAAAGTGAAACAACTTTGAGTCAATATTGACAATTTTATTTGCAATATTAACGTATAAATTTAAAGTTGTGTTTCACTTTTTGTTTGTCACACTTCTTGCACACATGACCTTCTCGGCAATGTTTCTTCTCTTCCTCTCAAATGGTTATCCCGTACTCCCCCCTCAGCAGCCCTCCTTGCCATCTTGTATTGTTCCTGGGTCTTTTATTCCTCCTCCTCATCAATGCCTCTTGGGCTGACTCCCCAGAGCCTCTGCTTCCCATCCTTGTTCTCCAGTGTTAAACAGCCCAACCCCACCTTTTTAAAAGTTCTGTCTTTCCTGTAGAATTATGAAAACTGAGGAAATGGGACTATTTAAAATTATTGAAGAAATGGCAGGGAGTAGATAAAAGCAGATGAACTCCTATAGTGGGGATGTCAAGAATGAGGTAGCAGATCGAAAAGTGGGAATTTATTAAATCATCCATGATTGTGGCATGTGCTAACCACTTCTATCAGCTAATGTAATGCTTTTGAAGTGTTTGAAATATCACTGTTGTAATGTTGGAATTCATTTGTGAAGTTGATTGAGGAACTAATATTGGCCAGAGCAGTAGGGAAAACTT
Organism: Hemiscyllium ocellatum; assembly: GCF_020745735.1. NCBI lineage: Eukaryota > Metazoa > Chordata > Chondrichthyes > Orectolobiformes > Hemiscylliidae > Hemiscyllium > Hemiscyllium ocellatum. Next base: position 56,180,127 of record NC_083406.1, on the reverse strand, counting down.
ATTATTCAAAAAGATAGCTTTTCCATCCACAGGTCTCATCTGAAAACAATATCTCGATGATTGTAGCCCTCCTCCAAATACTGCATTTGAATATTAACCTAGATATTTTGTGAAATTCTCCTGGAGTGAGCTTGAATCCACAACTTTCTGATTTTTGAAGTAGGAATGTGTATCTAGTATGAGCAGGTAGGGAGAGAGTTACATTGAGTTTTGTGAAACAAAAGGTTCAACTGAGCATGACTCAGATCAGATAATGACTTATAGTTAACAATGGGATGCTGCAGGCAAGGGTAATGGGTTAACAAGGTGAAAAATATTGGAAGCATTCAGTATGTAAAGTCAGTTAATGAGGTGAAAAGTATTCATTACGTGAAGCCAGTTAAAGTTAAGAACATTTCAGTGTGTAATATCAGATAGCTTAACCTTTACTATTGACACTCTCTGGGTTACTGGTGCAATCAGCATGTATGTTGCCTTCTCTGGATGCTTCTCCCTGTAAATGACTATATAGTTCATCATTAAGAAACTGCTGTTCAAGAAAAGACTGTGAACCATATCCCTGTGCACATGGGCAATTGTTTCTCTCCTTCCAGGGCCCGGAATAAAGATGAAGGAGATAAAACTATACGGTCTCTGAGCATTTTTGCTTTGTGTGTGATGGTGGTGGGTGGGTGCTGGGAAGCAGGACCGCAACTAATGCTTAAATAGGTACAATTAACATTTTAAACGGAGGGTAAAAGAGAGATCTGTTCAGTGAGTTTTGAGGCTGTGAAATTCACTTTCAGGGTTAATGGTTGAGACAAAATCAGTCAGCATCAAATTTGCTTACATCAATGGCAAAATCTGGTGAGGGTCAGTTGAGCAAAATGACTTGTTTGCATGTTGTAAAATTCTTGAATTTTGGACTCCTTTGTATCTCTTATTATAACTGTCCGATATCGCAGTTTTCTGCACTGTACCAGCAATTTGAATTAGTCAAACTGATTTTATTGCTTTAAAACATAGAATAGTGAGGCTATGGCAAATAGCTATGCAGATTTTGGTTGCATACTTTGCTGTGCTGATTGTATTTTTCCATTAGCTAAGATGTATTGCTCATCTTTTATGTAACACCCTTTTATTTTTCTGTTCAGCATTAGCTTGGCCATCAACCAGGAAAAAAGTACATAATTGACGAAAGGTCCTTGGGTTGCTTTCCCAGTTATTGAATTGCAGTATCTCTAGTTCCCTTGGTTACGCTTTGATTGTGTTGATGAAGCGCACAGGAAAATATAAACATGCCCACAACCGAAATGTACTAGTCTATCTAACCTGTCTCATAAATTGTGATGCATAACGCATCACAAATCAAATATTCCTTATGAGTTAGAATAATAGGAACACAAATATATGTTGAAGGATTTTGAAGGTAGAAAGGTTTCAGGGATAGGGAGTGGCAAGACTATTGAATTTTTTTTGGAAACCACTGTGACATTTTAGCAACAGCTCGGTTTTACAACTAAGTCAAAGTAAGTTGGTGAGCACATGATTGTATGAAAGGAACTTGGTCATGCAAGCACACAAACAGACTTTTGAATAATATCCAGTTTACCGAGCGTAGAATGGGTGAGGCTGGTCAGGAGTATATTTGAAACAGTCGAAAACTGCTGTGATGTATAGGTAGAGCTGAGTAGTGTTTGTGGAAAAGCTGGTGCTTTTGTTTTTCAATGATATTACCAAGGACCAGTGTGCAAATGAAAACTCCTCTGATAAAGAGCCAAAATTGGTGGTCAGATTGTAGGAGAGCTTTTGACAAAGCGGTATGTTTAATTAGTGTCTCACCTATGTAAGAAATGCACCCAAAAGTACTGAACCAGCTGGTTTCCTGGCTGAGGAATATCCAGCCAACATTGTGAAGAGGCCAACTAGTTGGGTTCAGGAAGAGTCAGATCAGTTCCTTTTAGAGTGAGTATCTAGTGGCAGGCCAGTATGTCAGTGCTACGGATAGATCTACAAGACCTCCTTGTAGAGGGATTCTACTCCACAAATGCATGAGCATGTGTGCACACAAGCCTTCACACCCCAAATTGTGACTATGTTGCAGTGCTCTGTTATTCACCTTGTACTACCTTCTATCTCCCATCTACCTTTTTTGTAGATGGTGGACGGGGTTAAGTCGGGAGTGATGGAATACTGTACACTTATTTGTATGTACTGAACTCGTTCAACTTCAAACATCTCGAACAAAGCAATATGCTTGATTGGCATCCCATCCATTACCACAACATTCATTCCCTCCTTCACTGGAGCACTGTAGCAGCAGTGTGTACCATGCACAGTGCACTGCAAGAGCTCACCCAGACTCCTTTTGATAGCTCCTTCCAAAGACACAAACTCTAACTACAAGGCTGAGGCAGAAAACACCAGGCAACTATCACCTGTAGGTTCACCTCAAAACAGCATGCCTTCATATCTTGAAGCTATGTTGCTGTCCCTTTGCTGTTACTGGGTCAAAATCTTGAACTCCTTACCTAACAGCACTATAGTTGTGTGTTGCTGGGAAAGCACAGCAGGTCAGGCAGCATCCGAGGAGCAGGAGACTCAATGTTTCAGGCATAAGCCCTTCATCAGGAATGAGGCTTGTGGGATGGGGCTGAGATATAAATGGGAGGGGGGTGAGTTAGGTGAGGGGGGTGCGAGGGAAGATAGCTGAGAAAGCGATACGTGGATGAAGGTGAGGGAGAAGTTGATAGGGTGGGGGGAAGGGTGGTGGAGGAGAGTGATGGACAGGCCTGGAGGGCAGTGCTGAGTTGGAGGCTTGGGAGGAGAAATAGGAAGCTGTTTAAATCCACATTTCTCCCATTTGGTTGCATCATCCCAAGGCAAAATGAGGCTTTCCTCCTCCCAGGCATCGGGTAGTAACACTTTGGTGGTGGAGTAGGCCCAGGACTTGCATGTCCTTGACTGAGTGAGAGGGGGAGTCGAAGTGTTCAGCCACTTCAGCTGGTGGGGTTGGTGAGTGCAGCTGTCCCAGAGATGTTCTCTGAAACAATCTGCAAGAAGGTGTCCTGTCTTCCTGATGTAGCGGAGACCACATCAGGTGGAACTGATGCAGTAATGACATTGGTAGAAGTACAGATAAATTTCTGATGGATGTGGAAGGATCCCTTGGGGCCTTGGACAGAGGAAGGAAGTGGTATGGGCACAGGTTTTGCACTTGCAGTGGCAGGGATAGGTGCCAGGAATGGGGTGTGGGCTGGTGGGGAGTGTGTGCCTGATGAGGGAGTCGCGGAGGGAATGGTCTCCAGAACGCTGATAGGGGGAGGGACGGAAATATATCTTTTGAAAGCGATCGGTGGAAGAAGGTGAGGGAAAAGTTGATAGTTCAGAGGTGGGGGGAGTGATGGACAGGTCCCGAGGGCAGTGCCAAGTTGGAAGCTTGGGACTGGGATAATGTGGGGGGAGGGGAAATGAGGAAGCTGTTGAAATCCACATTTATCCCATGTGGTAGTAGGGTGTTAAGGTGGGGTCTGTTTGGGGGTGGCAAAGGATGATGCGATGTATCTGGAGGTTGGTGGGGTGGAAGGAGAGGACCAGGGGGGTTCCGTTCTTGTGTGTAGGGAGGGATGGGTTCAAGGAAGTGGAGGAGATGTGTTGGAGGGAATTGTCAAGCACGTGGGAAGGGAAGTTGCGATTATGGAAGAAGGAGACCATCTGGCACTTTGAGGTGGAATTGGCCATCCTGGGAACAGATGCAGTGGAGGCAGAGGATTTGGCTGCAAGGGACAGCATTTTTATAGGAGGTAGGGTGGGAGGCGATGTAGTCTAGGTAGCTGTGGGAGTCTGTGGGTTTGTAGTAGATGTCTGCATTACCACCTGATGCGTGGAGGAAGAATGCCTCTTATTCAGCCTTTGGACCCTGCAACCACATGGGATAAATGTGGATTTCAACAGCTTCCTCATTTCCCCTCTTCCACATTTATCCCAGTCCCAAATCTCGGGATCTGTCCATCACCCCACCCTCTCACCCATCACCTTCTCCCTTACCTTCATCCATCTATCACTTTCTCAATTGCCATCTTCCCCAATCCCACCTCACTTCCAATTATCTCTCAGCCTCAGCCCACAAGCCCCATTCCCGATGAAGGGCTGATGCCTGAAATGTCGATTCTCCTCCTCGGATGCTGTGCTTTCCCAGCAACACACTCTACTCTGATCTCCAGCCTCTGCAGTCCTCACTTTCTCCTAACAGCACTATAGTGTACCTATTGACTTAGTGCCACCTTTTTTGAGGGCAGTTTGGGATGAGCAGCAACTACCAGCTTTGTCACAATACTGCTATCCTTTTGTAAGAAATAAAACTGCAGACATGTGCTTCTCTGAAGTTGGGACTCCTCTGGCCTTCTTGCTGAGAGGTTACATGGTGCCCATTATGTTGAAAACATTCTCAATGCCAATTTAAAGGATCAGCCAATCAAATTGCAGAGTGTAATTGTTTATCTTGGGTTCTCGCTCTTGTTTACCAGCCCGTTAGACAGACAGTAGCACCAACACTAAACAGAAAGAAAAAAGGGAGCACCCTGAACACACTTGAAATGAAAGTCCTGGAAAGACTCAGAAAAGACAAATATTGTAATCCTATCTGCGGCTGAAGGGCATATGACCATCATCCTGAAGAGAACGCAGTGCATTGAAAAAACAAGCATCTACCAACAGGTGACGGTGGACTCGACTCCACAGCTGGCAAGCTACACTTGAAATTCAGCCCAATATTTTGCAGTTGTTCTGCCAGTCAGGATATGTAAGGTAGTGGAGGCATAGATTAGACAATTATTGAATAGAAAGTTGAATGACCTGAAGGAGAAAGCTTTAAGCTAGCTTTCTCATTTATACTTATTATTGTGGAGGTCATACAGTACCAGAGAGGGGACAAAACTCCTTTTCAGCGAATAGAATTATAGAAAAAAGGAAAATCTTCAAAAGAAAAATGTTGGTGAGGAAATGAAGTTTAAGTGTTAAAGAAAATTCCTAAAATGCTGATGGGAGTGGATACTATAAACACATGCAGGTTATTTAACTTGGGAAGTGAACGCAGACTTGTGCACAACCAAAAAATTAACCAAAATCAAAACTAATTTTTTTTTCTTTTTCTTTTTCGGTGTGTGTGCAGTTCTGAGACACAGTAATCCTTTTTTTTAAACAGTCCTTTTTTTTTTAACCCCCACACTACCGCCTAACTGCAGTAGTGCTTATTTTTTCCCCAGCATCCATTGTGTGTGTGTGTGTGTGTGTGTGTGTGTGTGTGTGTGTGTGTGTGAGTGAGATGCAGTGCGAGACAGTGCACAAATCTTTATTCAATTTCCACCACCAGGAAGATATGAAAACACCCAGGGCATCAAAGGGCAATGCTGTGTGCTCAAACAGTGAAGGGGAGGGCAGAAAACAAAACTAAATTTTAAGAACTTGGAGAAGATTTGTAGATCAATGTCCTCAGCAAGCATTGGCTTCCCTTGCAGGCTCACTGATATTACCTAGCATGGTGACGAAACTTCTGGAAAGAAACCCTCCAGCTCAGTGAGCAAACTGACCATGTCCGCTACAAATCTTCTCCAAGATCTCAAACATATATGGGTGCAATATGTTCAAAGTAGCCTGAAGATGGGAACAGAACAGTTTGCCTGCTGCAGAATGCTATGCGAAATGATAAGTGATGCCCATAACTGCCTCCACGAATACAAATAAGAAAGTTTGTGCCAAAAGACTCTGTACACTCATGTGACTGACCATGAATGGACAACTATACTAGAATGAACCATCAGCATCAAACAACAGACCACGACAAAGAAAGGACTGGCCCTACAAGAAAAACTGACCAAGCGCGCTCTCAGCAGCAAGACAGACAAATCCGAAACCTGGGTAAAGAATCTATCTGACCAACTACTCTCAGACACTGAAAAAGCCCTGGTATGAGGAATGAACTACAACCAGAGGGATGCGGACAAAAATGACTTCCTAGCAGCACTGTAATTCACTCTAAAAGACGATGGACTCTCAGAAGAAACCCAGCAGGCCATTAGGCAGACAGTAGCACCAACACTAAGCAGAAAGAAAGGAGGGAGCACCCTCAACACTTGAAATGAAAGCCCTGGAAAGACTCAGAAGACAAATATTGTAATCCTATCTGCGGATGAAGACCATCATCCTGAAGAGAACACGGTGCATTGAAAAAAGCATCTACCAACAGGTGGTAATGGACTCGACTCCACAGCTGGCAAGCTACATTTGTAGCTTCCTTGAGGAGACCCTACACCAGTCAGGTGAAATTAACAAGACGGACCTTCAAAGAATGAAGCCAGAAAGGTCCAATGCGCCATTTCTATGGATTACCAAATATACACAAACAAACCCCACCCCCCAAGATCTACAGTCTCACTTTCTGGCATACTGACATCTAGTTTTCGCTGCAGTTCCTTAGCTAACCTATAACATCTGGTGGAAGACACTACCCACTCCATCCACTCCTCCCAGGAACTCCTTAAGATCGAGGACAACACAATCATGGTTTCCTTTTGTTGTGATGGCCCTATTCATGTAAGTAAACATCACCCTAGCCAAAGAAACACTGGTCTCAGTGCTAGACAAACCAGGCATGCAAACACCTGACAGCACCAACTCGGTCAGCAGCAAAAGTATCCTCAAACTATTGGACTTGTGCCTTGCAACCCACTTCACCTCCAATAACAAGACATTACAAACAAATCAATAGGATGCCTAATTGGATCAACGTCATCGTTATAAAACTCACCAAAGAAGAGGAGAACAATAACAGACTCCCCTTCTTGGGCATGTGGTAGAATGAAAACCCAGTGGAGAACTGCAGGCCAGTGGTTTCGGGAAAGTCACACACTGACCAGATACTCGACTACAGAAACAATCATTCCAACACCCGCAAATGGAGCTGCATCAAGACACTATTCAAATGAGCCACAACACACGGTAGCACACCGGAACTATGACCAGCCGAGGAGGAACACCAATACGATGCGTTTCAAGAACAACGGTTACCCATGAAGTGTAGTCTGCTGATTTCCTGCACAATGGACCTAAGCAGGAAGACTCAAGTCCAGAGACTCTAGTCAAAAACATCAAAAACGTTGCAGAGATGATCATCAGACTACTCTGGCCCATCGGCATCATGGTAGACCACAAATCTACTGCCTCACTAAAACAACTAATGAATTTTATTGGACCCCGTGCCCACAGCCAGCAGAACAGTAGCAGTATACAAAGTACCCTGCAAGGACTGCAACAATCATTCCTGTCGGGTTGTCCAATGTAAACTAGCCACCAGGAAGGATACATGAGCACCAGCTAGCTACCAAGACGTGACCAACTATCATTGGTATCCATGCATACAGATGAAGAGGGACACCAGTTCAACTGGGACAATAACTCCATCCTGGGACAGGCCAAACAAAGACGTGGGAATTCCTAGAGGCCTGGCATTTAAACTAATACTCCATTAACAAACAACTAGATGTGGACCCCATTTACCAACCACTCAAAAACAGAACCGGAAATGTTATCACCCACCACAACCAACCAAGACTCCCACATAGCAAGTAGGACAGAATACTAATCCTTCAGCAGAAGGTCACTGATACCTAGCGTAGTAATGAACCATCTGAAAACCAACCCACCAGCTCAGCGAGCAAATCAACAAACTGATCAAAACCAAATTAAAATTATGGTGATGTGATACAAAGTCAATTATACCAAGCAGGTTCTGAATAATACTTTTTGAAAATGATTGGATGACCATCAAGAATATCATTGACTATTAAAATGATTGTTTAAACATATATATTTTTGACTGCTATAATATGATGCTTTACAATTTATTCAGTTGACTGACTGACTGCATTCCTTTGAATAATATTTCAATGTCAGGTCAAAATTTGTGGAACTTGCCTTGGTTTACTTTGGAATATGGAGAAACTAAATACTGCTTTCTTCCATTTGAAATAGTGTTCTGAAGTTGGTGGAGTCTATTGAATCAGGTATCATGAGAGAGGGGCTGAAAGAATCGGGCTGGAGTACCAGCATTCGAAATCTGTAGCCAGTTAGGTTTGGGACTCAATGTGGAAATCCCATATGGTGACCAGGAAAGCACTTAAACTCATGAGAAACAGAAATTCAGACATCTCTGAAACCACCAGAAGTTTGTGATGACTCCAAACCCCTCTCAAACTTGATCAAATTTCCTGTGCCTCATGTTTTGCTGACTGGCTATGAGGGCTAGGTCCTTCATTTTAGATACACTTTTTTTTTGTAAGCAATAGAGCAAATCCAGCATCTGGATAGTTGTGTGATTTGGGCACGAGCAGGTGTGCTGCAAAATGTTCTTCTTTCCTCTTTCTCCCACCCAACTCTCTCTTTTTCCTCCTGTACTCCTCACCAACCCTAATGCCTGTCCTAATCAAAGGGCATTCTACCCTTACCTGTCTCCTGGGAGCCAATGTAAGTTTTTTTTCATTGGGCATTTTTTTTTTACAACTGATCTGTCATTGCCTACAATAGGCAGCTCTTTTGGATGAAATGTTGGCCCCCAGAAGCAGTAATTGCCAGGGAGGCCCAATGATGGTCAGTTAGGTTCCTTGAAGGGATTTAATTGTTGTTTCACCCTCTTGGCAATGATGTTGACTTCTTGTCAATTCTTCAAATGGGGTGGGAAACCCATTGCAATTGGAGCAAAATCCAGTCAATCAAAAATTTGCATGAAATCTGTAATAGACCCAAATGTATATTGCCTCAACTATTTATAATCTGTATTGATGACTTAGATGTGTAAACTAAATGCAACACATCTATGTTGATGCAAAGTTTAGTAGTGAGGTAGGCACTGAGGACAACAAAGTCCAGGAAATTAGAAAATTTCCAGGAATGTTCAATATTGTATTTTCATATTCTGCCTTCAAACCCAGCATGCCTTTTTTGATCATTCATGGTATGTTGCATATACTTTAAAAACCACTGCCTTCCTCTGCTTTACCTCTGTTTCGCCAAATGTATTTTGGAAGATCAAATGCAGGTGGAAATTATACAGAGGACAGAACCTTTAACAGTACTAAAATGCAGAGGGATCTGAGTGTGCAGATCGACAGATCATTGAACATGGCAGCGCAGGTAGATGAGGGAGGGAAAAAAGCGTTATGGCATACTTGCCTTCATTGGAAAGGGCGTTGAGTATAGGTTGTTCTACTAATATTTCGCATTTTGTTAACGCAAATTCACTACAACACAATTGCTGAGTTGGAGGTCACTGTTTCTAAAATGTGAACTTTTAAAATGTGCATTGGCTATAATGCGATTATGTTGCCATCACTTCAGTTACTGTTTATAAAGCAATTTTTCTATAACGCAGGTTGCACAAGAATGCAGTCATCTTGTTGTCGAACAACTACCTGTATAAGGATAGGCAAGTTATGTAGCAGCTTTATAGAATTTCAATTAGGCTACACTTGGAATATTGCATACAGTTCTGGTCACCACACTAACAGAAGTATGTGGATGCTTTTGGAGAGGTTACAGGAAAGGTTTACCAGGATGTTTGGTATGGGGGAGTTTTAGCTATGAAGAAAGGTTGGATAGGCGGGATTTGTTTTCAATAGGACACAGGAGGTTGAGGGGTGACTTGACAGAAGTTTACAAGATTTTGAATTGCATGGATAGAGTGGAAGGTATGAGGCTTTTTTCTGAGGATGGAGGGGTAATTACTTGGGGATGGGAGTTCAAGGTTGAAGGGGGATGTTAAAAAGAGATGAGGCAAGCTTTTCACATAAAGGGTGGTGAGTGCCTGGAACATACTGCCAGAGGTGGTTGTGGAAGCAGACACCATGGTAGCATTCAAGAAAAACAAATAGGAAAGGAAGAGAAAGATGTGGACCCTGAAAGTGAAGATGGCTTTAGTATGGAAGGGCAAAATGTCAGAGCAGACTTGGAGGGCCAAAGGGCCTGCTCCTGTGTTATATTGTTCTTCATTTAGTGATGTCTTCCTTTCCAGTTGTAATGATTTTAATCATATGTGTCTGTAAATTTTGGATATTTTTCCTGCCCACTTAATTCCAGTGAAATATTCTTTATCTGAGGAGCTTGAAAGCTATTATTACAGGTAACACTGTTGTAATGTGATTTGCACTCTTCAGTTAACAGCAACAGGCTTTATTTTATAACTATGTACAGAAGATGGTCTTGCCTGGACCTCTACAGTGCCAGGATCCAGTTTCGTGTGATCTGACATCAGAGACACACAATTCCTTTCTCCGCATGCTCAGTAGCAGTTCCTGAAGGTATGATTCCTATTATTCAACCAATGCTTTCCCCTCTGTAAAAGCGTAGGTTTAAATCTCATTCTAGGGATGGGGCTTTGGGATTAGAATGATCCCTGAGCCATTTTTTTAAAAAAATGCATATTGAAGACAGGGCTATATCTGTTCCAATCTGTCCGTCCTTGAGGTTGGATATAAAATTCAGCTTGAGAGTTATATTTGGATGTGAAAATTGGGTTTAAAGTGGTAGGTAGTGGGTGTAATAATCAAGTAACAGAGTCATAATATACATAAATCTTGACATCAGTAGACAACTTTAATCAGGGTGATAACTGTACCTTAGTAATGAGGTATTACATTAAATATTGAAATTAAATACACCTTCCATCTCTCATTGTTATATACAATGGCTTCAAAGTCCAGTTCGTTCATTTTTCTCTCTAGTGTTGAGTGCTTACCCTTCTGTATTTTCAGTGAGATTTCTTACTGTACATTAATTCATCATTAAAGCTAGATTTTAAAATAAATAAAGGTAATTCTTGAACTTCTGATTTTCTGCCCTGGGTTGATAGAAAACAGACTATATTACCATATCAGACAATAATCACTATTTATTAAATGCAATTAGACACTAACAACAGATAAACTGGCATATAACGCTTTCATTAAATCCCTAACTGCTGCATGAAATGTTACATGGACTGGCTGCTTGCAGATCATGTTTTCATCTTTGACAACCAGTTCTTCATCCAGACAAATGGAGCAGCCATGGGGACAAAATTAGCACCTCATTATGCCAACATTTTCATGCACAAATTCGAACAAGACTTCTTTGCTGCATAGGACCTCCAACCAGCACTATTCACCAGATATACTGACATTTTCTTCCTTTTGGACCAATGGCCAGGAATAATTGAAACAACTACACAGTGATATCAACAGGTTTCATCCCACCATCAGACTTTCCATGGACTACTCCTTATCTGTCTTGTTCTTGGACAAGCATCTCAATCAAGGACAGGCATCTCAGTACCTCACTCTTCCGAAAAACCATGAATAACCTCATGGTGCTGAACTTCTCTAACTTCAACCCTAAACATGTCCATTGGGGATGGCTTTTTTAACAAGCCCTACGCATACACAGGATCAGATAAGAAGGAATGTAACTGACACCTGAAGGTGCTGAAGGACACTCTCAAAAGAATAAGGTATGATGCTGAACTCGTCGATTGCCAGTTCCAACGTGCCACAATGAGAAACCATAATTACCTCCTCAGGAGACAGACATGGGATGCATCCGATAGGATACCCTTTGTTGCACAGTATTTCCTGGGAGCGGAGATATTACGCCATGTTCTTTGCAGCCTGCGACACAGAGGATGAACACCTTCCCAAGATCATCTTCTCTATGCCTCCACTTCTCATCTTTAAACAACTGCCAAATCTTAGACAGACCATTGAACTGGGCAAACTGCCCAGCTTTCAGGACAACATTGACCACAACACCGTACAACACTCATGACAACCACTGCAAGACATGTCAGAATATGAAACAAATACCACTTTTACACGTAGAGACATCACCCACCATGTATGTGGCAGATATTCACGTGACTCTGCCAATGCTGTCTATCTTCTACACTGCAGGCAAGGATGCCCCGAGGCATGGTACATCAGTGAGACTGAGCAGACGACAACGGATGAATGGACACCGCGCAACAATCGCCAGACGGGGATGTTCCCTCCTAGTCGGTGAATACTTCAGCAGTCAGTGACCTCTGATCGTCAGATGACCACCCTCTAAGGTGAGCTTTGAGGTGCACAATAATGCAGTGGCTGAGCAGAGGCTGATAGCCATGTTTGATACCCATAAGAATGGCCTAAACCTGGACCTTGGGTTCATGTCGCACCATAGGTGACCCCACCACACAATATGCTCTCTCTCATGTGTACACACAGAGACACACAACTCCCATCTGTCGGTAGTCAACCAGCACTAGGGATTAAAAGTAAACTATTTCAGCAAAAAACAAAGGCCTCCAAGTCAGTGACATACTGACAGAAGTTCTAATGGAGTTGCCGAATGCAAATTAACACAGCTGCTTCACAAAGTGGCAACTTCTCATGGAAAATACTCTTTTTGCAGAAGTATTCAGATATCTGACACCATAGACAGGGATGTTCTCAAAAGTCAATGAATTACAAATTTGTATAACCTTGAATACAGCTCTAGTTGTAAGAAAACCAGCATAATAACCTATATTTTAATATAGGTTTGCATATTAGACAATTGTTGCTCAATAGGAAGTGATAAAATTACTAGGTTAAAATATGGATACAAAGGTTTAAAGGAAGGATAAGCCTTGTATTTGAATTTGAAAATGAGATCAATCTTTACAGATGGTTCAGGCCTAGTTTGCTTTGGGATTCACTTTCTGAAGTGAAAGACTTTGCAAACTTCATTAGAATTCTGAAGCTGTAATGAATTCTGAATTGCATAGCTAAAAGTTTCTCTCACAGGGTGGACTGAACCGAGTAAGTCCTGTGCATCATGGAAGCTTTCTTTTTATCATTTTATGATGAAAGTTGTGGTACTTGGGTAGGTTGATTCAGTACAGTATATGCGGGTATTTTCTTCTCCTCCCTGTTGGAAAGTATCAATTAATATCCTTTATCTCTTTTTATCAATCAAGTTAGAAGGCCTAGCTCTCAAAAATCAAGAAGAGTGGGAAAATGGCAAAGAACTGCAATATAGGGCAATTAAGAGATGAAAACAGAGCAATGAATAAGAATTCATAACTACCTATTCTCATGCACTTGATGCTGAGAAGTCTTAATGAACTAAGTGTACCTGGCTAGATGATATGAGCCAGCCATTCTAATACTTAGCTCAGATGGCTGGACGATTGGTTTTCACTGTAGAGTGACATCACCGCATGAGTTCAATTCCCATAATGGCTGAGGTAAACCTCCCTTGCCCAAGGTGTGGTGACCACTACAGTGTCTCTATAATGAATGATCAGTAGGACCATGGCAACTGTATCTTTTGGTTTTCTTGGTCTGGGAATAAGTCTCTGTAGTGCCTGATGTGGGAAACGGTTTGAAGCTTTGATTTAAGATTTTTATTATGAATGTTTAAAATCTTTTAAACTGTTTGTTTTTTTTTTCTATGAACAGTTTCTTCAATGCAAATTGGCTTTAACATAATTGAAAACTTTAGACTATTATTTACAGACATGAACTTTCCTTACCTATATTGGCTAAACACAATTCCTGCCCCATTAGTTTAAATCGCGCAGCTGTTGTGTGATTCATTACGAATCAAGATCATAAGAGAATGGACTGTACAGGTGTTTAGCTTTGTGTGTTTTTTTTTTGTGGTTCAATTTGTTTTTCTATTACAGAACATCTGCAGACTCATAAATATTTATCATAAACACACCTCCATATAACTGCTGTAAAAGTGAAATCTGATTTATCAAACCAGGTTGGAATCGGACTTGTCTGGTATTAACGTCAGGAAAATCACAACAGTAGTCTCTCTTACGCCAGGTCCTGTCAATCCTTTACCTGGTACTTGCTGAGCTACCTTGGCTCCCAAAGTGACGAGAATTAAAATTCAAAATTATAAAATTTTAAAGTAAACTCCTTTTTAGATCAGACCTCTCCTGTGAACATACTCCTTCATAACTTTGTGACCTGCTTTGGTCAATGACCCTTTTGAGAGTTTGGTTACCAAATCTACACACTTGCATAACCCTCCCACCCAATGACTCCTCCTTCGACAGCTCTGCTGTTGTGTGCCTGAAATCCAAATTCTAGAATTCCATTCCTAAATGTTTCTGATCTTCTTCGTCACTCATGAAAATCTGTCTCCTTGAACAAGCTTTCTTCATACACTCGAATATTTCATTATGTATCTATGCCAAATCTTTTGATAACTCCTCTGCCATGCACCTTAGAACATTTTTATTGCAATAATAACACTTTATAAATGCTGGTATTGTTGATATTTAGAATTATGTCTAACATTTACAGTAACTATCCTTCAGTGTTAAAAGGCTTTACTTGCTTTCAATAAGTCAAGAGATACACTCCCATATACTTGAGTTTCCATTTGAAACTCATCTACCTTTTCCAACATTGCATGCATACACTTCATTAAAAGCTTCACTGAGAATGTGATATGCACCTGTCACTACATTCATTATACACTGCACAGTAATTTTGATATAGCTCTCAGCAACCAGGTTTTCACCCTTCAGTTTCATTTTAAAAGGAAAAAGCAACTCAGTCTGACAAGGAGGGGAGAAAATACAGAACCTTTAAAAGTAGCAAGCCTACAAACCTCCACTTCATTAACTAAGCATTTCCCCAACATTTCCAACTTTTTGGATTGAATATGGATCTTGAGCAAGAACAAATCCGGGAGAGTGAAGCAGTGAAAGGGTTGATTGGGAAGATGTTGGAGACTGCAACATGGTGGACATGTAGTTGGGAAGAGGCCACAACCCTGAGATTTGGGTGAAGGGGGAGGTTGCAAAGTAGACTTGACAAATGGGGAGGCTCTGCATTGACCAGGAAGATCAAGGAGCAGGAATGCAAGATTGCTGATGAGAAAAGGGGTAATATAAGGGGCAAATTACATCCATCTTAATGATTAAAAATTTCACCTTAAGTTATTTCATTTAGAAACAAAATATTTCAAGTTAGAGGATATACGGTTTTAATTTTTCTTTAAATCACTAATGTCCTTAGCTATGTGAAAAGATTAGTAAAGACCAATGTAGGCCCCTTACAATCAGAAATAGGGCAAGTTATAAAGTGGAGCAAAAGGATAGCAGACCAAACGCACGTTTTGGTTCAATCTTTACAAAGGGTGTCGCAAATAACATCCCAAAAATGTTGGGATACACAGAATCTAGTGAGATGGAGGAACTGAAGAAAATCAGTATTCATGAGGAAACTTGGTAGGACTAAAGGCCATTAAATTCCCAGGATCCGATAATCTGTATCCCAGTGTACTTAAAAAAGAGCCCGAAGAAAAAGTGGGTGTATTGCTGGTCATCTTTCAAGTTTCTATAGACTCTGGAATAATTCCTATGAATTTAAACTTAAATGGTTGTGTCATTTGAAGTGATTTTGTTTTCTTCTGCCTAACAACTTGAATACTTAGTCATAATGGACATTTCTGCACTCTACACCAGCATCCTCCAGGATAACATCATTGCAACAGCCTTAGTACTCAATACCACCAATCTCCAGACACAACACTACAACTTATCAGCTTCATCCTTGACCATAACATCTTCACCTTCAACAACCAGCTCTTTATTCAGGCAAAGAACAGCCATGGGGTCTAAATCTGCACTGCAATCTGCCAACATTTTTCATACACAAGTTCAAGCAAGACTCCTCTGCTATATAGGACCTCCAACTGATGCTCTACACCAGATACATTGACATTTTCTTCCTTGGACTCATGATGTGGAATCACTGAAATGAATACGCAACCATATTAACAAGTTTCATCCTACCATCCGACTCACCATGGACTACTCTTCAGAATCAGTCTCATACTTGGACACGCACATCTCCAAGGACGGGCATTCCAGTACTTCATTTTACTGCAAGCTCATGGATAACCTCATGATGCTGCACTTCTCTAACTTCCACTCTAAACATTTTGAAGAAGCTATCCCTTAAGGAAAAGCCCTGCAAATACACAGGATCTGCTCAGATGAGGAAGCAGTTCTGCCAGTTCTGATGTGCCACAGTGAAAAATCACGCCAATCATCTCCAGAAGACAGACACAGAACACTACTGATAGAGTACTCTTCGTCATCCAGTACTACTTCTGAGCAGAGAAGCTCCACCATGTTCGTAGTCTTCAACATGTCATCTCACTAAAGTCATCCCTATACCTGCATTTCCCCTCTTCAAACAACTGTCAAACCTTTAAATAGACAGACCATGGTTTTGCAGTAAACTACCCAGTCTTCAGGACAACATCAACCACAACACCACACTACTCTGCCATGGCAATTCTGCAAGATCTGCCAGATTATTGACATGAATACTGCCATCACACAGGAACACCACTCACTATGTACACACACATACTCATGTGACTTGGCCAATGTTGTCTATCACTTATACTGCAGGCAAGGGTGCCCCAAGCCATGGTATATTGGCAAGACAGTACAGACACTACAATGATGGAAGAAAAGACACCTGCAGCAATTGCCAGACAGATGTTCCTTCCCAGTTGGAACAGTTCAGGGGTCAAGGACATGCTGCCTCTAATCTTCAAGTAAACATCATCCAAGGTGGCCTTCAAGATCCACAACAATCAGAATCGTCAAGCAGAAACTGATAGCCAAGTTCTGTGTCCATGAAGTTAGCCTCAACTGTGATCATGGGTTCATGTCGCACTGCATGGAACTTTCTATACTGTTCTATATTTGTAAAGTCTTCCTTACTGTCCTGTTTTGACAACATCACCTTTTATAATGTATGATCTCTCTACCCTAATTAGTTTGTAAAGTTTAGATTACTTTATTACAGGTTTGGAATACACATGGGATACTACATACAGTTCCGGTTGCCACATTACCAAAAGAATGTGGATGCTTTAGAGAGGGTGCTTTGATTCATAAGTTGAAGTTATGAACCTAAACGTTCTGATCGAGGCAAGATGGCTAACAACTGTTGCAACTGAAGTGGAATAAAACTGGCCCAATTGTCTCTACTAATTATCATAAATTGCGTAATCAGTACAAATCTGTTAGAATATTTTATTGTTTGAATCATGAATAATTTCTGATCCATCAAAAATTAATGCTCTGGCTGCAGAACTTGGACTGTGGCTTGTTGCACTTGAGTACTTGGCATTTCTGTTGTCCAGTTGAAATTGAGAGAAAAGCATGCATGGTAGTTGAACCTTTGCAGGCTTGTAGCATTACAGATCACTTTTTATTCTAGGGGAGTGGTGAGCAGCAAAGCAATGGTTGGAGGCAATGAAGATTGTAGAGCTTCATGTGTGATGTTACCCCCATTCTATTTTGGTACTTTGTCAGTTGTGAAGACTCAGGTGAGTAGAATGAGGTAGTCACTGCAGAATTGGGTGTAATGCCAGTGATTTGAAGATTTGCCTTGTAACCTGGCCCAAGGAGTTATTAGACTAGATTCACTCAGAAAACAGGTATGAGCATGAAATATTAATTTTTTTTCATTCTCCAGCACTTAACACTTGGATAGGTAATAGAAAATGTGCACTGCATAAGGAGAATACAGGATAGGTATGCAATAATTAATTTTAATGAGTGTTTTAAATTTGCCTGTGTTTTCAATTCATTATTTTTCCACTATATTATTTCATCTTAGTTTAGCATTCATGATGGCAGAAGTGTGACAGAGATAATAGGCTAGGTTTCTGATCTGATTTACTGTGAACAAACATTATTTGTTTTAGATATAGCATATATTTAATTGAAGATCTCTTCGACTGAACACTTCAAACTATCTGTTCACTCTCTTCCTACATGTAGCTAAAATACATCAGGAATATCTTTTAAGTTCTGACAGTTGTGCAAATATCACAATAGAAGCCAGTGGTCTGTGAAAATATTATAATGTAAGCCAGAAGTCTGTGAAAATGTTAACATTATAGTATTACGACCAGGGATAGCAAACCAAATCAAATCAGCCTTCCTATCCCTGGATTTGCAATATAGTGAAATTAAAATTTTCAATAACTCAATTCTGCCAACTGTTTTTGACCAGACTTTTATAAGTAACAGATCTTGGATATCAAGTTGATAACTTAAACAAAAATAACAACTTATTATTAATACAGTAACTGTACCTGCACAAAGTTAAACAAGCTAATCTGATACCAATGATTTAAATAAAATCTTTCATATCCCCCAGAGTCACTCAGACAAAAAAAAATTACAATTTGCTAGTTCAATAAAGGTTTCAAGTGATGAATGCCAAGCCTTCATGTAATCCTTGGATAATAAATAATTCATAACTGTGACTGTCTATCTAATTTTGAAGTCGTTGTTGAATGCAAAAGATTTTTGACCCCCAGAATGAATTTACTTATTTCTTACTGACTGGGATTCTTTTTGCAGAACATTCAACAATTCTTCAACTCTATAGAAAACTATACTAGAAATCCGCAATTTGTCCTAAACTTTGAAAATCCCTCTGCATTTGCCAAAGCCAGTCAGTCCCAGTTTGATTTGCTGTTTATTTCCACAGTATTCTGTGGTTGGCTGGTTAGCATTTGTCTTTGCCTTGATTGACCAACTTAGCATCCAAACAACTGTCAGCCATAAGCGCAGCAACAGTGTTGAATCATCTATAACATTCATTAGAATAGTAATGACATTGCACATTTTCCAGGCCAGCCATCAATTCAGTTGGTTGGATGGCTGGTTGTGATGCTGAGTGACACCAGCAGCATGGGTTCAGTCCCCACACTGGCTGAGGTTGCCATTAACGACTCTCCTTCTCAACCTCTGCTTTCATCTGAAGTGTAGTGATCCTGATTTTAAACAAACACTGCTCATCTGAGTAGCTCTATGGTATGGTAGGGCTATGCTGACTTTATCTTGGGGCAATGAGGTTTGAATCCCTGGGCTATATGGTAACCCCTCCTTCTTCAAAACTGGAATCTTTTTGATGAAATTTGGGGCACATCCTTGTGGTAAATTTAGTAAAGGATCCTCATGGTGACAGGTGATGACCTAACCATTGCAACCCACTCCCCACTACATTATGATTAAGGCCGTGGTTATAAACTGTATGTGATTTATTTATTTCGTACATAAATTGCACATCTCCATATAATTTTGTTTTAGCATTTTTAGATCTTAAATTAGTGCCAAGTGGGTTTAGTCTGACTCCAAGTCATTATTCTCAGAACAAGGTTTTTATACCAGTTCATGGCTCCAGGAGTATTAATGGAAATATATTTATTGTAGGGATTTATGACAGGAAAGAAAACAATGAGAGGCATTAGCTGGCTAATAATAAGGATTGATTATTAGCTTTTTTTTAAAAAAAGGGATTGTAGAGCTTTTGAGCAGCATGAAGGGGAAGTAACTGATGCCAGTTGCGGATATTGTTTCTGAAAATGTGTTGCTGGAAAAGCGCAGCAGGTCAGGCAGCATCCAAGGAACAGGAAATTCGACGTTTCGGGCATAAGCCCTTCTTCAGGAATTCCTGAAGAAGGGCTTATGCCTGAAACGTCGAATTTCCTGTTCCTTGGATGCTGCCTGACCTGCTGCGCTTTTCCAGCAACACATTTTCAGCTCTGATCTCCAGCATCTGCAGACCTCACTTTCTCCACGGATATTGTTTCTCCTATAATGGAGGTTGCTCACAAAAGTTAGGAGAAAATTACTTCAGTGGAAAAGATTTTAGTTTATAAAGTGTTCAGACCAAGAGTAAAATCTGCATTGGTTATTTAAAGCTGAGAATGTCTGTCTAAGATCTCAGTTGTCTGATGATTCACAGAAAAGGCTTCATAGCTCTCAGGACCAGAACTGAAACAGCACCAGGTTTGATAGGAAGGAAACGTTTTGTGGTTCTTGAGCACTTGTAAATTGATTTGGTGGGGGGATATTTAGGATATTTTTTAATGTGAAATCTTTTAAAGTGTTATATTTGGACAGCTTTTTTTTAAACTTTTTCTTTTGTGTAATAAACGTTCAAGTTACTGATGACTTGCATACTGATGTTTTAGTGAAAGACGGCCACATTAAATTAGCAAAAGCAAAATTTGATCTGTCAGGCCAGATTTCATTCTGGGCTCTCACTTGTTTAATAGTTACATCAGCTGGATCATAAACTCATTGACAGCCAGGGAAGTCTGCTGTGGGCCACTCTTGCATCTTTCTGTCAATTCCTTCATCACGCATTCCCTCCCACTGGTCACTCATCTGTGCCTAGGTCTTCCATGGTCCAAGACCTTGGACACCATGCTGGCAGCATCCTTGCTGACACTGCTGAGTATAAAAGTCTATGATTGGCAACTCTTGCTAGACTGAACTTCCACACGTGAGGATCAGGGATCATGGAGAAAGATCTGCTGCTGACCTGTTGGACGTCTGAGTGATATCCAATGTGATGAGCACATAATGTGGCAGGTCTTTCTGAAAAGAGACTGAGTAGAGGATTTGCTGGCTCACCAGTTGATGGGTAAGACCCCTGTCACCTCTACAAGATTTCACCCTTGCATTAGTTAATACCATCATTGTGTTTGTGACGGGGCATCTTTGTTAGATCATCATTTAAGCCCTTTATTGCAGCAATGCCAATGAATGAAGGCCAGGGCTGAAGAGAATATCTCTGGATTCTAAAGAACCATTCTTCTAGATTTAATAGGCCTGCAAATAATTGTTACTCCATTGATTTGATTAATGTAAAATGAAGGTAGAATGATTGCCAAGCTAACAGGCATTCACAAGTCTACTTTTTGTGTACAGTTGCAGACCAGCTGTCCCTTAACCAAATTAAATTCCCTAGTGTTGATTAAAACTATTGGATTGAAAATTGGGGTCTGTATAATCAAGTGCATGCTGTCAATAATAATAATGAACTTGTCAGATAGAAAAAAAATGTCCCATTGTGGTGATGGCTGCTTTCCAAAGGGAAATTTAATGAATGAGTTTGCCCTAATAAACAAGGCATCTGTGAGCTGTTTTATACTTTGGTATGCTGTTAAGTGACTTATTTGACATAAATCCTGAGTTGTTACATGAGAATATAAGATTGTGCATGAAATAAAGTAACATTTTGGTCTATTTATCTTGCCCTCTTATTCAAACTGTCACCTGAAAGGATCCATTATGAACAGTGACCTTCTTGATAAATATTTTGTGGATCTCGACAAACTTGCAACATAATGAGTGAAATATAGACTCAATAGGAAGACCTCCTTGGCACGTCTCAGTAACTGCATCAACTGTCAGACACTGGTAGGTTTAAAAAAAAGTTTGCTACCTGTCTGAAACTTTTTTTTCCGGCTGATCCCTTCCCATGCCCCTTCCATGCAGCTAAAAGCTTTTTGCTGCAAGGGCACCCTATTTTTATTGCAATAACAGCCAAATTAGTTTTTTTGCAAAAAGGTCATATGTGCAATTTGGCAAGTTCTAAAAGTTTGGATAATTGCAAAGTGTGAGAAATAGGCCTAGACACCAATGCACAGATCTGAATTGTTTGTTTGTTTTTGAGAAAATAACTAAATTCTAAAACACTTAATAAAAGAATTCATTGAGTTAAAGTACCGTTCTCTGCTAGATTAAAATTCTGTGGATCAGAAAATTCTGTCGTCTTAGTAGTAAAATCATGATGAGTTGCAATTATCAATGTTAAAATTGTTCAGCTTTTATTAAGCAAGGGATACCTTTGTAAGTTGTGACTTTTCATACATTGCATGAAAAAAAAGCAGAAAGAATCTAGCAATGACGACATTACATTGATAAACTTGCGATTGAGTTCTGCATTTGCACGTTAACTGCCCAATTTAAGATACCACAAAGTTTTAAATTTATTCCCTTTCGGAATGAGACTCTACATTTGAAATTCTTTTCTTTGTGTTAGAGAGGAGTTGGTTCTGTCTGAAGTTCAAATCTTCCTATTATCAAAGTTGGTTACAATACTTTGATAATAGGAAGATTTGTACTTCAGACAGAACCAACTCCTCTCTAACACAGAAAGAAAAGAATTTCAAATGTAGAGTCTCATTCCGAAAGGGAATAAATTTAAAATTAAAAAATTCATTTTTTTTCTACATTTGCTTTCTTTACCACCTCCTGCCCCAATCCCTTCATCTAAACTTTCTCTCTTTTTCTTTCTGCTCTTGATTTGACTCTAATTCACTACTGTCCTCAATCTTTGCACACTTTCTTAATTTTTAAATCGTATTGGTGAGGAAATACTGCATTGTTGCCTTCAATGTTGCAAATGTGTTGCTGGTCAAAGCACAGCAGGTTAGGCAGCATCTCAGGAATAGAGAATTCGACGTTTCGAGCATAAGCCCTTCATCAGGAATAAGAGAGAGAGAGCCAAGCCGGCTGAGATAAAAGGTAGGGAGGAGGGACTAGGGGGAGGGGCGATGGAGGTGGGATAGGTGGAAGGAGGTCAAGGTGAGGGTGATAGGCCGGAGTGGGGTGGGGGCGGAGAGGTCAGGAAGAGGATTGCAGGTTAGGAGGGCGGTGCTGAGTTGAGGGAACCGACTGAGACAAGGTGGGGGGAGGGGAAATGAGGAAGCTGGAGAAATCTGAATTCATACCTTGTGGTTGGAGGGTTCCCAGGCGGAAGATGAGGCGCTCCTCCTCCAGCCGTCGTGTAGTTGTGTTCTGCCGGTGGAGGAGTCCAAGGACCTGCATGTCCTCGGTGGAGTGGGAGGGGGAGTTAAAGTGTTGAGCCACGGGGTGATTGGGTTGGTTGGTTCGGGCGGCCCAGAGGTGTTCTCTGAAGCGGCGGCCCAGAGGTGTTCAAGCCTTCAATGTGTCAATATTATCTTGAACTTTTCCTGAACTAGGTAAAAGGACAAAGGAAACTGTCTAACTGATGGGGTACACTGCAAGATACTCAACTCAAAAAAAAAGCCAGAGCAATTCATCAAAGCATTTGGTAAAAATCTAGGTCTTGCTGATACGACATGCTTTTAGATAAAATTGGAAAACCATTTAGACCTTAATGTTCGTTTGCCATCTTGTTGGAAAGTCCACAAGTGATCGTGTGTATTTTTTTTCTAATTTTATTTACTAAATGTTGCTGGCAAGACCAGCATTTCTTGGCCATTCAAGTTGCCCTTCAACTGAATGACTGACTTATTAAGGCACTTCAAAGGATTTTCTGGTGTCATACATAGCACTAACCAGGTCAGGATGGCAGATTTCCTTCTCTAAAGGACTTTAGCGAATAGATCAGTTTCTTTATAACCATCGACAGTTATGTTGCATTAAATTTACTCAAGCTGGGTGGAGTCGAGTGCAGATTAGGACTTTCCACTCTTTCTTTTTTTAAACCAGAAGTCTTGTGGAGTAAATAATATGAATGCCTGGCATCATTGCAGAGACTCTGTTGAGATCAGGTGAGGAAGAGGAATTTAAGTGAGTGGTGGCATAGTGGTATTGTCATTTAGACTGGTAATCTAAAGGCTAATGTATTGTTGGTGTGTTCAAATCCCACCATGACAGATAATGTAAATTGAACTCAATAATATGCTGGAATTAGATTAGATTCCCTACAGTGTGGAAACAGGCCCGTCGGCCCAACAAGTCCACACCAACCCTTCGAAGAATAACCTACCCAGTCCCATTTCCCTCTGACTAATATACCTAACACTACAGGCAATTTAGCATGGCCAATTCACCTGACCTGCACATCTTTGGACTGTAGGAGGAAACTGGAGCACCCGGAGGAAACCCATGCAGGCACTGGGAGAACGTGCAAACTCTGCACAGACAGTTGCCTGAGGCTGGAATTGAACCTGGGACACCGGTGCTGTGAGGGAGCAGTACTAACCACTGAGCCACTGTGCCGCCCACTGTTTAACAATTGCCAATTCTTATATAGATCCACCTAAATCACAATGATCCTTTTATGGAAGAAAATCTGTCATTTTTACCTCATTTGGTTGACATGTGACTGTAGACCGACAGCAATGTGATTGACTCTGACTCTGAACTGTCCTCTGAAATGGCCTAAGGAGTCAACATTGGTAATTTCATTACACACTATTTATTCCACACAAGGATGTCAAAGCTTGTCTCAATCTGTGGTAGGGTGACCACTGCAACTATTTAGATTGATGTTTCTTATTGAACCAACTTTATTCCATTTAAAATCTCCAAGTATAAAAAGCAGATAATGAAAGTTAAAATCAAATAGTTCACCTTTTATCCCCTTATCATAACTGTTAGGAGCACATCAGCCTCAGATATGTCTCTGACAAGCCCCTTTATTTACTCATGACCTCATTCTACTTACTGGATTTAATTGGCCATTAACCCATTTAGATTATTTTAGGTCTGTAGACAAGAGTTTCAGACTAGCTCTCAATACTAGATTTTGTTTTTGTCTTTAAAAAAAAGTTGAAATTCCATGAGCTGTTGTAGGTAATTAAACAGTGACCTTGGACGTTAACCTCTAGAGCACTTGCGCAGTTACTTGAAAATGATACTAACATTTAATACGTTGTTAAAAATCTCAAACATCAGGTTATAGTCCAACAGGTGTACTTGGAAGTCACTAGCTTTTGCAGCGTTGCTCCTTCATCAGGTGGTTGTCGGAGCAGTGCTCTGAAAGTTAGTGCTTCCAAATAAACCTGTTGGACTATAACCTGGCGTTGAGACTTTTAACTTTGTGCATCCCAGTCCAACACTGGCACCTCCAATCATAACATTTTAATATAATAGTTGAATACTGCTATTGGGAAATTTGCTCTTTTATTCTGTTGCACTGAATCACCAACATTAGTTTGTAGATCCCCTGACATCATGAGAGAGCCTATTTGACACTTATAGTTTATTTGGCTTTGGGTATGTAAATTGAAAGTTAGGTGAGTTCACACAATGCTCCTTTTATTGCATTTAAATGTGTTGTTTTATTTTTGAGTGATTTAGAGCACGTTTGCTTAGATCATTGCAAATTACTAGCATAGTGTATCCCAATACTTTATAAATCTGCAGCAAATAACTGTACAGTACCTTTATAAAAAGCACTTTGCTGAATTCAGGTTGTCACAAATTGATGGATTCCAGCTGGTGGAACTAAGCTGTGGGCTACAAATTTAACCATTATTCATCACTAAAACTTACCGATTTCCGCATGTACAATATAATTCTCTTGACTTCTAACTTATAAGAACATAACTGGCTAAAGTAAATTCTCTCTCCAAGAGTTCAAATATCCTATTACTTTCTTTGCAATTGGGAATCTCTGAAGAAGAGGTCAAAAATCAAGCCTCACCAGGTTATAGTCCAACAGGTTTATGCTTGCAATTTCAAACAAATCTGTTGAACTGAACCCAATGTCGTTAGATTTTTGACCTTGTCCACCCCAGTCCAACTCTGACATCTCCACATAAGAGGATTACTGATGAGGTTAAAATGCTGTCACAGACAGATGGCATCCTGTCCACTGGAAAATTCAGCATGCTTTTTACCACTACTTGTCTGAAAAGAAGTTCTGGATGTCATTAAACCTGGTTGAGTTCTGATAAATTCTTTTTGTCCTACTTTATATTTTGTAATTTGAGTTGTTTCGTTTGCTGTTCTAGACCAAACTAAACCCATTCAAATATCTCAAGGCGATGGCCTAGACCCAGCATTTTCTTACTTAAAAGCAAGAGTAAGGTGCCATGT
Source organism: Hemiscyllium ocellatum (assembly GCF_020745735.1). Lineage (NCBI taxonomy): Eukaryota > Metazoa > Chordata > Chondrichthyes > Orectolobiformes > Hemiscylliidae > Hemiscyllium > Hemiscyllium ocellatum. Next base: position 56,154,431 of record NC_083406.1, on the reverse strand, counting down.
TACAAATGGAATTTGAATAGTTCTACCACTCGATTTTAACCAAACACACCATATTCTTACTCTACAGTTAAAATAGAAACAAAAGAAAGAAGGATTTGTCTAGGTTTAACTCTTGAAAAACTTAACAGAATTTTTGATTATTTAACTGCTAAACAGAAACTGTTCCAATATAGTAACATCAAATTAACACATGTTTGACAGGCACAAAGTCAGTAAAACAGATTGTGTTGTGTGTAATTCTCTCATCAGAGAGAACTTTAGCTTTAGCGAGAGGACAGAGGGGAATAACAGCTTTCTCATCCAACTTGAAATTTCCAACTACTGCTGAAAGCTAACCTAAAACATTGGTTCTGTGGGAGTTTGACTCCAACCATTCCAACTTTTCACATAAGTAGTGGTAAAGGCATGCTGAAAAGATGCTTCTCTTGTCCCAACTTCATGTTTTTAAAAAAAACCTATTTGCCAAGAGGTGCGAGGGAGGAGCGAAGGACTTCTGGGAAGTCGTATATTTGTGTGGTTGCGTTATCCGAAACACTACTCGGGTCGTGTCAACCACCCATCCTCCTCCTCCTCTAACCAAAAAATAAACTGGGGGGGGCGAAATTGCTAAGGCTATTGGGGTGGGTTTAAACTAATCCAGCAGGGGGATGGGAACCAAAATTGTAGTTCGAGTATAGAAAAGGTTGAGAGTAGGGAGGTCCAAAATCAAGTTCAGCGAAGCAAGATAGCACCGGCAAGCGAGAAGCTGGTTTGAAGTGTCTGTTTCAAAGCCAGGAGCATCCAGAATAAGGTGGGTGAACTTGCAGCATGGGTTGGTACCTGGGACTTTGATGTTGTGGCCATTTCGGAGAAATGGATAGAGCAGGGATAGGAATGGTTGTTGGAGGTTCCAGGATTTAGATGTTTCAGTAAGAACGGAGGATGGTAAAAGAGGGGAAGGTGTGGTACTGTTGGTCAAGGGCAGTATTACAGTCACAGAAAGGATGTTTGGGGACTCGTCAACTGAAGTAGTGTGGGCTGAGGTTAGAAACTGGAAAGGAGAGGTCACCCTGTTGGGAGTTTTCTCTCGGCTTCTGAATAGTTCCAGAGATATAGAGGAAAGGATAGCAAAGATGATTCTTGATAGGAGTGAGAGAGACAGGGTAGTTGTCATGAGGGACTTCACCATTCCAAATATTGACTGGGATCACAACAGTATGAGTACTATAGATGGGTCAGTTTTTTTTCCAGTGTGCAGGAGGACTTCCTGACACAGTATGTTGACAGGCCACCAAGGGGCGAAGCCACATTAGATTTGGTACTGGGCAATGAGCCCGGTCAGGTGTTAGACTTGGAAGTAGGTGAACACTTTGGTGATAGCGATCACAATTCTGTTATGTTTACTTTAGTGATAGAAAGGGATAGATGAATACTACTGGGCAAGAGTTACAACTGGGGGAAAGGCAATTATGATGCGATTAGGCAAGATTTAGGAAGCATATGATGGGGAAGGAAACTGCAGGGGATGGGCACATTAGAAATGTGGAGCTTATTCAAGGAAAAGCTCCTGTGTGTCCTAGATGAGTATGTACCTGTCAGGCAGGGAGGAAGCTGTAGAGCGTGGGAGCCGTGGTTTGCGAAGGAAGTGGAATCTCTGGTCAAGAGGAAGAAGGTGGGTTTATGTTGGGCTGAGATGTGAAGACTGTTAGGGTGCTTGAGGGTTAAGGTAGCCAGGAAAGATCTAAAGAGAGCTCAGAAGAGTCAGGAGGAGACATGAGAAGTTGTTGGCGGATAGGGTCAGGGTAAACCCTAAGACTTTCTGTAGGTATTTAAGGAATAAAAGAATGACCAGAGTAAGATTAGGGCCAATCAAGGATAGTAGTGGGAAGTTGTGTGTGGAGTCAGAGGAGATAGGGGAAGCACTAAATGAATATTTTTCGACAGTGTCATTTTCTAGAGTGAATAATGTTATCAAGGAGAATACTGAGATACACGCGACTAGAAAAGGTGGGATTGAGGTTCACAAGGAAGAGGTATTAGAAATCTTCCAGAGTGTGAAAATAGATAAGTCCCCTAGGTCAGATGGGATTCATCCTAAAATCATCTGGGAAGCCAGGGAGGAGACTGCTGACCCGTTGGCATTGATCTTTAAATCATTGTCTACAGGAATAGTGTCAGAAGACTGGAGGATAACAAATGTGGTTCCCCTGTTCAAGAAGGGAAGTAGAGACAACCTGGTAATTATAGACCAGTGAGCCTTACTTCAGTTGTTGGAAAAGGTTATAATGAGAGGATTTATAATCTTGAAAAGAATAATTTCATTAGGGATACTCAGCATGGTTTTGTGAAGGGGGTAGGTTGTGCCTCACAAACCTTTTTATTGAGTTATTTTGAGAAGGTGATCAAACAGGTAGATGAGAGTAAACCAGTTGATATGGTGTACATGGATGTCAGCAAGGCATTTGGTAAGGTTCCCCACAGTAGGCTATTGTACAAAATGCAGAGGAATGGGATTGTGGGAGATAGAGCAGTTGGGATCAGTAATTGGCTTGCTGAAAGAAGACAGGATGGCGGTTGATGGGAAAAGTTTAATCCTGGAGTCCAGTTACCAATGGTGTACCGCAAGGGCCAGTGTTGGGTCCTCTGCTGTTCGTCATTTTTTATAAACGACCTGGGTGAGGGTGTAGAAGGGTGGGTTACTAAATTTGCAGACGGCATTAAGGTCAGTGGAGTTGTATATAGTGACGAAGGATGTTGTAGGTTACAGAGAGATATAGATGAGCTGTAGAGCTGGGCTGAGAGGTGGTAAATGAAGTTTAATGCAGACAAGTGTGAGGTGGTTCACTTTGGCCGGAGTAACAGGAATGCAAAGTACTGGGCTAATGGTAAGATTCTTGGTAGTATGGATGAGCAGAGAGATCTGTCTATGTACACAGATCCTTGAAAGTTGCCACCCAGGTTGACAGGGTTGTTAAGAATGCATAGTGTTTTTTTTAGCTTTTATTAATAGAGGGATCAAGTTCTGGGACCATGAGGTTATGCTGCAGCTGTACAAAACTCTGGTGCGGCTGCACTTGTATTGGGTACAGTTCTGGTCACCGCAGTATAAGAAGGATATGGAAGCTTCGGAAAAAGTGCAGAGGAGATTTACTAGGATGTTGCCTGGTATGGAGGGAAGGTCTTACGAGGTAAGGCTGAGGGACTTGAAGCTGTTTTCATTAGAAGAAGGTTGAGAGCTGACTTAATAGAGACATATAAGATAATCAGAGGGTTAGATAGGGTGGACAGGGAGAGCCTTTTTCTAAGTATGGTGACTGCAAACACAAGGGGGCATAGCTTTAAATTGAAGGGTGATAGATATAGATGTCGGAGGTAATTTCTTTACTCAGATTGGTAAGGGTATGGAATGCTTTGCCTGCAATGGTAGTAGATTCGCCAACTTTTAAGTACATTTAAGTTGTCATTGGACAAGCATATGGACGTACATGGCACTGTGTAGGTTAGATGGGCTTCAGATTGGTATGACAGGTCAGTACAACATAATGGGCCGATGGGCCTGTACTGCGCTGTAATGTTCTATGTTCAAGGTCTCTCAAATGGTTTACCTTATTAACTTGAAGGAGACAGCTGAGTTTCTATGGCTCAAAACCTCTTCATTTTTTAAAAAAAAAGTCCAGGACAAAATCACTGCTGAAGGTCACATTGCAGATATTAAAGACAGTATAACTAAGCACTTATTTGGTTAACAATATCTCTGACTGTCCTTGACATTGACATAGCATTTGGTATGCAGCATAAAGGAGCCCTTACAAAACTACTCATTAGGGATTGGGGGAAACTCTCCACTGGTTGGAGTCATACTGAGCACAAAGGGTGGTTGTGATCATGATTGTACAAGAACAATCATCTCAGCTCCAGAGCATTTCTTTAGATGTTTGAGCAGTGTCTTTGGCCGAACCATCTTCAGCTCCTTCATGAATGAACTCCCCTTCTTAATTGAGTTTTTTGAAGAAGTAACCAAGAAGATTAATGAAGGCAGAGCAGGGGACTTGAGCTATGTGGACTTCAATAAGGCATTCAACAAGTTTCCACGTGGAAACTGGCTAGCAAGGTTAGATCACATGGAATGCAGGCAGCACTAGCCATTTGGAAACAACTGGCTCAAAAATAGGACTCCGAAGGTGGTGGTGGAGGGTCAATTTTCAGACTGGAGGCCTGTGACCAGTGGTGTGCCACAAGGATCGGTGGGAGGTCCACTGCTTTTTGTCATTTATATAAATGATTTGAATGTGAACATAGGTATGATTAGTAAACTTGCAGATGACGCCAAAATTGGAGGTGTAGTGGGCAACCAAGATGGTTACCTCAGAGTACAATGGGATCTTGATCAGATGGATAAATGGGTTGAGGAATGGCACGTGGAGTTTAATTTGGATAAATGTGAGATACTGTATTTTGGAAAGGTGAATCAGGGCAGGACTTGCACACTTAATGGTAAGGTCCTGGGGAGTGGTGTTGAACAATGAGACCTTGGAGTACAGCTTCATAGTTCCTTGAAAGTGGAGTCACAGGTAGATAGGATTGTGAAGAAGATTTTATTGGTCAGAGTATTGAGTACAGGAGTTTGGAGGTCATGTTGCAGCTGTACAGGTTTGGTTAGGCCACTTTTGGAATATTGCACGCAATTCTGATCTTCCTATCAGAAAGATGTTGTGAAACTTGAAAGGGTTCAGAAAAGACTTGCAAGGGTGTTGTCAGGGTTGGAGGATTTGAGCTATAAGGAGAGGCTGAATAGGCTGGGGCTGTTTTTCCCTGTAGCGTCGGAGGCGGAGGGCTGAACATAATATCATGAGTATGGATAGAGTGAAAAGCCAAGGTCCGCATGGACAAGGTGGAGTGAAGGGTCTGTTTCCATGTTGAATAGCTCTGACTGTAAGTGGAGCAACTACTGCCATATATGAAAAATGTCAGTAAAAATAAATATTAGAATTTGTTTATTACACAAATTTTTTAGAAACTGATTTCTGTATCAACTCACTGAGAGTATAGTCAAGAAATCATAAGTGGAGGGATATTTTATTTTGTTTAACATCTACAATCAACTTTGCTCGACTTAAAATAAAGGGACAGAGGCATGGTTTGGGGGCAATAGGGAAATGAAGTTGTGTAGTTCTCAAATTGTTCCACCAAGCAGTTGACATTTTGACTTTCATTGGACTGAATTCTGCAACCCATCTGTGGCTTTGGTTTTTATAGGCATTTGGTACCGTCATAAGAGTGCTAAGTTCACTATTCTGTCTCTCACTTCATCTGGCCTCGAATGAGTGAAGGGAAACAGGGCCATATGGTATTTCTTTTAATTTTAAAAATAAACTGAAAGTTTCAACCATAACTTATGTTCAGAATGTGGCAGGTTACATCAAAATGTTTTAACTTGACATATTCAACCCTTTTTGAAATATATTATTTCTTGAATTGTATAATTGTAGTTGGACACTATATTCTTTCAGTATTTGGGAAAGATGATTATGGTGACTAAAGAATTGTACTTGTCAGGCATTTTTCAGTGGCATAAAGCTCTAAATTAAAATGAATTACTTAGACTAAGTTTGTCTAGTATTATGATATTATTTTCATGATGGTGTCAATTTTCCATGCGTACAATGTGGAGAGCTTTTTGGTGTGTTGGTCTTGCATTGACTATGCTTGTAGTTGGTAAAATGAAAGATTTCAGCATTAGACAGGTGATTTATCAACAGTCCAGAGTTATAATTACATTGTTACAATGTTACTTATATCTTTGTAGACTCGCCCTATTCTCTCTCTAGCATATGCAATGTATGATCCGTGGGTAAATAACAGCTTTCGTCCTTCCATTTAATTCCATATGGAATCTTGTGGTGGTGTTTTGGTGTAATTTGTAAGTGAGTAAGATAGCCCCAGTAATTTACAGATTTCTATGTTTAACTGTGCACGTGTATGCTGCAAAGTTGTTGTTCAGTTTACTACACGGTGAGCACTGTTAACATCATTATTTTGAATGCAAAATTTGGCACAATTGTTTCAGTGAAATAAACGTTCTAATTCTCCTTTTTAGATTTCTGAATTTTTAATGCTGGTTAATTGTCAATTGATCTACAGCAGACCTGAACCTATTTGCATGTAGTATCATATCTCATTACCTAATGTTTATGTAAAATTGAATGTTAGAAATTTTCTGATTTTTTTTTTGTGTACAGTCATTAATTCTGTAATGTGGTTACTGCTGAGCAAAGTCGAACTGTGCTGCCTTTTTATTGATGTTTTTTATTTTCTTCCTTAAACTATCTTCTGTTATCTATATCAACCAGAAGGATAGTCTGGAAACAAATTCTTGGAGATGTTGCACATCGTCAAATAAATGGTTTTCTGTTGTTTCTTCAATCATTGTGACAAAGTGCCTGCTCCAGTGCTTGAACCTTTACAAATCTGGCAGAATTGATTGTGTGCCATCATGAGCAAATCTGCAGTTACCAATTCAAGCAGGGGGTATAACTACCCCATTTTGTTCTCTATGATTTAGTTCAAACATTTCATCATAGTGACCTTGCTTTCTGGTATCATATTTTGCTCCATTGACCTAAGTTTTGCTGAGGTAATGATGGCAAAACTGTCAGCATTTACTGTCATTATCCCACGCGAACAGTTAGGAAGGTTTGGATCCCATGCAAATACAGAAGTAGAAATCTAGAAGTTATCTTCTGTTTTTCCAAAAAATGCTTTCTTTAGAATTACAATCCCAACTCCCTACCCCAGAATACCATAAATGAAAAGTAAAGGATTTTAAAATAACTTCCACTCAGTGATTTTAGGCTTGTAACAGCTATGAAAATCTCATTATATTTTGAACTGTTCAATTTGTCCATAAAATGGTAAAACACATATCTGAAAATATTTGTTTTTAAAATTACGGGTATCTTTTATTTAGCTTCTGTGTTAATGAAGTTATCACCTTTTTATTTACTTACCTGAAAATACAAATTAAAAGTGAGGCTATAAAATGTTTCTATCTCCTGGCAAACTGAATGTGGTTGCCTCTTTACACTCCTGTTGCACATCACAACATGTTGATGCATTGTACTTTCTCAAGATCTATTTACCGGTTTCCTGTATAGTCCTTATGTAATTTGAGGGCTCTTGTGGCAAAGAGGTAGCGTCCTTGCCTCTGGACCAAGAGGCCCAGCTTAAGACTGACCTGCTTCAGAGATGTTGTTACATGCCTGAACAGGTTGGTTGTTTAAAGATATATAATTCGGAGGTGTGTATAAGGGGTCTATGATAAGTAATATCTGGCTTCTCACATTTTGTGGAAAGTTCCAATTGTCCTACTGTAAGAGTGATGTGAATTTTTTTTAACCAAGGATGTTCTTTCACAAAAGATTTTCTATGATGTTTTGCTAAGATGTTATGTGAAAGATGTTTCAATTGATTTACTGATGTATTGCTCTGCACGTCAGTGCAAAGGATATCTTCCATTAATTTCTTGCATTTGTGCAGGCATCATGACCGAAGACAGGACTCCTTGTCTCTTTGACTTGTGTTACTGCACCTGTACATTTTGCTTTGTCTTCAGGCACATTTAGTTGAACTGCAAGAAATTGCAATGTAGGTTTTTAGTGCAGAAAATTTTGTTGTGAATGGAAACCAGGAAATTCCAGTTTGGTTTTTGTGCTTCTCCCTGTTCAAGAGTACTTTGCTTCTCCTTGGTAAGCTCAAGACAACACTGTAATCGGGAGCTCTCTGTGAAAGTGATGTCTCAGCAGAGTCTGATTTACTGCTCTGCAGTGCTTTGTCATGTTAGACAGAAGAAAGATTACAGTTTAAAGAGCTGCCTTCAAAATTAGGAATTCTGTTATAACTTTCCAACGGCTTAGTTAAAAGGACAGTATATAAATAAGATGAACAGACCAGACTGATTTCTTCAATGATGGTGTGTTATCTGATCTCAGTCAATGAAAAGTATTCAACTGCATATAAACCCAGGAGGTATCAAGGATTGTGATAGATTATTATCATCTTTATGCTGTTTATTTTCTGTGATCTTTATTTTATAATTATAAATAAAAAATAAATTTAGCCTATAAAATTTCTCAGTATTCAGAGGCCATGCTATTTATAGCTGTTTAATGGAAACATTTAGGAACGTTTTGCCTGTCACACAAAATTGAACCTCCTTGTGGATGTCCATGTTGTTGAGCTTCTGGAAAGGTTTCACACTGCAAAGCCTTCCACTTGCTTTACCAAGCTTGCTTCATCAACTACTGTACTGACCGTGCATCTATGAAACCCCTCAAATGATGCTAGCCCATTCTACCACTCCCCATTTCCAGAGGAACTTTTCAGATATCCACTGAAAGATTGACACCCTAGAGCCTGTGCCATCTTGAAAAGATAGATGAGCAATGGCCATTTCAAAACTGGAGTGCTCAGTGCCAGTCATTCTGTATATGCCAAAGAAGAGGAAAATGGTGCCATGATTTTCCAACAGGGGCTTGAAAACCCTGGTGATGGGGTGGTGGAGAGGAAAGGCATTCTCTCTCCCCCACCCCCGCAGAGGATTGACAGGACACCTCCTGAGGTTACACGCTCACCGACCTGGAATTACACATTGTAGAGGAATGGCCAGCTGGGCTGAAAGAACGTCAATGATCTTTTTTCTGTTCACTAGGGTGAGTGCCACCATTCTCTCTTCTGTGTCACACTCACTCTATTTCTGCCTCAACAACATATTTTCCAACAAGATTTATGCTTCACCACTCTCTCTTTCTATTACAAAGAATATCTTCACTCTCTCTCTCGTTCTTTCCCAACTGTCCCCCCACCACTAACCCTGCAAGGCATCTCTTGCTCCTAACAGCTTGCCTGGAACATTTATGAATACTTGTACCAGCAACTAAGAGTTGTACCATCCATATTCATCTCATTGAAGCCCTTCCTCTTATTCCAGAACACAATGGTCCATGACCAGGCAGAAAATGCTACAATGAATAAAGTGGTGCCCAACATTAGACTCCTCACCCTCTATGGAGAAAGAATCCTGCCCCTCACAGGCGAAAGCTAATATAGCTGTGACATTTATGTCCTGCCATCTTGCATAATGTGTATTTGGTGCCTGACAGGAAAAATGTGAGATAAGTGGAGCATAGAGGTGAATTTAATGACAAAATGGATGATGATAAATGGTCCGAAGGTATTAGAAATAATACAAATAAAGGGATGAAGAAGTGGCAGCAATAGAAGCATTACCAGCACCTATGATCCTAAAAAAAAAGTGGATATGGGTTTAGTGTTGTCCAACTCAATGTAGAGACTGGAAGTCTGTTATGTCCTTTATATATCAATAAAGAACTTTTCTTTCAGGTTATCAGATGGATGACAGTTAAAGGAGTGTTGGGTCCTGATTGATTGGAAGGGGAAAAAGTAAAGTGTTGCACCCACTGTGCTGATCTGGGAAGCTGCTAGAACACCAGGAACAAGTGGTGGAAAAATATTCAAGGGTGCTGTGGAAGGTTGCAATAGAGGTTTGGGGGTTCTTTGTACTGCAAATATTATTGCACCCACACCACAGAGTACAATGATTTAAGGTGATGGCTCACCATTGTCTCTTCATAAGCAAAGTTTAAAAAATCGCACAACACCCAGGTTATAGTCCAACAGGTTTATTTAGAAGCACTAGCTTTCGAATCACTACTTCAGGTGATTATGAAGCAGGGCCATAAGACAGGTTAGCAAAGGTTACAGTGTCATGCAGCTGAAATATATTTAACAAACTTAGATTGTCTTTTAGAATGGACGAGGGCTGCCTGTCCCTCTTCCGTGGTTACATTAGGGCCCGGGTGTCCTTGGAGAAGGAGCACGCGGTGTCCACCAACACCCTGGAGTTGTTCAGGGAGAGGTGGGTGCCGCAGGGAGTGGAGTGCATCATTTCCCCCTCTAACTCTAACTCTATTTTGATTTAGTCCCTGCCCTCCCCTTCACTGTTTGATCACACAGCATTGCCCTTTGATGTGAAGGGCACTGCTTGTCACTGGCCACTCGGGTGTTTTTCCAATCTTCCTGGTGGTGGAAATTGAATGAAGATTTGTACACTGTGTCTCACACCTGCGCACACACCATGGGTGCTGGGGAAAAATAAGCACTACCACAGTTAGGCGGTAGTGTGGGGGGGGTTAAAAAAAAATAGAATTAGAATGGACGAGGGAGATTGGTTGCTCCCTCTAGTTTTGCTGTTTCCAACATGACCTCCCCGATCTCTACTGTGTTACAATTGTAATCAAGTTCTCATTGTCGTGCATAAGCCTTTACTTTATCCATGGTGTATTGGAATATCTAGGCTGTAGTTTTTAAATTCGCTTCCATCGGTTTCTAACAGATAATTGCTACTGCTAAACAATTAAAGTCTATGTAGTGTGTCAGTTTCTTTCCACCAAGAAGGAATAGATAGATAGGAAAAGAGTGCATCATAGTTGTTGGAATAAGTGAATGGAGGAAATTAGGAAAGCATTCACATGAGCATAAGGTTTTGGGATAGTGGGAAGGTGCAGTGGAGAAGAAATCAATAGTTCACAAGCACATTGTGAGAATGTGTATAGGGTATAAGCAGGTAGGGAAAGAGTTAAGTTTTGAGAAACAGGAGGTTCAGCTGAGCATGACTCCAATCAGATAAGAACATATGGTTAACAATGGGGTGCTGGAGGCAAGTGTAATGGCTTAAAAAGGTGGAAAAGCATTCATTTAGAATAATTCAACAAGATGAGATATGATTCAGTGTGTAACATCAGTTAACAAGGTGAAAAGTATCCATTATGTGAAGCCAGTTTTAGATTAGATTACTTAGTGTGGAAACAGGCCCTTCGGCCCAACAAGTCCACACCGACCCGCCAAAGCGCAACCCACCCATACCCCTACATATACCCCTTTATTCGTGGTGTAACAGCAGATGGCTTAATCTTTGTTATTGACACTCGCTGATTATAATGGTCACCCAATCAATGTATGTTGCTATATCTGAATGCTTTTCCCTGTAATATGATTATATAGTTCATTGCGAAACCGCAGTTCCAGATAGACCGTGAATTCATGTCTTTGTGCACACGGGTGATCGTTCTCTCTCCCTCCAGGGCCTGGAATAAAGATGACGGAGGTAAAACTGCACTGTGTCTCTGAGTGTTTTGCTTTAACTGAGGTGGGGGTGGAGAACGGGACGACAATTGGTCCCATCGTGTCTCATTCTGGAAGAACTTCCGGGATGAATTGTAAGGACTAAAGCTAGCACAAGGTTCTCATCCCAATTTTTATTGCGAAGCTAAGGAAATAGAATGCTAACTCTAAATATGTTTTTGATTGGAGATAACTAAACTTAACCATTCAATTCAGTTAATTTCCTTGCTATAATCACTTCCAACACTGAGTGTTAATGTACTGCACTCAGCTGGAGACTTATTCTAGATCAAGTTAAAAGGACCATGAAAGCAAGTTTGAAGTTAGACACTTATGGTAAGGTCCTAGGTAGTGTTGCTGAACAAAGAGACCTTGGAGTGCAGGTTCATAGCTCTTTTGAAAGTGGAGTCGCAGGTAGATAGAATAGGGAAGGAGGTGTTTGGTATGCTTTCCTTTATTGGTCAGAGTATTGAGTAAAGGAGTTGGGAGGTCATGTTGCAGCCGTACAGGACATTGGTTAGGCCACTGTTGAAATATTGTGTGCAATTCTGGTCTCCTTCCTATCGGAAAGATGTTGTGAAACTTGAAAGTGTTCAGAAAAGATTTACAAGGATGTTGCCAGGGTTGGAGGATTTGAGCTAAAGGGAGATATTGTATAGACTAGGGCTGTTTTCCCTGGAGTATCGGGGGCTGAGGGGTGACCTTTATAGAGTTTTATAAAATTGAGGGACATGGATAGGATAAATAGACAAAGTCTTTTCCCTGGGGTCCGGGAGTCCAGAACTAGAGGGCATAGGTTTAGAGTGAGAGGGGAAAGATACAAAAGAGGCATAAGGGGCAGCTTTTTCACGCCAGAGGGTGGTACGTGTATGGAATGAGCTGCCAGAGGAAGTGGTGGAGGCTGGTACAATTGCAACATTTAAGAGGCATTTGGATGGGTATATGAATAGAAAGGGTTTGGAGGGAAATGGGCCGGGTGCTGGCAGGTGGGACTAGATTGCGTTGGGATATCTGGTCAGCATGGACGGGTTGGACCAAAGGGTCTGTTTCCATGCTGTACATCTGACTCTGACTGACTCTATTACAGTAAGGCCTTCACCCTCATCCTCTTTCAGAAGAGAGAGCGTATTCACGCTTACTTTATTCACCTTTTATGCTTTTTAAGATACCGGTAGGAACACTTGCTATCTATTTTCACATTTCTAGCTAGCTTCCTCTTGTGCACTAATTTTAACCACTTGACTTACCTTTTCATAGAATCATGGAGTCCCTACAGTGTGGAAGCAAGCCATTAGGTCCAACAAGTCCACACCGACCCTCTGAAGAGTGACTCGTCCAGACCCATTTCCCCTACCCATTATTCTACATTTACCCTGACTAATGCACCTAACCTACACATCCCTGAACACTGAGCAATTTAGTATGGCCAATTCACCTGACCTGCAAATCTTTGGGTTGTGGGAAGAAACTGGAGCAAGGCCTTGCAGGCATAGAATATGCAAACTCCACATAGACAGTTGCCCAAAGCTGGAATAGAACCCGGATCCCTGGCGCTATGAGGCAGCCATGCTAGCCTCTGTGCTGCCCTAACTAGTCATTCTTTTCCATTATTTATATTCTGACTATTTGATCTGCCACTTATCTTTGCGCTGTGATATGGTTTGAAATTTAGTGCTTTCTCCAACTTTCATTAACCGCTGATGGTAGATCCTCCTTTTGTAATTTATTGTTTTGGCAGAAATTAATGTATTTTGAATGATCCGTTTAAATGTCCTGTACTGTCATTACGTTATTTCTTCTCTTCTTAGCCTCCCGTACCGTGGTCTGTTAGCTCATCCACCTTCTGGCCCTCATTCTCATTCAGACAAGTTGAGAACCTCTCGAACCTGTTGGGCAATTGAAGCTCAAGCTTTTTGGAGTTCCCCGTTTGCCTCCCTCTGTCACACCGTACTAGCAGAATCAAGTGATCCCTTGACTAAGGGGTTGGGCCATGTCCAAGTAACTTGATCAGTATCTCTTATTATTCACCATGCTTTTTCTTGCTTTGTTTTGAAGGACTCCATTCCAATTTCTCTTTGCTAGTGCTCATTACAGTTGCTCACAATGTTGATTGTAGGGGACCACTTATCACCACACTGCTGTGAACAATGTTGCACATGTGCTTTTGCAAACCAAAGGGCAGTTTTGTGTGGAGACTCTAACTAAGAGTCTTATTGTTTGTTTTTTTTTAATTCACTCACGGGACTTGGGTATCACTAGCTGGCCAGCATTATTACCCATCGCTAGTTGCCCTTGAGAAGGTTTTGGTGGTGAGCTGCCTTTAAACTGCTGCAGTCCATGTGAAGTAGGCAGACCCGCAATGCCATTAGGAAGGAATTTCCAGGGGTTTGATATAATTTACAATGTCAGGATGGAGAGTGGCTTGGAGTGGAACTTGTGTTCATTTATTCAGCCCTTGTTCTTCTTGATGGAAATGATCATAGCTTTGGAAGTTACTGATTTAAGGTTCTTTGGTATGTCTCTGCAGTGCATCTGATAACCTTGGTCATCGTTTTGAGTAGATGGTGAACTGTTAGCATATTTTCAAACTTAATAAGTGTTGAGACCTCTTTGTTTATGATACCATGTTGGGGCAAGGACCATTTACTGTTTATAAGTGTTCATTTTAGTGTCCACATCTTGTGACTGAGAGATTATAGGAGGACAGTGTCTAAGCTCAGTTGAAATTGTAGCCAACTTGCATCATGGTGCTGACCATACTTCAGAAACTGCATTTGAAAATTAGGCAAACTTGTCTTTTTTACTTGGGGGGGGAAATTGTTGATTTTTTTTCAAGTCTTATTGACATTGCTGACATTTAAAACTCACTCACAGCTCGCTATATTTTAATTCTCTAAATTGTAGGGGAGCCAAATTTGTTTCTCAAAAAAAATGCAAAAGATCATCTGAATGGAGAGCCATAATCCTGAGGAGAGTTTGGATGATCTCCTATCGAAAGCCATACAGTCAACTTCATTTCGAGGAAGAGTGTAATAAAATCTTTGCAGCTTCTGGGAATATCTTTTCTCCTAGCTTATAAGGTTACGCTGAAGAGGTCAAATTGCATGACCCCTCAAATGCTACCTTAGGAAATGATAGCATCAGAATTGCTTTGCTTTACTGCTTTAGAAATTGAATTTATTAATTTCAATAAATGGTCCACCAAAATCATTTTTAGAAATGTAAACACCAATCAGATTTATCTTCCATAACTTTATGAAGCTCCTTGAAGGATGTGTTTCATCTTTTATTTTCTAAGTCATTTACAGTTCTGTATTGAGCCTCTCTAAGATGGAGAGGCAAATTAAATATACACATGGTGGTAATCAAATCTTAATCTTATTTGCATTTATCAGCATATGTTGAGTAATCTGTGCAGAGATTCCTTTCTTCCCCTCCAATATTTTAGATGTTGCAACTAATTGCCTAGCTGTAAAGTATTGATATTTGTATGAGTATGGTAGAAGCGATTGGCCGCATCGGGGGTTAATGTGATGCTATAAATCTACATATCCTACTATAGTGCCTGTCTTCTATATGGCTTGAAATTGCTCATCATTGACAATTTATTTGTTACTGTGGAAGAGTATTCGAGGCTCTATGTCAAGATGTATGTTCTCCTCTTTTAAATGTTAATATATTTACATACGAGGAGAGCTTCTCCAGAGAATAAGCTGAATGCTATGATATTAAATCTGTGAATAAGAGATGAAAATATAATTTATGCAACTGGTGGTTTTTGAGAATTGAAGTCCGCTTTGGAGTTTCAGGCGACAAATGTGGTCATCATTAACTCAGTCACAGAAACTGATGACCAATTGCTTTTGCAGTGATCATCGTCCTCTTTTAGGAACAAAAAGAAAATTGATACTTCATGACTTGTAACTGGATTAATCGCATCCTGATAGGAATGGAGTCTTCTGTATTTCCAGAAGCACTGCTGCTGTATCAGACAGGCAGTGTTGTGTAAAATTACATTTTATGGCAACACTAATGTTGCCGCCTTAAATAGAGCACTTTGTTTCAGTGACTGACAGCAGAAAAGAGTAGCAAGCATAGCTGCAGTGAGATGCTGTCATTTTCTTGATTGCAGTACAATACCACACAGCACAATTTAGATCCATGATTGCCAGCTAGAAATGGGACAATCGGGTAATTTCTTGACTCACTGAACTCCATATACAAATATTATAAAATGAGGATTAATACAACAATTTCTTTAAGAAAATCTAATGAATTGTTGATAATGAATTGAAGTCGAGGACCACTTCAGTGGAAGCTTAGCTTGTCAGCTGAATTCAAAGTTCTGAGGAACCTTCTTAAGTTGGTGGATTGAAAATGCATTATAAATTTTACTTCAGGTAGTATAAGATATTTTCAGTATACTGCCATCTTAATATTACTGCCAAGTAACTGTCCTTTTAATCCTATTCCATAATAACTTTGTTAATTATTTGGTTAAGATCTTTAAAAATTTTGGAATTCAAAGCTTTGCCGAATTGCTACAGTTATAGGTGGCTTTAAAATAAAGCTAAAATATACAGATGATAAACTGGAATGTACTTTAGATTTTTGAAGGCAGTTATTTTAAAAGGATATTCAGTCAGTTGGGAACAACTTTAATAGCCATATGGTCAGAAGCTGTCCTGCCGCAGCCACTGTCGGAAACAGTGATTCAGTGACCTTCATACCTGTCATTGTGCCCTCTTGCCATTTTTTTTAAGGGTAGAGATCTTGCCACTAAGAACTGCCAACCGTACAAAGGACAGTCCTAAGAGGAGTGGCTGCTGATGGTCTGATGCAGTATGTCCCATGTTATCTTGGTGATATCGCTGGACTATTGAGCCATCGGGCCCAGTTTAATGCCATTGAGACATGGATTAATCCCACCCTGGCAGGTGGTAAAATTTAAATTCAATTACTGAATATGGAATTGAAGACTAGTCTCACTAATGATAATGCGAAACAACTGTTGATAGCCATGAAAACCAAACCGCTTTAGTAAAATCCTTTTGAGGGAAGGAAATCTGCTATCCTTAACTGTTTTAGGCCTACAGCAATATGGTTGGTTGATTGCCTTCTGAAATAGCCCAGCAAGCTCCTGCAATTCAAAGGCAATTCGGGCTGGGGAGCAAATGCTGACCTTATCAATGATACCGAAATCCTATGAAAGAGAATTAAAGCGAGGGTGGCAGAGCTCCTGGGGTCAAGGTAATTTTGTGGGGTATTGAGCCAGTCAGGCAAGGCAGAAGTAATTGTTGTGGAAGGCAATGTGGGATCTTTTGTGGGATGATGCTGATGGCCATTCATAGACCAATGAATGCCCAAAGGATTTCCTGCCTGAATGTACCCAGCATTTACTGAGCAATCGCCTCAACTTGGTATGGCCTATTGTATTGATGATTAATGTCTGTAAGTGGCCTCATATCAGGTAAGGACCTCCAAATTGTTTCAGATGGGAAGGCTATCCTTGGCTTTCTTCCCATTCCCTTTCTTCCTTCCCGCCTCCCCCTGACTTTAATTACATTCTGACATAATTGGGCAGAGTCAGGAAGGCTAAAGACACATTCCATAACTTGTTTTCCTTTCCTGTTCCCAGGGATTTAATTCACCTCCAGGTTGCATTAAATTCCAAGTATAGTGTATTTGTGTTGAATGTTGCAGTCAGTATGTTAATGTGCTTTAAAGAGACATGCCAATGATATCACCACTGCATCATAGCATGTGTCAAGAGGATACATAGATCTCTTACTCTTGAGGTGTCACCTTGAGTTAGCTGAAGCATGGCACTGCTGTAATCCTGTTGCTCTGCCTTAAATTACCTGCTTAATTTTAGCCCAGATAAATGTGTGCTTGAACAGTGTAATGTTTGTGCATAATAGTTGCAATTAATCCCTGTTATCATGACATCCATGCCCAATTCTTAGAGGAGATTGCAGCAGCATTTAGTGTATCAGGTGGCAAAGTTGCTGGAGAGGGTACTGAGGGATAGGATCTATTTATATTTAGAAAAGAATGGGCTGATCAGTGATAGGCAACATGGTTTTGTGCGGGGGAGATCATGCCTTACCAACTTGAGTTCTTTTGAGGAAATGATCAAGTTGGTGGATGGAGGAAGGGCTGTTGATGCCATATACATGGACTTTAGTTAGGCATTTGATAAGCTTCCCCTTTGTAATCTATAAAGAAAATGATGTCACATGGTGTGCAGGGTGTTCTAGCTTGGTGGATAAAGAATTGGTTGAGCAACAGAAGACCGAGAGTAGTAGTTGAAGGGATTTTTTTCAGAATGGCGAAAGGTGACCAGTGGTGATCCACAGGGATCAGTGCTGTGGCCACTGGTTGTGATATACATAAATGATATGGAAGAGGGCACTGTTGGTATGATCAGCAAGTTTGCAGATGACACGAAGATTGGTGAAGTAGCAGAAAGCATAAGGGACAGTCGAAGAATATAGGAGGATATAGAGAGACTGGAGAGCAGGGCGGAAAGGTGGCAGATGGTTTTCAATCCAGACAAGTGTGAGGTGATGCATTTAGGCAAGTCTAATTCTAGACCGAATTATACAATGAATGGAAGAGCCTTGGGAAAAGTTGATGGGCAGAGATCTGGGAGTGCAGGTCCATTGTACCCTGAAGGTGGGATAGAGTGGTCAAGAAGGCATATAGTATGCTTGCCTTCATTGGATGGGGTATGGAGTATAAGAGCTGCCAAGTCATGTTAAAATTATACAAGACATTGGTTCAGCCACATTTAGAATACTGTGTACAGTTCTGGTCGCTACATTATCAAAAGTATGTGGAAACTTTGGAGAGGGTGCAGAGAAGGTTTAACGAGGATGTCGTCTGGTATGGAAAGTGCTAGCTATGAAGAAAGGTTGAGTAGGTTAGGTTTGTTTTTTTTTAGGAAAAAGGAGACTGAGGGGAGACCTGATTGGTGTTTACAAAATCATGAAGGGTACAGACAGGATGGATAGAGACCAGCTTTTTCCTAGGGTGAAGGATTCAATAACGAGAGGTCATGCCTTCAAGGTGAGAGGTGAATGGTTTAATGGGTATACATGCGGCAAGCTCTTCACACAGAGGGTGGTGGGCATCTGGAATGCATTGCCAGTAGAGCTGGTAGAGGCAGGCACGGTGGATTCATTTAAGATGCGTCTGGACAGATGCATGAGTAGTTGGGGAGCAGAGGGATACAGATGTCTAGGAATTGGGCGACAGGTTTAGACAGTAGATTTGGATTGGCTCGGGCTTGGAGGGCCGAAGGGCCTGTTCCTAGGCTGTAAATTTTCTTTGTTGTTCTTCTAGGTGCAGTGCACGATTAGATGCAAACACTCTCCAGTACGTAGGTTTGGGAATAATTTCAGCTATAAAGTCTGTTCTGCTAGAACATGATAGTTGTGTTCTTGTGTGACCTTGCTACAGAAATACACTCAATAGAAATAACAACAGGGCCTATGGGGAAAACAGTTGAGTGTGAACCACGAAAAATATCAGTAAAAATCTGAACAAACTTTAAAGTTAGCCTAACACACGTTGTAGTGCAGTCTAAGTAAATGGTAGAATCATATTTTAATGAAATAATACAATACATTTAACACTAAGGGGTATCTGAGTTTGCTGAGTTACAGTATAGAACTGTATTGAGACATCAGCACCATCATTACTTTCAGGTGTAGTTCTGGGTTCAAGGTTACAATGAAAGAGAATATTTAGTCTAGAAATGGATTACGGTGTCGTTCATTATCCTTTTCCTGTTTCTTCGGGGTTGCTTTAAAAAAAAAACTAGGTTTTGCTGCTTTGTCATCTTTCTTCTTTCATGAAGAAGCTGTTCATAGGGTGCCAGATAAAATTTTATGCCACAACCACTATTCTGCTACGTTCTGCATTGTAGTCATTGTCTTCGAAGAGCTGCAACTGCATCTCAACTTTCCTCAGGATAGAAGACATAAGAGAAGTGGAAAGTTCTCATGTTGCTGCATTCTGGACATTGTCTTCATCTCAAGTTTGTTTTCCCTGCAACAACAACTTGTTATAGATCAGTCTTCATTTTTTCAAATCCAACTTGCTTTGCAAGAGCAACACAATTTCCTTTGTTTGCTAGAAGCTCCTCTGATGGTTCAACGCCTGTAAAATCTTGAAGATTATCTGGGAAAAACAATTGTCAATAGCATTCTTAATATTAAAGCTCTTCCAAAATCGAAGAACACTGTCCTCATTATTCCCCTCAGTAGCTGCATTCAGCTTCCTGAATGTTCACCTTAAATAATAGGCTTTGAAACCTGCTATTGCACCCTGAAAGAAAGAGGTTGTGTTTGGAGGTCGAAATGGCATGTTGTTTTCTGAAAGCTTGCCAATGGTGGGAGGATGGTTTGGTGCATTGTCCACAATGAGGAGAATCTTGAAATCCAAATCTTTTCTCCTACAATAATTTCCGGAAACATCCTTAAACATCAACAATAAGGTCAGGAAAAAAAATTCCCATTATCCAACCACTCTTTACTCTGCTTAGAATGGATTTAATGTAACCAGGGATGAATCATATAATAGCCAACGGGAGTTTGGCAAACAATTTTATTTAAAACCCAATCTTGTGATAACTAAATTGCATTGACAAAGTGTGTCAGAGGAGAAAAACCTTTTAGAATGCTGCATGCAACCTATGACAGTTGGACTGGTCTGTGAAGGTCCAACTAGAACCTTTGAGTATCGTTGATGGCAAAGATATTAAAAAGTAGACCTTACACAACTGTTCTCTCTTTTCTTGTAACATGCGCAGAACTCTTCTGTTTTAGCGAATTGCATTTCAAATCATTTTGTATCCTAACACTTTGATTTAAATCACGTGGTTTAATTAGGAGGGCCGAATGTCCATTATTCTCAATTATGAGAACCAATGACAGCAACGAGTGAAACAAAAAAAAGTTTAGAAAAAGAATGAAGTATGTCCCCTCCAAAGAAAAGTGTTGTGTATGTATGCAAGTTTATAATTGAAACAATGTGGGTGTGATTATAGTCCAGGGATAACAAACAAGTTTGCTTCACCTGATTATCTTGTTTGTTACCAGGTCTAGAATAAGGCTCTGGAAATGTGAATGTTGCTGACCATTGTGTAACTATCCACAAACATTTACCCACCTCTGGCCTTATGGAGGGAATGCCCTTGATGAAGCAGTTGAATATGTTTCAATATATTCACTTTGCAGATGACCGTCACTATTGTTATGCAATATTTACCTTGGCCTTAATAATGTTGAGATTATATTCCCTTTAGAAATGACTCCATATAATTTCTTAGATGAAAATATAATTAGTAACTATTTTAGATTTAGTAAGTTTCTATTTAAAAAATTAGATCCTGGGGTCTTGGATATAAAATTGGAACATTATATGATTTTATTCTGCTGTCAGTCACAGATGAATGTAGCTTTGCAATTGGTATGTCAAATAACTGGGAGCAATCCAACATCTCTTAATTAACTGATAAATGAAGATGTCCTGTGTTCTACAATAGCTAAACAATAGGGGAGGTTGAGCAGTTGATCAACTTTACCCAACACATTCCACCCCAACCTTAAATTCACCTGGACTATCTCTGACACCTCCCTCCCCTTCCTGGATCCCTCCATCTCCATAAATGATGACCAATGACATTGATATTTTTTTACAAACCCACCGACTCCCACAGCTACCTAGATTACACCTCTTCCTACCCTAACTCCTGCAAAAATGCTATCCCGTATTCCCAATTCCTCTGCCTCCACTGTATCTGCTCCCAAGGAGGACCAGTTTCACCACAGAACACACTAGATGGCCGCCTCCTTTAAAGACCGTAATTTCCCTTCCCACATGGTTGAAGATGCCCTCCAATGCATCTCATCCACATCCCACCCTTCAACCGTAACAAGGACTGAACCCCCCGATCCTCACCTTCCACCCCACCAACCTTCACATAAACCGCATCATCCATTGACATTTCCGCCACCTCCAAACGGACCTCACCACCAGAGATATATTTCCCTCCCCACCCCTTTCTGCAAAGACCGTTCCTTCCGTAACTACCTGGTCAGGTCTACAGTGCACCCACTCCTTTCTCCCCCCCCCCCCCCCCCCCACCTCCCCCACACACCTTCATCCAAGGTGCCAAAGGAGCCTTCAACATCCACTTGCACATCCACCAATATTATCATTTATTGTATCCATTGCTCACGATGCGGTCTTCTCTACATTGGGGAGATTGGACGTCTTCCCCCAGTGTGTTTCAGGGAACATCTCTGGGACACCTGCACCAATCAACCTCACCGCCCCGTGGGCCCAACACTTCTACTCCCCCTCCCACTCTGCCAAGGATATGCAGGTCCTGGGCATCCTCCACTGCTGCTCCCCCAACACCCAAAGCCTGGAGGAAGAAAGCCTCATCTTCTGCCTTGGAACACTTCAACTCCAGAGCATCAATGTGGACTTCGCCAGTTTCCTTATTTCTCCTCCCCTCGCCTTACTCCAGTTCCAAGCTTCCAGCTCAGCACCATCCTCATAATCTGTCCTACTTGCCAATCTTCCTACCCACTTATCCGTTCCATTCTCCTCTGACCTATCACCTTCATCCCCACCTCCATCAACCCATTGTACTCTTAGCTACCTTCTTCCCAGCCTCACCCCCTGCCATGTATCTCTCCACCCTGGAGGCTCCCTGCCTTCATTCCTGATAAAGGGCTTTTGCCCGTAACGTTGATTTGTTCTTCTCCTCGGATGCTGGGTGGCCTGCTGTGCTTTTCCAGAACCATTACAATCTAGACACTAATCTTACTCTAGTCATTCTTTTATTCCCGATTCTACCATAAGATCATAAGACATAGGAATGGAAGGAAGGCCATTCGGTCCATTTGAGTCCACTCTGCCATTTAATCATGGTTGGGCATTTCAACTCCACTTATGCATTCTCTCTGTAGCCCTTAATTCCTTGAGATCAAGAATTTATTAATCTCTGCTTTTGAAGACATTTAACATCCTGGCCTCCACTATGCTTCGTGGCAATGAATTCCAAGTGCCCACCACACTCTGGTTAAAGAAATGTGTCCTCATTTCTATTCGATTTTGACACCCTTTAATTCTAACACTGCCCATGGGTTCGAGTCTCCCCGTCTAATGGAAATAAATTCCCAGCATCCACCCTTTAATAAGCCATGCATTATCTTGCAAGTTTCTATTAGATCTCCTCTCAATCTTCTAAACTCTAATGAATATGATCCCAGGATCCTCAGCCGTTCATCGTATGTTGGGCATACCATTCCAGGGATCATCCTTGTGAATCTCCTCTGGACATGCTCCAGTGCCTGTATGTCCTTCCCGAGATGTGGGGCTCAAAATTGGACAGTGTTCTAAATGGGGCCGAAGCTGAAAATGTGTTGCTGGTTAAAGCGCAGCAGGTCAGGCAGCATCCAAGGAACAGGAAATTCAACGTTTCAGGCAAAAGCCCTTCATCAGGAAAATGGGGCCGAACTAGAGCTTTATAAAGTCTCAGAAGCGCATCACTGCTTTTATGTTCCAACCCTCTTGAGAAAAATTATGACATTACATTCGCTTTCTTAATCACAGTCTCAAACTGCAAGCTAACCTTTAGAGAATCCGAGACTAGCACATTCAGATCCCTTTGTACGTCGGCTTTATGAATTTTCTCACTGTTTAGAAAATAGTTCATGCCTGTATTTTTTCTGAAGTGCAAGACCTCGCATTTGCTTACGTTGAATTTCATCAGCCATTTCCTGGACCACTTCCCTAAACTGTCTCAATCTTTCTGTCGCCTCCCCACCTCCTCAGTACTACTTACCAGTCCACATAACTTCACATCAGTGAACTTTGCCAGAATGCCCCCAGTCCCTTCATCCAGCTCATTAATATATTAAAGTGAACAGCTGCATCCCTAAAACTAAACCCTGCAATACACCTCCCCTTAATAAATCCATGCTGACCTGTTCTAATCTGACCCTGCATTTCCACAAACTTAGAAGTCATATTCTTAATGATTGGATTCTAGAATTTTACCTACAACCGAGGTTAGGCTAATCAGCCTATAATTTTCCATCTTTTATCTTGAATGTTTCTTGAACAAGGGGGTTACAACAGCAATTTTCCAATCATCTGGGAATTTCCCTGAATCCAGTAACTTGTGAAAGATCACAACCAATGCCTCTGTTATTTCCTCAGCCACCTTCCTCAGCGCTCTACGATGTAGCCCATCCAGCCCGTGAGATTTATCCATTTTAGACCCTTTAGTTTTTCTAGCACTTTTTCTCTTTTGTAATGGCTACCATACTCAACTCTGCCCAGACTCTCCTTAATTGTTGGGCTATTGCTCATGTCTTCCACTGTGAGTACTGACATAAAGTACAGGTAGACAACCCTTATCTGAAATTCAATAGTTCCAAAATCTGAAGGTTTTTGTGTCACTAACACGGTTGTTGGCTGTGCAAATAGTTAACCCAATACCACTCCCACTTGATGTATGTCACTCAGATGCGACATGGGTGGTGTGTGGCCAAGCACTGGCAGGCCTCCATTCTGTCTGCGGGGCGGTTACTCGGTGAGTTTGCTGTCCAGTAAGGTTTTTTTTAGTTTACCACTGAACTGTCACATATTCCGAATTCTAAGAACGAGCTGGTCCTGAGCGTTTTGGATAAAGGATTGTGTACCTGTACTTATTAAGTTCTTCAGCTATTTCATTATCTCCCATCACTAGCCTTCCAGTATCAATTTGGAGTGGCCCAATGTACTTTTGCCACTCGTTTGTTTCTTATGTATTGAAAGAAACTTTTACTGTCATTTCTAATATTACTGGCTAGCCTATCTTCATGTTTGATCCTCTCCTTCCTGGTTTCTCTTTGGTATCCTCGGTTTGTTTTTGTAGCCTTCCCAATCTTCTGATTTCCCAGTGCAGTTGGTCTTTTTCTTTGATACATTCCATGACTTCCTTTCTCAGCCATGGCTGTCTAATCCTGCTTTTCTCCCCTGCCCCCAACACACACAACTGGATAATCTATCTATAGGTGGGATGAATCTCTGTACTCTGTCCTCATTACACCCAGAAACTCCTGCCATTGTTCTACTGTCTTCCCCACGAGGCTTTACTTCCAGTCAATTTTTGTCAGTTCCCTTATTTAACTGTAAGACCATTACATCCAATTTTTGCCTTCTCTCTTTCAAACTGCAGACTGAAATCTACTGTATTATGATCACTGCCTCTTAAGTGGTTCCTCCCTTCAAGACCTTTTTATAAAGTCTGGCTCATTCCATAGCACTAAGTCCAAAATAGTCTGCTGAAAATGTGTTGCTGGTTAAAGCACAGCAGGTCAGGCAGCATCCAAGGAACAGGAAGTTCGACGTTTCTCCAGCATCTGCAGACCTCACTTTACTCAAAATAATCTGCTCCCTTGTGTGCTC
This sequence comes from Hemiscyllium ocellatum, assembly GCF_020745735.1. NCBI lineage: Eukaryota > Metazoa > Chordata > Chondrichthyes > Orectolobiformes > Hemiscylliidae > Hemiscyllium > Hemiscyllium ocellatum. Next base: position 56,129,777 of record NC_083406.1, on the reverse strand, counting down.
CATCACAAGCTGTTCCAAAAAGCCATCCTATAAGCATTCTATGAATTCCCTTTCTTTGGATCCACCAACAACATTATTCACCCAGTCCACCTGCATATTGAAGACCCCCCCCCCCCCCCCCCCCCCCATGATCACTGTGACCTTATCTTTCTGACATACCCTATTTATTTCCTGGTACGCCACTGATCCTGACCACTGTTAGGAGGTCTGTACGCAACTCTCACTATGGTTTTTTTTTGCTTTTGTGGTTCCTCGACTCTACCCACACAGACTCCACATCATCTGACCCTATGTCATTCAGTGCCATAGATTTAAATTCATTCTTAACTAACAAGGCAACACTGCTCCTTCTGCCCACCTCCCTGTCTTTTCGATAAGTTATAAATCCTTGGATGTTTAACTGTCAGTCCTGAACCCCCTGCAACTACATCATTGTGATGCCTACCACATCATAATCATTCATGATGATTTGTGCTGTTAATTCACCCTCTTTGTTATGAATACTATGAGCATTCAGGTAAAGTGCCTTAATGCTAACTTTCTTATCATTATTTGGGATATTGGAAATCATAAGGTGTCTTAAGTTATCCTTCCTTTTTACTGCATTCTTAGTCTGTCTTGAGCTTAAACCCACCAGCACACATGCTGTGCTGCTGCTCGTCTGTCCATTTAACTCCACACTCCGTCGTTTTCGCTTCCCTCCACCCCTGACTCAGAAGTTTAAAGTCCTACTGACCACCCCATTTATCCTTTTCGCTCGAACACTGGTTCCAGATTGGTTCAGGTGGACACCATCCCAATGGTACGGATCCCTCCGCTTCCAAAACTGATGCCAATGCCCGTGAAATGGAATCCCTCTTTCCCAGATCAAGCCCTTAGTCAAGTGTTTACTTCCCTAATTTATCCCTATACTGATTGGCACATGGCTCGAGCAGTAATCTGGAGATTATGACCCTTGAGGATCTGTACTTCAGTTTCCTTCCTAATGCTTGATAATCCCCAAACAACAGGTCCTCCACCCTAGCTTTACCGATGTTGTTAGACCCAACATGGACCATAACGACTGGATCCTCCCCCCTCCTGCTCCAATATCCCTTCAAGCCAGTCGGAGATGTCCTGCACCCTGGCACCAGGCAGGCACCACACCATGCGGGACTCCCAATCCAGCTCACATCTGTTCCCCTAATTATAGAATCCCCTATAACAACTACTGTCTCTTTGCTCCATCCTCTTGAATGGCCTTCTGCACCATGGTGCCATGGTCAGCTGGCTCATCCTGTCCACAGCCCTTTTCCTCATCTGTATAGGGAGTAAGAATCTCATACCTGTTGGACAAGGTCAAGGGCTAAGGCTCCTCCCCCCATTGAACTCCGAATCCCCCTACCAGCCTCACTTACAGTCACACACTGTCCCTGAACGCTTTCTGAATTTAAATTACTTAATCTACTAGGTGTGACTGCCACCTGCAACAGTGTCCAGATAACTCCCCCTCCCAGATATGTCGCAGTGTTTGAAGCTCCGATTCTGGATCATCAGTTCTGATCCGGAGTTCTTCCAGCAGTCAATACTTGCTGCAGATGTGGTCACTGCTGTTCACAATGGGATCAGTCAGCTCCCACATCATACAGCTACAGCACATCACCTGTCCAGCCATAACTGCTAATTTAACTAACTTTCACAATTTACGTATTAAATATATTCTAGTCCTTCCCTGCTATAGTCTTATTCAATTAACCAATTAAACTTTTAATCAATCACACGATACACCAGAAATATAAATTGAAAAGCCTTACCTTAACAACACACGAGAGTCCTTCTTGGTTTGAGCTCCTGCTCTTCCTGCTGCTGGAACAGAAATGGAGGACTTCGCCGGTCATGGTAAGTTTTTTTTGAAACCTTAAAACGGTGACAGACCTTGCCTGTAGGCCCCCGAAGAGCAGGAGCATCGATCCTGCTGCTAGTGTGGGGACTCTTATTTAGTTTGGGGAGGAAGGTGGGAGCAAGGCCCCACACACCTACTTAAATAGCAACCACTTGCCATCCTAACAGCCTCATTTCCGTTCAGCTCTCGCCACTCTCTGCTGTAAAAAGAGTTACAAAATGTTTATGAAACATTGCCTTAACTACTACTTTCTGTACTGGGATTCAAATTTACAATATTGGGGTCAGAAAGTAAGGATTTCACTTAATTTTGATGTTGACTTAATTACTTGAAATAACATTGAAATAAAGCTTGCAAAAATATTTCATTACCATGTATCCAACTTAAGGTTTGTATTTGTGTGAATATTGTTAGATAGAATTTTGAAGTGGTCTGGGTGTCTTGAGCTACTTGGAGAACTGATGAGGTATCCATGATGCCTCTTATGGGGAAGGCCTGTTGAATCAATAGTTAAACAGGCATTCACAAGATCACCGTTGGCCCTTCACCACCTGGACAGGGGCAGAGGTTACATTGTAAAGACCACAACTTTTTATTTCCCTTTGTTTTTGGACCATTGACTTTTAAAAAGGAAGATGCCATGACAGTGACCAAAAGAAGGGTCCCTGGACCTAAAACATTAACTCTGGTCATAGCAAGTACTGGAGCATGATGACTTTTGTCCACTTTGATTTTGTCAGTCGGGTAAATTGAAGATTTTGGAAAGTTGAATAAATCTTGTCACATTTGTGATGACTCCAGAAATAATGGGACATGATTTCCAAAGCACTGCCTCATTGAGTTATGATGCCCTATCAGTCTTTTGGTATCTCTTGCATTTGTTAATGGTAGTCAGGAGACCATGGGTGCTATCAGAAGGGTACTCGGGATTTCCTAGGACCCAGGAGTAAGTGATTAGTTGCCAGAAGGTTTCTAGGATTTGGGGTCACAGCAGAAAGAGTTTGAGTGCAAGGGAGTGGCTTTGTGATACCCTTCTGCCCTATGTCCAGTGTCACGATCTTTACATCTGTATATTGAAGCAGAGATGGGATATAGAACATGGAAAGGTACAGTACAGAACAGGCCCTTGGACCCACGATGTTGTGCCAAGGAGTATTCCTAATCTAAAATAACCTAACCTACGCACCCTTCAATTCACTGCTGTCCACGTGCATGTCCAATAGTCGCTTAAATGTCCCTAATGACTCTGTTTCCACCACCACCACTGGCAATGCATTCACACATTGTAAAGAACCTACTTCTGACATCTCCTCTAAATCTTCCTCCTAATATCTTTAAAACTATCACCCCGTGTGCCAGTCAGTCCTGCCCTGGGGAAAAGTCTCTGGCTATTGACTGACTGTATCCATGCTTCTCATTACCTTGTATACCTAGATCAGGTGACCTCTCTTCCTCCTCTCCTCTTAAGACAAGCCTTCCAGTCCAGGCAGCGTTCTGGTAAACCTTCTTTGCACTGTCTCCAAAGACTCTATCTTTCCTATAAAAGGGTGACCAGAACTGGACACAATATTCCAAGTGTGGTCTCACCGGGGTCTTGTAGAGCTGCAACAAAACCTCGTGGCTCTTACACTCGATCCCCCTGTTAATGAAAGCCAAAATGCTTTCTTAACAACTGTATCCACTTGGGTGGCAACTTTTGAGGAATGGAACTTGAACACCAAGATCCCTCTGCTCCTCCACACTGCCAACAATCCTGTCTTTAATCCTATATTCAATCCTATATTCAGCATTCAAGTTTGACCTTCCAAACCATATCACTTCGCATTTATACAGGTTGAATTCCATCTGCCATTTCTCAGCCCAGTTCTGCATCTTGTCTATGTCGCACTGCAGCCTGCAATAGCCCTCGATACCATCAATAGCACCTCCAACCTTTGTGTCATCAGCAAATTTACTAACTCACCCCTCCACCTCCTCATCCAAGTCATTTATAAAAACTACAAAGAGCAGAGGCCTAAGAACAGAGCCCTGCGGGACCCAACTCTACACTGACCTCCAGGCAGAATACTTTACATCCAAAACCACACTCTGCCTTCTGTGAGCCAACCAATTCTGAATCCAGATAGCCAAATCTCCCTGTATCCCATACCACCTGACTTTTTGAATGAGCCTACCATGGGGAACCTTATCAAATGCCTTGCTGAAGTCCATATACACCATATTCACTGCTCGACCTTCATCAACCTGTCTCATCACTTCCTCAAAGAACTCTAAGATTTGTGAGGCATGACCCTCTCTCCCCCCACCCCCCATCCCCGCCAACCTCCTCCCCCCCCCCCCCCCCCCCCCCACCCAATGCCATGCTGACTGCCTTTAATCACTCTATGCTTTTCCCAATAGTCATAAATCCTATACCTCAGAATTCCTTTCATATCCTTGCTGACCACAGACGTAAGACTGACTGGTCTGTAATTTCCAGAGAACTCCCTATTCCCTTTCTTGAAAAGAGGAACAACATTCGCCTCCCTCCAAATCCTTCGGTACAACTCCTGTGCAGAGTGAGGAAGCAAAGATCTTCTCCAGTGGCTTAGCAACCTCCTTTGTCACTTCCTGGGATAAACCAGGATAAATCTGGTCTGGTCCTGGGAGCTTATCAATCTTTCCAGCACATCAACTTAATGAATCTTGATCTGTTCAAGCCTGTTTCCCAGCTCCTCAAAGTTCTCATTCACAACAAGGTCCCTTTCCTTTGTGAAAACCGAAGCCAAAAAACTCATTTAGGGCTTTCCCCCTATATGCTCAGACTCCACGCACCATTTCCCCACGCTATCCCTGACCGGCCCTATCTTTTGCCTGATCATTCTCTTATTCCTTAAGAATGAGTAAAACGCCTTTGGGTTCTCCCTAATCCTTCCTGCCAAGCCTTTTTCGTACCCCCTTCTGGCTCTCCTCAGTCCATTTGAGCTCCTTTCTCGCAAGCCTGTACTTATGCCATTAGAAATTCATTTACACCTGGATATTTCAGTTAACATTTTGTCATGTGATCTAATTGATAAATATTATGCAAGCATGATAACTTCATGTCCTTTTTCTCATTTTAATGCTAAAGTCTGGTTGAAGATTTGTAGCTCGGGTGTCCGTTGTTGTGGTTCTGTTCGCCGAGCTGGAAGTTTTTGCTGCAAACGTTTCGTTCCCTGGCTAGGGAACATCATCAGTGCTATTGGAGCCTCCTGTGAAGCGCTGCTTTGATGTTTCTTCCGGTATTTATAGTGGTTTGTTCTTGCCGCTTCCGGGTGTCGGTTTCAGCTGTAGTGGTTTGTATATGGGGTCCAGGTCCATGTGTCTGTTAATGGAGTTTGTGGATGAATGCCATGCCTCTAGGAATTCCCTGGCTGTTCTCTGTCTGGCTTGTCCTATGACTGGCAACCCAGTCAAATTCATGTTTCTGGTTGTCTGAGTGTATGGCTACTAGGGATAGCTGGTCATGTCGTTTTGTGGCTAGTTGATGTTCATGGATGCGGATTGTTAGCTGTCTTCCTGTTTGTCCTATATAGTGTTTTGTGCAGTCCTTGCATGGTATTTTGTAAACTACGTTAGTTTGGCTCATGCTGGCTATTGGGTCCTTTTGTTCTAGTGAGTTGTTGTCTGAGTGTGGAAGTTGGCTTGTGTGCTGTTATGAGTCCTAAGGGTCGCAGTAGTCTGGCTGTCAGTTCTGAGATGCTCCTGACGTATGGTAGTGTGGCTAGTCCTTTTGGTTGTGGCATGTCCTCGTTCCGTGGTCTATCTCTTAGGCATCTGGTGATAAAGTTGCGGGGGTATCCGCTTTTGGTGAATACCTTTGTATAGGTGTTCCTCTTCCTCTTTTCGCAGTTCTGGTGTACTGCAGTGTGTTGTGGCTCTTTTGAATAGTGTCCTGATGCAGCTTCGTTTGTGTGTGTTGGGGTGGTTACTTTCATAGTTTAGGACTTGGTCTGTGTGTGTTGGTTTCCTGTGTACCCTTGTGGTGAATTCTCCGTTGGGTGTTCTCTCTACTAACACGTCTAGGAATGGGAGTTGGCTATCCTTTTCCTCTTCTCTCGTGAATCGTATTCCTGTGAGTGTGGCGTTGATGATTCGGTGTGTTTTTTCTATTTCTGTGTTTTTGATGATTACAAAGGTGTCATTGACGTATCTGATCCAGAGTTTGGGTTGGATTTGTGGTAGGGCTGTATGTTCTAACCTTTGCATAACTGCCTCTGCCTCATAACAGCACACAAGCCAACTTCCACACCCAGACAACAACTCACTAGAACAAAGGACCCAATAGCCAGCACGAGCCAAACTAACGTAGTTTACAAAATACCATGCAAGGACTGCACAAAACACTATATAGGACAAACAGGAAGACAGCTAACAATCCGCATCCATGAACATCAGCTAGCCACAAAACGACACGACCAGCTATCCCTAGTAGCCATACACTCAGACAACCAGGAACATGAATTTGACTGGGAAAACACTACCATCATAGGACAAGCCAGACAGAGAACAGCCAGGGAATTCCTAGAAGCATGGCATTCATCCACAAACTCCATTAACCGACACATGGACCTGGACCCCATATACAAACCACTACAGCTGAAACTGACACCCGGAAGCGGCAAGAACAAGCCACTATAAATACCGGAAGAAACATCAAAGCAGCGCTTCACAGGAGGCTCCAATAGCACTGATGATGTTCCCTAGCCAGGGAACGAAACGTTTGCAGCAAAAACTTCCAGCTCGGCGAACAGAACCACAACAATTTTAATGCTAAATCTACCAGAGAGAGACTAGTGTTTGTTGTCTCAATGGTCCTAATATCCACAATGTCTGGATTTTCGTATTTAACAATGCATAATATGAAAACTACACTTCATTTTTCTTTACCTTTTGATTCTGGACCAAAAGGAGAAAATTACTGTTTTAAACCAAGGACTGGTTGCATTTTTAAATCCAAATTACTGAAACTTTGAATTGTACTTTCACTGCTACTTTTGTCAAGCAGGCAACAATTTGTAAGATACCAAGGCACAATGGATGTGTGTGTGCTGAGAAAGCTCCATCCATAGACAGGTTGTAATTAGTTTGTGTGATCATTTGCAGAGACCAAGACTCACTAGATGGATTAGCCTAGCTCTTGTGCAAGTGTGCATTTCTATCTCTGTTTCAATATCTGGCTCTGTCACTGTTTCCCTCTCTATATATTTGTTGCTTTCGTGCATTCCACATGCAAGCTGCTGCACATTATTGAACATACAATCGCTTGCTGTCTGTCATGCGTATGGACCCATGCCTGCTATGTCTGCGTTAGCCCTCCCTCCTGCATGTGCCCTCTCAATGTGCGCATTCTTGGCTCAGCCAGCATTTACCTTCTATCTCGACCTCAAATTCACCTGGACTGTCTCCGACTCCTCCCTCCCCTTCCTAGACCTTTCCATTTCTATCTCGGGCGACCGACTCAACACAGACATCTACTATAAACCGACTGACTCCCACAGCTACCTGGACTACACCTCCTCCCACCCTGCCCCCTGTAAAAACTCCATCCCATATTCCCAATTCCTTCGTCTCCGCCGCATCTGCTCCCAGGAGGACCAGTTCCAACACCGCACAGCCCAGATGGCCTCCTTCAAGGACCGCAGATTCCCCCCAGACGTGATCGACGATGCCCTCCACCGCATCTCCTCCACTTCCCGCTCCTCCGCCCTTGAGCCCCGCTCCTCCAACCGCCACCAAGACAGAACCCCACTGATTCTCACCTACCACCCCACCAACCTCCGTATATAACGTATCATCCGCCGTCATTTCCGCCACCTCCAAACGGACCCCACCACCAGGGATATATTTCCCTCCCCTCCCCTATCAGCGTTCCGCAAAGACCATTCCCTTCGTGACTCCCTCATCAGGTCCACACCCCCCACCAACCCAACCTCCACTCCTGGCACCTTCCCCTGCAACCGCAGGAAATGTAAAACTCAACACAGACATCTAATATAAACCGACTGACTCCCACAGCTAAAACTTGCGCCCACACCTCCTCCCTCACTTCCCTCCAAGGCCCCAAGGGATCCTTCCATATCCGCCACAAGTTCACCTGTACCTCCACACACATCATCTATTGCATCCGCTGCACCCGATGTGGCCTCCTCTATATTGGGGAGACAGGCCGCTTACTTACGGAACGCTTCAGAGAACATCTTTGGGACGCCCAGACCAACCAACCCAACCAAGCCGTGGCTCAACACTTTAACTCTCCCTCCCACTCCACCGAGGACATGCAGGTCCTTGGACTCCTCCACTGGCAGAACATAACAACACGACGGCTGGAGGAGGAGCGCCTCATCTTCCGTCTGGGAACCCTCCAACCACAAGGGATGAACTCAGATTTCTCCAGTTTCCTCATTTCCCCTCCCCCCACCTTGTCTCAGTCGGTTCCCTCAACTCAGCACCGCCCTCCTAACCTGCAATCTTCTTCCTGACCTCTCCGGCCTATCACCCTCACTTTGACCTCCTTCCACCTATCATATCTCCATCACCCCTCCCCCAAGTCCCTCCTCCTCCCTACCTTTTATCTTAGCCTGCTTGGCACACTCTCTCCTCATTCCTGATGAAGGGCTTATGCCCAAAACGTCGAATTTCCTATTCCTTGGATGCTGCCTAACCTGCTGTGCTTTAACCAGCAACACATTTTCAGCTCAGCCAGCATTTATATCATCCCTAATTGCTCTTGAGGAGGTGGTGGTGGTGGTGGTGAACAGTGAATAAGAGTATTCCAGGATTTTGATCCATTGACCATAAAGAAAGAAAAGTGGTATTGTTCAAAGTCAAAATTAGTATGCAAATTGGAGTGTTGCCTGTCAGTAGTAGTGTTGCCATGCATCTGCTACCTTTTGTCTTTCTAGTTAGTAAAAGTTGTGGGTTTTGAGGGTGCAGTTGGAGTAGCTTTAGTGAATTACTGTAGTGCATTTTGCAGTGGTATACATTATCACGGTCTGTCTTCAGTGCTGAAAGTGGTGGAAGAGATACAAATCCTGCAGACTGCTTTGTCCTGGATGGTGCTGAGCTTGTGATGTTGGAACTGAACCTATCCAGGTAAATGGAAAGTATTCCAACACACACCTTGTGCCTTGTAAACCATGGGCAGGTGTTGATGAGCAGGTGGTGAATATCTTGCTGCTGGTTGTTCTCTGATCTACTACTTTTGTAGCCATAATGTGAATGTAGCAAGTCAATTTCAAATTCTGGTCAATTTGAGATATTGATTATTCCATGATTTTCTTGGTTATATTTGTCCTGTCTTCTATGGATAGAATTCTGGAGCAGTTTTCCAAAGCAAAGCCCAATACAGGCTGGAGGGAATGCAGCTGATTTTCCAATTGTGCATTTTACAGCCTTCAGGTGTTAACATTTTAGTTCACCAATTCAGATTATTAACCTTATCCTCCACTTTGATTACCCACACTCGGTGTCCTGTTTAAATACGTTTGCTGTCAGCAGCTAATCTATTTTGTGATATTAATACTTGGTATTAACACCTACTTTTCTATATCCCCTTTACAACTATTTGTACATCTTTGCTTTTTGTTCTGGCACCATTTTATCATCATTCCATTTGCTCCTCATCCCTCCATCTAGTATGTAACAAATTATTCTTTCCTCCTGCCTCCGCTCCAAAGCACAATTGCATTACAATTGAATCCTTAATGCTGTTTTCTTCACCGATGTCTCCTGACATATCAGTTACTCCAATGCATTCTGTTTTTACTTTAGATCTCCAGCATTCAGAGTGTTTACTTCAATTTTCTACATTGATGGGCTGAATCCAGTACTCTTCCTGTTAACGAATCTAAGCTTCCACAGATGATGGACTATTGAGAGACTCTATCAGCATTCAATCAATTAGAAGTTATTGAACTGCTAAGAACTTTCAGTCTTGTGTTATTAAAGTCCATAGTGTACCATAATTTGCTGGAGGAAATGTCACTTGGGCTCAGGAGGGATCCAAGTGCCTGAGAGGAAAAAAATGCATAATCTTCAAAGTGCCTACAGTGAAATCACCTAAGCCTATTTATGTTCCCATGTCTCATATTAAAGATATCTTTTTAGACTGATCTTCCAAAGATAAGTAGATGCTTTAGGCTCACCAAGAGCAGCATAGCAGCAGTAACTTGGTTTCTGTTCCAATTTCTATAGCACTGAATTGATGGTTATATTTAATGATACTGTGAAACCAACATAGGTACTTAGAATGTGGTTGCAGTTTGAGGATCACATTAATACTTTAAACCAAGGCATGTATGTTTTGGAATAAATTTAATCTGTGGGAATTCTTGATTTTGGTCATGAAGTTCCTTGATCAAAGATTATGGGATTCAATGGAAACCAATTTATCATATGTTATGTACATAATAGTGGAAATGAAAACCAAGTAGAAATGCTGTAAACCAGCAACGTTGCAGTCCGTTCCTAATCTGTTTGTGCATTGTGTCATCATGGAAGATAAAGGCAAAAAAATTTAACAGACCAGAAAATCATTAAACATACTAGATATCAGAAGTTGCTTTAGCACCTTATTTCACCATGATCAAATCAATGCATCAGGTCCTTTTTTTTTTATTTTGTAAACCTTCAAATGGTCTCTTCAAATTTAAGATAAGCTGTAGATTTTGTCAAGACTGTTTATATTTACTGTTCTATTAGTTTTCATGATGATTGGAAAAAAATGATCTATCTAGAAATTTACTGACAATTTTATGTCCAAACCAAAATAGGTTAGTGAAGTGATGCTCTAGGTTTTCCCTAATTCCTAAGACATGGCCAGTCTGAAGCTGATATTATCACTTTCTATCTACATTTTTTTATCAGAAGATACTTTGGATTTATATAAACTAATAACCAGTTTATAAAGGTAACTAGAATGAATATTTTTCTACATTAATTTTAAACGAGTAATGCAATTTCACTTATGACTCCGCTGCTGAAAACAAGACTACTTAGAAAGCCATTTCAAAATGTCTAATGAAGACATCAATAAAGAATAACTTGTTTAAAAATTGGCTTGCCTACTATTTGGGCATGGGGCTCACAATTTGCCACCTGCCCATTTCTGTGCCAATCACTGGAGGGATCAGCAATTTTTGTGTATCCAGCACACCTGCCTCAGTGTAGTTTGGGACCGAACAGCTCTGTACTGTCTGTGTCTTCAAGCACCCTGCAGCCTCTTTGCACAGCAGGAATTTGGCAGCATTGCTCGTCATTTGGTATGTCAGCTTCCTCTTCCTAAAGATGGGTTGTATCTTAAGAGTAAACTGCACAAAGATATTGCTGCAAATTAAATTAGTTCAAGTGAATTTGAGGGCAAAAGGAGCGTTCCAGTGAAATGGATGTGATGTTGGAGATATTGCCAGTGAACGGGAGGAGTGAGACACACTTCTCAAAGTCAAGAGTGAATCCTAAACAACCAGCTCAGAAGGGAATGGAAACAGGTGGCCAGGAAGGTCAATGTCTAGGCTCTTAACTTGGACCTTATGATGAGAATTGTTTCCTAATTTTGAATTTACTTATGTATCTTGTTTATGGCATTTGTTTCACAAAGGCAGTTGCAATAAAACTACTTTTACTTATGAATCAGCTGATTGTAATACTGAAGTCAAATCCCAAAGTGAAACTTGGCTTGATAGATCATGAATTAAATTTTCTGTTTGTTTCTGTGGTGGTTGATATGGTCACTGATAGCTTCATGAGAATATGGTCAATGGGGTCTTTAAATGAACACAAGTTTATTACTCAAAAAGGGAAAGAAAAACAAAGATAAATCAAAGGATTGTACAAATACTTTTTCTTTCGTGTCAAAGCATGTTTAACCAGATATTTGACCATTAATGAGGTCAGCATTTTAGGATTGGTGCCAGCTAGTGTGGGAGGAAACGTGATAGTCAAATGGGGAGGGATAGAGTTTTTGTGACTCTTTTGACCTGGAGGTTTCTGAGAGAGCTTGGCTGTGGATGCTATGGCATGAAGATTCAAAAGGTCCCTACCTAACATCTCATTATCAACTAATGGAAATTCGGAGGTTAGAAATTAAGTTGTAAGTTATTGAATCCTCCTCAAAGTGAACTGAAAAGGTGGCACTGATCGACATCTTCAGAAAATCAATCAAAACACATTGATATATGTTTGTGGAGCAATGCATCATTTTAAAAAAAAAAGCTACAAGTAATCTGGTTAGTTTGGTTATTTTCTTATGTTTATCCCTTAACTGTATTTGTCTGTCTGTCTTTTCTGTGAACATGGCTGAAAACGCGTTATTGGATTTAAATCAGAGACATTAATTAAATTACTTTGTTTAATTTGACTTGCTACAGTTACTGTATTGTTAATATGCCAAGTCTACCAAACTTGGCGTCTGGAATTGATTAAAAACAAAAAACTGAATAAAAACATTGGGCAGCATCCAAGGAACAGGAAATTCGACGTTTCGGGCATAAGCCCTTCATCAGGAATCAAGGGCTTATGCCCAAAACGTCGAATTTCCTGTTCCTTGGATGCTGCCTGACCCGCTGCGCTTTAACCAGCAACACATTTTCAGCTTCTGAAGAAGATGGTGAATAAAGTCAGAGTCATCACATATCATTGCTTTACACAACTGAATACTTGAAACGCATTCATGAAGCCACTGTTGCGTTTGACCAATTTTCATGAAATTGTTTCACAGTGGCCAGAAACCTAGGTGGGATTCCAAATTTCTCAAGGATTTTACAAAGTCCATCTCTGTTCTCAGTATCAAATGCCTTATTAGGATCTAAGAAAGCGATGTATAGGTCTTTGCTTTACTTGAATTTGGCTTAGTGCAAATAGAATCATAGAATCACAATGCGGAAAGAGGCCATTCAGCCCATTAAATCTGCAGCAAGCCTCCAAAGTGCATCCTACCCAGACCCAGCCCCCATCCTATCCCATGACTCTACATTTACCATGGCCAATCTACCTACCATGTACATCCATGGACACTGAAGTGAAAATTAGCATGGCCAATCCACCTAACCTGCACATCTTTGGGCTGTGGGAGGAAACCGGACCACCCAATGGAATCTCATGCAGACACAGGAAAAACATGTAAACTCCACACAGACAGCCGCCCAAGGCTGGATTCGAACCAGAGTCCCTTGCACTGTGAGGAAACAGTGCTAATCACTGTGCTAATGTGCCACGTTGCCACCCAAAATGACATGGCTGTAACTGGGTTTTTTTTTAAAATGTAAAGTTCAAGCCTTTTCAGAAGCATTGTAGCCAGGATATTCCAAGTAATACTACAGAACCATCTCACATTTGACATGATAATAGAAAGATTGTTAATGAAGCAGCTAGAACGTTTGGGTTGAAAACAAAAATTGCTGGAAATCAGTGGGTCAGGCAGCATCCATGGCGGGAAAGTGAGCTAATATTTCAAGTCTAGATGATTCAGTTGAAGTGAAGTGTGATGGAGAAGTTGGACGGATGGGGGAGAAAGGGTGTTGATAGTTCAGATTAAGTGATCAAAATGTGACAATAAGAGTAACAGTGTCTCTAACTGCCAAACAGTAAAGAACAGACAATCCCACGATGTGGGAGAAGTGTGGGGGGGGGAGGTGGCGGGAGGAGAGAGTGCGACAGGGAACGTAACAAGGAGAAAGTGAGATCTGCAGATGCTGGAGATCAGAGTCAAGAGTGTGTTGCTGGAAAAGCATAGGAGGTCATGCAGCATTCCTGAAGAAGGGCTCTGCCCTGAAACATCGGTTCTCCTGCTCCTCGGATGTTGCCTGACCTGCTGTGCTATTCCAGCAACACACTGGGGAACGTAACAAGCAAAGCTTAAAAGAAAAGAAATGGGTTCACAATTTGAAGATACTGAGCCCAGAAGGTTGTAAACTACTTCGTTTGAAGATGGGATGTTGCTACTCTGCTTGCATTGTGATTTACTGGAGCATTGCAGCATGCAGAGGACAGACAAGTGGCCATATAAGAAAGACGCGGTGTTAAAATGATCAGCTACTGGAAGGTTGAGGTCATGTCTGTGCACAGGCTGCAAGTTTTGGTTGATATTTAACTACTTTTGGTTGATATTTTACAAGAATGAATTCTTGTAATATTAGCCATTAATGTGTTTCATTATTGTACAATTTTTCCTTGCTCATCAAAAATGAAGACTGTTTAAATTCATCTGCAAGTGTGGAGTATAGTCTATGATTATAATAAATTAAGTCTTCAATTAATTTGTAAAACAAACAGTTAAAATTAGACCTGTTGCTGCAATATGTGGCTTTTCAAATGTGACACTTGCAAACAGTTTCACCAATTTTAATGAATTATTTTGCAGATATAACCAGGTGAATTGATAAAAAGAAACCAATGCATTCGAATTTTCAAGTAGTATTTGATCAAGGAGGTAATTATAAAAGATTAATTACCCCTAATCACAAGTGCTAATGAAATTATTTGGGGTTTGGTTAATGAGTAAAGAACACAGTAGGAATAAACAGGTCACCCTGCAATGAACAAGGATATTATAAGGATTGAGTTTTGGGACTGAGCTGTTCAAAACTTCATTGAAAGGCTTTGAAAAGTGGACCCAAAGCTCTTGTGGTACAATGGTAGTGTCCCTACCTCTGAACTAGGAAGCCCAGCTTAATAAAATCAGAACAAATAGGAACAGGAGTAGGACAGTCAACCCCTCAGTAGGATGATGATTTGACATTCTTCATATTCACTTTCCTGCCCTTTATTTCTGGATTTCCTGATGATCAAAAATTCATCAACCTCAGCCTTTTTTATACGTGGCAAGGAGTTACAAACACTCTCCACTCTAAGTCCTCCTCATTTCAGTCTTAAATTGGTACCTCTTAATTCGGAGACGTCCTCTGATCATAGCCTCATCCATGGGACGAATCGTTCTTTCATCACTTACAACACTCCTGTAAAGTCCCTTAAGAATCCCATATGTTTCAATGAGATGATCTCTTATTCTTCTCCATCCCCGTGAGTAGAGTCCCAACCTGTTTAGCTTTTATCATAAAACAATCTCGATATGAGGAATCATCATTGTGAACCTTCTCTGAATTGTCTACGATGAAATGATAGCTTTCCTTAAATAAGGGGACCAAAACTACTCAATATTCCAGATGCGGTCTCACCAGCACTTTGCACATTTACAGGAAGACTTCCCTACTCTTGTACTACAATCCCTATAATTATTTTCCATTAGCCTTATTGATTATTTGCTGCATCTATGTGCTAAGCATTGTGAAGTTATTTGAAGTATTCACAATACCAGAGTTTGTAAATCACCCAGGTAAAGAAATGGCCAATGGTTGCTCGTAATTTTAAGCAACCTCAATTTTTAGTTCAGAAGAACAGGCTTCGATTCAGAAGAAAAAAAAAAGTTTCACTATGAGAGAAGGCCAGGATTTTTTAAAAATATAGAATGCCTACAGTGTGGAAACAGGCTATTAGGCCCAACTGGTCTAGACCGAGCCTCCAAAGAGCATTCCCCAGATCTATCCCCCTACTCGAAAACCTTGCATTTCCAATGGCTAACCACGTAGCCTGCACATCCCTGAACACTAAACAATTTAGCATACCCAATCCACACAACTTCTTTGAAGGGCAGGAGGAAACCAGAGCACCAGGCAGAAACTCACACAGACATAGGGAGAAAGTGCAAACTACACACAGTCGCCCAAGAGGGAATTGAACCTGGGTTCCTGGTGCTGTGACGCAGCAGTTCTAACTGCTAAGCCACCGTGTCCAATCATGCAGAAACTTCCAGGTTGTAAGAATTTATAGAAGTTCTCTAGTTCTTAGAACTGAAAAGAGATCCAGGTACTTCAAACAAGAAAGGAGGCTTGAGGTAATCAAAAAGGAAATAATCAACTTATGAGAAATTAAAGGAATAAGCTAAGAACAATAATTCACCAGTACTGAGTATCTGTGGAGGGTATTGCTAGGGAGTGTTATGAAACGGAGACAGACAGCCAAATAAAATCAGCCTCCCTACCTATATATTCACAACACAGAAGAACTTCAAAGACCTCAAAATTGACCCCAATGTTTTTAGGGTAAAAAATGAGGTCTGCAGATGGTGGAGACCACAGCTGAAAATGGAGGTGTACAGGCTTTGATGGAGGTGTACAGGGACTGGATGTCCATCGTGAAGATAAGGCGTTGGGGACCGGGGAAGCGAAAATCATGGAGGAGGTGGAGGGCGTGGGTGGTGTCCCGAATGTAGGTGGGGAGTTCTTGGACTAAGGGGGACAGAACCGTGTTGAGGTACGCGGAGATGAGTTCGGTGAGGCAGGAGCCGGCTGAGACAATGCGTCGGCCAGGGCAGTCAGGTTTGTGGATTTTGGGCAGGAGTTAGAAACAGGCGGTGCGGGATTGTGGGACTATGAGGTTGGAGGCGGTGGATGGGAGATCCCCTGAGGTGATGAGGTTATGGATGGTCTGGGAGATGATGGTTTGGTGGTGGGAGGTGGGGTCATGGTCAAGGGGCAATAGGAGGAGGCGTCCGCGAGCTGGCATTTGGCCTCAGCGGTATAAAGGTCAGTGCACCAAACTACTACCGTGCCTCCCTTGTCTGCCGGCTTGATGGTGAGGTTGGGGTTGGAGCGGAGGGAGTGGAGGGCTGCACATTCTGAGGGTGAGAGGTTGGAGTGGGTAAGTGGGGTGGACAGATTGAGTCTGTTCATGTCGCGGCGGCAGTTGGCTACAAATAGATCAAGGGCGGGTAAGAAGCCAGCACGGGGTGTCCAGGTGGACTTCTTCAGAAGGCCTGATGTCGGCAACAACATATTTGAAGGAGCTTCTGGACTGACTTCCAGCCTTTTCAGAATCTCTCAAAGGCTGAAGAAAAATTAATCAATGAATAACCTTTTGCTGATGACTGAACTTTCTCGATCCATGGTTGAAGCACAACTTTGCAAATTAAGGAAATTTAAAGTTCTGTATCATCCTGCAGCTCAAGAAGAATCTCAGCCACCAAGCATTGTCATTTTAAGGGAGCTGAGTGAAAGCTGCCAAATATTTTACTGATTTGGGGAGCATCATGTTTGATGCCATTATATAAAAAAAAATTGGACAAAAGGTTAAAGGAAGCACCACATTTGGCAGACGCTTCAAACAAGTTAAGCACAGCCTTGAAACATGGGCCAAATTTGGTGGACAAAGCTGTATCGTCACCACCAGTGCTGAGTTGTACTGCAGCTATGCATGCCTTTTAGAGCATTCCTATTTGTGCTGCCTGCACAGCAGCCACCAAATCTGGCAGGACTGAATCATAAACATTGGAGTCTTCGAAACAGCCAAAGTTGTAAGCACCAAGGCCATCCTCCTGCAAAACCAACTGTATTGGGTGGATCAACTTGTCCTAATAGATAGCAGTGGCCTGTCTTAGTGTTATGTCAAGAACTGACTACAAGTTCCCTGAAGAAGTCCCTCTGTCACATTGACAGTTGCCAGTAGGAAGCACATGCCTCAGATCATGATAGCTGGAGATACTACATTAGGAGTGCCAAAGGCACCTTTTAAGATTGAAGATCTAGCAGGAAAGAGAAGAGGTGACTTGGATAAATTAAATTGTTTCCAGAGGTGATTACTGCTTTGCTTGCATAGCTCCGTTGGCTGGACAACTGATTTTCAATTCAGTGATGCCAACAGCATTGGCTGGGTTCCTGCATTGGCTGAGGTTACCATGATGGCTTCTTCTCAACCTCTCCCCTTGCCTGAGGCTTGGTGACTCTCCGGTTAAACCACCACCAATCATCTCTTGCAGATAGAGTAGTCTAAGACAAACATGACTTATCTTTATCTTATTTGCACTGAGACAGCTTATCAGTTATGAATGAGTCACCACTGGACCTGCAACTTTGAAAAAGTTTTGCCTTCAAAGAAAAATGAAGAAATCAGCTCCTGATTCCAAGTCTTTGCCCAGACTAAAATGCACAAGTCAGGAGTATAATGGCAGGACTGACTGAAGAGATTGGATTGTTTATAGCACTATATTCACTGAAATTTAGAAAAATGAGGGAGAATCTCATCAAAAACTATACATTTCTAACAGGACTAAACAGGATAAATGCAGGGAGGATGGTCATGATGACCAGTAAGTCCAGAATCAGGGTCACAGCCTAAGGATATGGGGTCAGTCATTTGTGACAGGTGAGAAATTTCTTTACCCAGTTAGTTATAGAAATGTACAGCATGGAAACAGACCCTTTTGATTCAACTCGTCTGTGCTGACGCAATATCCTAAATTAATCTAGTCTCATTTGGCCCCTAATCCCCTCAACTCTTTTTTTTTTAGATTAGATTAGACTTAGTGTGGAAACAGGCCCTTCGGCCCAACAAGTCCACACCGACCCGCCGAAGCGCAACCCACCCATACCCCTACATTTACCCCTTACCTAACACTATGGGCAATTTTTAGCATGGCCAATTCACCTGACCCGCACATCTTTGTGACTGTGGGAGGAAACCGGAGCACCCGGAGGAAACCCACGCAGACACGGGGAGAATGTGCAAACTCCACACAGTCAGTCGCCTGAGTCGGGAATTGAACCCGGGTCTACAGGCGCTGTGAGGCAGCAGTGCTAACCACTGTGCCACCGTGCCGCCTTCCTATTCATACACCCATTGAGATGCTTTTTGAATGCTGAAATTGTACCAGCCTCCTCCACTTTCTCTGGCAGCTCATTCCAGACACTTACCACCCTGTGTGTGAACAAGTTGCTCCTTGGGTCCCTTTTAAATCTTTCCCCTATTATCTTAAACCTATGCCCCTCTGGTTCTTGTCTCCCCCATCCTGGGTCATTCCATTCAGAAGGAGAAGAGAACAGGAGTGTTCTTAAAGGCAGAAAAACTGCAGAAAGTCAGGAGACAGACAGAGCTTTGGTTAAGACCAAGTGGAGCTCGCTGAGGGAAAACGTGAAGCCGTTCATTTTGGATCAGGAGAATGAGAGTTAATGCTGAGCCTGTGGAATTCTGTTACAAAGCATTGCGGCCAAAATATTCAAGAAGACTTTAGATATTATTCTCCAGGCTAAAGAAATCCAAGAGTGGGGGAAAAAGTGCAAACATATTGAATGACGGAACAGGCTTGGAGAGCCAAATATTCCACTGTTCATTCAATTTTCTGTTTCTATAATTGAATACTTCCTGCCAATTCAACAATTCTCAAGAAAGCAAACACCAACAAAAACAAATTGGAGAAACTCAGGCCTGTCAGCATCTGGAGAGAGAAAATAAATTTAATGTTTGGAGTCCAATGATCCGACTTCAGAACAGTGACTGGATCTGAAGTGTTGACACTGCTTTCTGTCCCTAGATCTTGCCAGCCTTGCTGAGTTTATCCAGTAATTTTTGTTCTTATTTCAGATCTCCAGAATCTGCCGCTCTATTTTGTTTAACCAAACAGGATAAAGCAGACTGGATTCTTGATTGGAATATCATTCACCACCTTAAGTACTCATTTCCTTCAGCACTGGTACATTGTGCTGTTGTGTGTACCAACTGCAAGATATGCTGAATAACTCACCAAGATTTCTTTGACAGTATTTCCTTTACAGGCAAACTCTATAGCCCAGAAGGAGTCAGATTGTGGCAGTTCAAGAAACCCACTCATTTCAGAAAGTTTGGATGGAAGATAAATAGTGGCCTTGCCAGTGATGATTACGTTCCGTGAATAGATTTTAAAGTTTATTTTAAAAACCTCGCTTGCAGACAATCTATTGCAGACCACTGTCATGAACCAGCGCTGCAGTGCTTGATGATGATATCAGAATAGAAAGCTGTTAAACTCATGTTTTACAGATATAGAATTCTCACCAAATCTTAAGGAGTGTTGATGATTGTGACTGATGCTCATTTCATGAAGTGAGGAGGCATACTTTCCTCTTCTACTTCTTAAACAGAGTTAAGAATCAATTCTTTGCAACTAGCTTAACCTATTGATTATAAAGAAGCATTTTTTTTCTGTAATGTGTACTGAATATGATATGAATACATTAAATCTTGCAGATTTGAAGGTTAAACTAATTACTTGAACACTGCTTCAAAGTCTGGTTCTTTGTATTGTGAAGGATAAAACTAGAGTTAACACCTAAAGACCCAGTCATCTGTAATTGTTCTAATGTGAAAACTAGTATTTTCAACTGTCTAATATAATTACATCTCTACTGGACTGTTATGGTATTAGCTTATAATATGTGTGCTGAAATGTTTGATTCAGATTCTAGAAACTATTTAGAATAATGTTTTAGTCTTTGTAATTGTCTTCTTTGTTTACTACTTAACCTTTTAAAGATTCACTGTTGGAGGATTTTTACCCATTCAGTATTTAGTATGTGATTATGGTTCTAACAATGTGTTGAGGTGCATTCAAATGGGGCTTATCTAATTCCTGTGAGTTCTACACACCAGTCAATTACTTTCTGTGGTTTATGCTTGCATAACGGATCACCAAAACAAATGAGGTGAAATAGAGGTATTTCTGAAACCAGATCTTTGAAAGTGAAGAATTCCAAACCCTTTAAAAGACTGTTTTAACCTGCAGTACCACAAATGCCAGCCATTTTAATGTGGTCAATGGGCTGCAATTTACCTGTTGACTCATTTACTTTTAAAAAAATAAAGAACAGTACAGTAAAGGAGCAGGCCCTTTGGCCAACCAAGCCTATACCGACAAGAGGCAGTTCTAATTTAAAAACCTTGTTGACTCTGATCTATATCCCTGTATTGCCTGCCTATTCATGTATCTGCCAAAATGTCTTTTAAACATTGTTGTATCTGCTTCTACCACTTCCTCTTGGCAGTGCATTTCAGGCACTTACTACTGTGTAAAAAAAAACTTGCCTCTCACATTTAATGTGTGAAGCTGCTGATCTTGTACTCTTCATCTATGACAAAAAGAAGATTAGCTTTCTTCTGTATTGCAAAAAGTGGATTAATAATTTCACTGCACCATTTAAAATATTTTTTATTTTTTGATTCATTGGCCTTAAGTAGCCCTGATTTTATTGCCAGTCATAGAGATGTACAGTATGGAAACAGACTCTTCGGTTCCTTTCTTTCATGCTGACCAGGTATCCTAAATTAATCTAGTCCTGTTTGCCAGCACATGGCCCATTTCGCTCTAAAGCCGCCTTATTCATATACCCATCCAGATGCCTTTTGAATGTTGTAATTATACTCGCCTCCTCCACTTCCTCAGGCAGCTCATTCCATACATGCTCCGCCCTTTGCGTTAAAAAAAAATGTTGCTCCTGAGGTCCATTCTAAATCTTGCCCCTTTCACCCTACACCTAATGGCCTCCAGTTCTGGACTCCCCCCGAACCTGGGAAAAGGTCATATATATTTATCCTATCCATGCCCCTCATGATTTTGTAAACCTCTATAAGGTCACCCCTCCGCCTCTGACGTTCCAGGGAAAACAGCCCCAGCCACTTCAGCATCTCCCTATAGCTCAAACCCTCCAACCCTTATCTTAATCAACTTATCTACTTGTGTTGTCACTTTCAGGTACCTGTGGACCTGTACGCCCCTTTATAAGGGTTCTGCTATTTACTTCTGTCCTCTCCTGCATTAGACATTCCAAAACGCATCCCCTCACATTTTGTCTGCATTAAATTCCATCTTATCCTTTGGCAATCCTACTCACTATCTGCAACTCCTCCCATCTTTGCATCATCAGCAATCATATGAATCCGACCAGATGCCTTCTGCAAATCATTTATATCCCAAAAAGCAAGAATCCCAACATTGATTCCTATGGGATGATACTGGTTGCAGATCTCTAGCCGTAAAAACAACTTTCCACTGCTACTGTCTTCTATGATCTAGTCAGTTCTGTATCCATCTGACCATCTCACCACAGATGCTATGTGAACTTCACTTTCTGTATCGGTTTGCCATCGGGGACCTTGTTAATGACCTTGCTGAAATTCATGTTAACAACATCCATCACCCTGCCTGATCAAACATCTGTCATTTCCCCTTAAAAACTCAAGTTTGAGAGACATGACTTCCCCTGCACAAACTATGCTGTCTATTCTTTATTTTCCACACAAATATGAGTAAATCCTCTCACTACAAGTCTTTTCCAATAATTTCCCTATCATTGAAATAAATCTCACCAGTCTGTAATTTCCAGGATTGTTCCAGTTGACATTGTTGGACAAAGGAATAACATCGGCTGTTCTCCAATTCTCTAGGATCTCTTCTGTGACTAAAGAGAATGCAAAGGTTTCATACAAGGCCCCAGCAAATTTCTCCCTCAGTATTCTGGGTTAATCCCATCAGTGCTCAGGAATTTGTCTGCTTTGTCTTATTCTGGATATTAAAATGTATATTGTTTGTTTGACTTTTTTTTAGCCATATACAGTAAAATTCTGTTTGCTTGTTGAAACTCTTGAAATCTTCTGACTTTCTTCTCTCCTTGAGTACCTGTGATCTCAATCATCAGCTTTAAACAAGAAAATAGTAATACCTGATCAGATTGTAACAACATTTAGGTGGTTTCAGCAGGGATCATAACAGAGTAATAAAGAAAATCATGTGCTGTAGTAAGGCAACTAGGGCAATAGAAGAATTTAAAAATGTACATAACAAAATGTCATGAGATTAAAAAGAGGCAAGTCAAGAGAAAATATCATCATTTAGAGATGAGTTGTATTCATGATATGATTGGGAGAAGCGAGAACCTAAAACGGAAAATTGTCAGGCATGCTCAAGAAATGATTTGGATCTTGGGTTAAATTACTGCTTTCTGTTGATGTATGCACTAGCTGTTGAAATTCAGAGGATATGTTCATAACTTTTATAAAAGGATAAGCTATTTTTCATATGGCACCTTACATGACCTGTTCTAAGACATGTTACAGCCAGTTAGAATTTTTAAAGTGTAGTTACTTTTGTAACATAGGAGGTTTCAACAATCCTGGACATTGTTTATTTGAAAATCAACTATAGTTAATGAGTAAATACTTCAGGCATGAAAATTCTACCAAACAGCTAGAGAGTTGATAAATCATATTCTTCAAATAATATCCTTAAACTAGCGTGTACAAAGTCGGCTGCGGGCAAATTAAGACCAAAAAATAAAAAAAACTAATCAAAAACTGAGAGAGACTACTTGGGTCATCTTAATTCATCCAAGCAAATGTAGCATATAGTTTGTTCTTCCTATCTTCCTTATGCTGTGTCTAGTTCAATGAATCCTGCCCTCTCAACCCAGCACATTGCCTTGCTTGAATTTCAAGCTTTGCACGTTACTGAACTCTGCTTCCTTCACTCCTGTGCAGTCATTTATTGACCACTAACCAAAAAAATCACCTTCCCCTCACTTACTAAATCTACTTGCCTATGAATTTGCAATAATCTGTACTCTTAGCTCAAACCTAATGTTGTCATTAAATCTGATGGCAAGAGTGGTGCAGTTACAAGGCAAACTGATGACTTCCAGTGGAGACTGAAGGTCAATCCACCAAAATCTTGTCCTATTTTCCCCCCCCCCCCACCCCAAACTACAACCCCATCAATGAACATCAAGCCATTGTTTCCCAAACTACTGATGACTTGATCTTCTCTGAAGATTTTCCCTTCATAACCGTGGCCTATAATGCCATGACCTCAAACTTGCACAAACCATTTACAATCTTATTCATGATCGTGTACGCTTCAGTCTTGGCACCTTTCACTCCTCGAACTATTAATGGAATTAAGCCGAGCCTGTTCAACTTAGCATCATAATTCAACTCACTTATTCTGGGTAGTATTCTACTAAAAAATCCTCTGAATCACCTCCAGTCTGTGTTTGTATCCTTCCTTAAATCATGAGACGAAGATTGATTTGATTATGTTACTTAGTGTGGAAACAGGCCCCTTTGGCCCAACTAGTCCACACCGACACGATGAAACGCAATCCACTTAGACCCGTTCCCCTACATTTATTCATTCACCTAACACTATGAGCAATTTAGCATAGCCAATTCACCTAACCTGCACGTTTTTGGACTGTGGGAGGAAACCGGAGCACCCGGAGGAAACCCACGCAGACACTGGGAGAATGTGCAAACTCCACACAGTCAGTTGCCTGAGGCGGGAAATGAACCCGGGTCTCTGGCACTGAGAGGCAGCAGTGCTAACTACTGTGCCATCATGCCATCCCTAATACCATGCATGTCGTATTTGAGATGTATCACTAGTCCCCTATATAGCAAGCACAACGTTCTGACAATTGTTTAATTCCTCTCATAATGATGAATACCGTCTCATTTAGTATCCTTGATTGTGTTGTACCTCCTGTGACTCATGCGCTGAAACACTTCAATCCCTCGGCATCTCAAAATTCTGCATTCACTCTCCAGCTTTTTCATTCTTCCCTCCAAAGAGAGCAACTTCAAATTTTCCACATTATATTCTAGCTGCCAGATTTTTACCCATACTATTTCAACTTATTATTCTATAACTTTTTTTATTATCTTCATGTCATACTTTCCTTCATATGTTTGTGTGGCTTACATATTAATCTACTGTGTCTATGCTCTCCTATGTATATCATTGACATAAATTGTCAAATATTGAGGCCCTTGGCAGGATGTAACAGGTGGAGTTTTCAGTCAGATAAAGACAAATTCATGCTTGTTATATGCCAACCAGTCAATCCTTTATCCATGCTAACATGAAACTCCTTATACTACGTATAACACCACTACAGGCTCAATTTATCCACTGGATGTACTATTCCCCTGCAGAACTTTAATAAATTTGTTAATGATTGCACTTGCACAAAATTATGCTGATGATTTCTGATTTCCTGAGTTTTTGTATTTATGTACCTATAACCTACATAATGATTGATTCCAACCCTTTTCTCATGACAGATGTCAAGCTAACTGGCCTATAGTTTCCTCTTTTAAACCTCCCTCCCTTTTCGAATAGCCAAGTTATATGTGCAACTTTCCAGTCTGATAGAAACGTTACAGGAGCTAATGAATTTTAGAAAATGCACATCAATCTATCTAGTAACATTTTAACTCTTTTGGTTTTAGATCCTAGAATGAGCACCCAGGGAAACCTCAGTTACAGCTCTTTCAGTTTGTTTAGTACTGCTTTCCTGGTGATTGCATTTTCACCAAGTTCTGAATGCATGTAGCATTCATAATAAGGTAAACAAAGTGCATACTTGAAATAAATATTCTTTTCACTTTCAGATTTTTCAACTATTACTGGATTTATTGTGTCCTCTGTAGTGAAAAATCAGTAAAATGTTTGTTACCATTTCCTTTACTATGCACCTTTTTTTTTGTTTTCATTCTCAGTCTAAAGGACCATCACTCACTTAGTCTTTTCTCTTTTAAATACCTGCGGAAACTTTGGCTATTTGTTTTTATATTTCTGGTCAGCTACTTACTTTAATTCCTTTCTCCTGGTTAATCTTTTAGTTCTCCTCTGTTTTTAAAATTCGGATAAATCATCTTTGCATTACACAATATGTACATAGGTAAAGCATCAAACTTAAGTACCTAACTTTAGTCAGTAACAAAAAGTAGATCCTTGGAATTTATCATTGTAGCAAAAATTTACAAATTCTGAGTATTCTGAACTATCCCCTTAAGTGAGTGCCACTGTTTCTCTACTGATCTGTCACCTTCACCTACTATCCAAATTAATTTCAGCTCAATTTTCATGCCTACATAATTGCCCCTATTTAAGTTTAAAAATAGTAGGCTTAGATGCACAGACCCACCACCAGAGAGATATTTTCCTCTCCACCCCTATCTGTGTTTCAGAGAGACCATTCCCTCCGACGCCACCCCCCACAACACACCTTTCCCTCCTGCCACCACATGAAGTGCAAAGCCTGATGCCCACACTCCCCACCGCCACTCTTCTCTCCACCCCCCCCTCCCCCACCCACCACCGTACAAGGCCCCAAAGGAGCTCCCAACAGAAATTTGCCTGTACTTCCATGCACGTTATTACTGTATCCGTTGCACCCGATGTAGTCTGCTGCACACTGGGGAGATAGGACACCAATTTATGGATTGTTTTAGAGAATGCCTCTGGGGCACCCACACTGACCAACCCCACTGCCCTGTGGCTGAACACTTCAACTCGCCCTCCCTCTCTGCCAAGGACATGCAGGTCCTGGGCCGCCTCCATTGCCAAACTCTAACCACCTGATGCCTGGAGGAAGAACCTTAGCCTTGGTACCCTCCAACCACACAGGATTGATGTGGATTTCACCAGTTTCCCCATTTCTCCCCCCACCCCTCCCACCTCATCCCAGTCCCTACCTTCCAACTTGGCACCGCCCTCTTGAATGGTCCTAACTGTCCATCTTCTTTCCCACCTATCTGCTCCACCTTCTTGTCCGACCTATCACTTTCACTCCCACCTTCACGTACCTATCTCATTACTAGCTACCTTCCCCCTAGCCCCACCCCTTTCCACTTCTTTCTCAGCCCCTTTGGCCAACAAGTGTCATTCCTGATGAAGGGCTTATGCCCGAAACATCGATTCTCCTGCTCTTCGAATGCTGCCTGACCAGCTTTTCCAGCACCACACTCTTTGACTCTGACCTCCAGTATCTGCAGCCATCACTTTTTCCTAGGACTTAGGCACTTTGTGGGAAGGTCCTAGGGAGTGTTGCTGAGTAAAGAGATCTTGGAGTTCATAGTTCCTTGAAAGTAGAGTCACAGGTAGATCGAATAGTGAAGGTGACATTTGGTACGTTTTCTTTTATTGGACAGAGCATTGAGTATAGGTGTTGCGAGGTCATGTTGCAGCTGTCCAGAACATTGGTTAGGCCACTTTTGGAATATTGTGTACAATTCTGGTCTCCCTCCTATGGGATGTTGTGAAACTTGAAAGGGTTCAGAAAAGATTTACAAGGATGTTGCCAGGTTGAATAGGTTGCGAGATTGAATAGGCTGGGACTGTTTTCCTCGGAACGTTAGAGGCTGAGGAGGTTTGTACAAATCATGGGTAGGATAAGTAGACAAGGTCTTTTCCCTGGGTTGGGGGAGTCCAGAATTAGAGGGCATAGGTTTAGGGTGAGGGTTGTGTGTGTGTATGGAAGGTGCTGCCACAGGAAGTGGAGGAGGCTAGTACAATTAAAAAAATTTGAAGAGGCATCTGGATGGGTGTATGAATAGGAAGGGTTTAGACTGATGTGGGTCAAGTGCTGGCAAATGGGAACAGATTAGATTAGAAGCTGGACTGAATGGTCTTTTTCCGTGCTATACATCTCTATGATTCTACTACCCATAATTATTGCCGTTCTTTTATTTTAAGCATCCTATCCTACTAGTGTTCTGCATCTTGCATTATCATTTCAAGGGCCTGTAGACTGCTTCCACTTATTTCACCTACTTTTTCTCATCTCCATCTATGCTTTTATGTCCTGTTCTCCTCAACAAAGTGCATCTCTAACTTTTGCAACAATGCCAATTTTGCTTAACATTGCTAGCCCCTCTGATTTATCTAGCTTCCAATCTTCTTGAATATCTAATACACCTCAGTACTCAGGATTCTATTCTTGTCCCTCCTGCAGCCACTGCATATCGGATCATATTTATGTACCTTACTGTGTTTTGATATAGAAACAAATAGATTCAATGATACAACAACTTTGCCCAGTATTACTTCATGAATCTGAACCCACTTCTCCCACACTAACCTTTTGAGGCATATATTCCTCTCTAATACTTGATGCATGTGCAAGCTGTCATTGGGGATAACGTAATAATTCAAAGATAAAAACCTCTGAGGTTTTGCATTATAATGGAGACCTAACTTCTCAAACACTCTATGCAGAATCTTTCCTGGTTCAATGCAAGTTGTCTGTATCTGCATTATTGTGACTATTGGGATTTCCCCTCTCCCACTGCAAAGTACTCTTGAGCCCTAAGCAGATTTCCTGATCCCTGGTTGCAGGCGGGCAACACAGTTGTCTGGACTCCCATTCTTGGCTGCAGGTAATGTCAATCCTCCTCACTATACTTTCCCTACCACTACTATATTCCTTGTTGCTGCCCCCATTGGAATGTACCCTGGTGCTTTGGTCATTTTGACTATCCACCACCCTCACTCATCTGAACAGGCTGGACGAACCTCTAACTTGTTGATTGCAGCGATAGATAATCCTTCACTGACCTGTGTCTCACTTGCTCTCTGGGTCCCTTTACCTGCCTCATTTGCAGTCACACCCTGCTTAACCCTGGCTATTAACAAATTGGAGTATCCTATCCTAAGTGGTGTGACTGTGTCTCCTGGTTCAAACTTTCAGGTAACTTGCCCCCTTCCTGATAGATCAGTGTTTGTAGATCAGCATCCAGTTTACAAAATGAGCTGAAGCTGCTTGATCTTTGAAAACATATTGCAGACATGATTGCCCTAGATCACATCGGCATCCAAAATGCATCAGCAGTTGTCACTTGGACTGATCCTTTGAGTTTCATTTGATAATATTCACCTACGTTTTTGTGTACAAGTTGGTGATTCAGTTAATAATGCTGAAACTTAAGAATGGAAAGGACATTAATCACTTCCTAGAAACTAACCAAACAGCTTGCTCCATTCCTGGTAGATAATTCCATTTTTCAAGAAGAGTACGACTCCTGAGCCAGAGCTTGTCTGCTCTGTCTGTTTCTTTTTTTTTTGAAAGAATCCTTAGAGTGTGGAAACAGGCCCTTCAGCCCAGCAAGTCTATTTTTCTGTGTTCTTCTTTCTTTTTACCTCCCATCCTCGGGCAGCATGCAAGGTCCAGCTGCAAGCCAGCACAGACTCCTAGCATAATCTGGGTTGGAAGGACTGTTATTCTTGAAGTGTTATTTCTCTGTTTTTCTAACATTTTTTTTCCTTTAAGAATTTGTGCTTGAGAATCTGTACCTAGGTATCTCGGTACATGAGATGGTGTTGTAAGTGGTGACTTGTAAACTTTTTTTCTCTGTCCTCCATGCGTATGTGTGACAATAAAGCAAATTCTAATTCTAATATTTTCAAACAGCCTGTTCAGATATGTTGCAATGCACAGCTGAAGCAGGTGTCCCAAGTTAAAAATCACACAACACCAGGTTACAGTCCAACAGGTTTATTTGGTATCACTAGCTTTCAGAGTGCTGATCCTTCAGGTGGTTGTGGAATATAAGATCGTAAGACACAGAATTTATAGCAAAAGTTTACAGTGTGATCCAACTGAAATGATATATTGAAAAAAAACCTGGATTGTTTAAGTATCTCATCTTTTAGAATGACCATGTTGGTTTCAGTTCTTTCATATGTAAATCCTAGCATTACTTTTTAAAAGTTACATTCTCAAGTGAACTTTAACAATAGGTACCATGTCAGCTTAGGTAATGCATTGAAGGTGTGAGGTTAAAGTCTGTCTCTGTGCCCCAATGTTCAGACTGATTCTGTAAATCCCTTTTTTAGAAATAGAATCTTACATTGATTCATACAGTTTCTGAGCAAAATCAAATGTAATTCTGCAAGTACAAACTTACTCCACAAGCCTGTGTGTGTGTGTGTGTGTGTGTGTGTGTAGGAGGATGTGAGTGCAAAGGCGTATATGTCTGTGAGAAGGTGGAGAGTATGGAGGTGTGTCTGTGTATAAGTAATGCAGTGGGGTCAACTGTGGTGTGACATGAACCCAAGGTCCCAGTTGAGGCCATCCCTAGGGTACCGAACTTGGCTAAGAGCCTCTGCTCAGCCACTTTGCGCTGTTGCCTGTCCTGAAGTCCGCCTTGGAGGATGGTCACCCGAAAGTCCAAGGCCGAATGTCCTGGACCACTGATGTGTTCTCCGACTGGGGGGAGCAGTCCTGCCTGGTGATTGTTGTGCGGTGTCCATTGATCCATTGCTGTAGCTTCTGCTTGCTCTTGTCAATGTACCATACCTACATATGCGGTAGACACCATTGGCTGAGTCACATGAGTACCTGCTGCACACATAGTGGGTGGTGCCCCACATGTAATGGCAGAGTCCGTGTCGGCACTCTGACATGTCTTACAGGGTCTGCTGTGATCGGGTCGTAAGATGTTATCCTGAAGGCTGGGCAGTTTGCTGCAAACAATGATCTGTTTGAGGTTTGGTTGTTTAAGGCGAGATGCTCTTCCTCACCAAGACCTATCCCACGTTTCCATTTAGAGTCGCAGATGTACAGCATGGAAACAGGCCCTTTGGTCCAACCCGTCCAGGCCGACCAGATATCCCAAACCAATCTAGTCTCACCTGCCAGCACCTGGCCCATATCCCTACAAATCCTCCTGTTCATATACCCATCCAGATGTCTTTTAAATATTGCAAATGTACCAGCCTCCACTACTTCCTCTGGTAGCTCATTCCATGCACGTACCACCCTCTGCGTGAAAAGGTTGCCCGTAAGGTCTCTTTTATATCTTTCCCCTCTCACCCTAAACCTATGCCCTGTAGTTCTGGACTCTTCCACCCCAGGGAAAACACTTTTTTGTCTATTTATTCTATCCATGCCCCTCATCATTTTATAAACCTCTATAAGGTCACCCCTCACTCTCTGATGCTCCAGGGAAAATTGCCCTAGCCTATTCAACCTCTCCCTACAAGTCAAATCCTCCAACTGTGGCAACATCCTTGTAAATCTTTTCTGAAACCTTTCAAGTTTCACAACATCCTTCTGATAGGATTCTGATAGAATTGCATGTTGTATTCCAAAAGTGGCCTAACCAACGTCCTGTACAGCCGCAACATGACCTCCTAACTCTTGTACTCAATACTCTGACCAATAACGGAAAGCATATCAAATGTCGCCTTCACTATCCTAACCACTGTGACTCCACTTTCAGGGAGCTATGAGCCTGCACTCCAAGGTCTTTTTGTTCAGCAACACTCCCTAGGGCCTTACCATTAAGTATATAAGTCCTGCTAAGATTTGCTTTCCCAAAATGCAGCACCTCGCATTTATCTAAATTAAACACCATCTACCACATTTGTAGCCCATTGGCCCATCTCATCAAGGTCATGTTGTAATCTGAGGGAACTTTCTTCTTTGTCCACTACACCTCCAATTTTGGTGTCATCTGCAAACTTACTAACTATACCTCTCTTTTATGCTCGCGTTAATCATTTACGTAAATGATTAAAAGCACCAATCCTTGTAGCATTCCACTGGTTACAGGCCTCCAGTCTGTACCCTCCACCACCACCCTCTGCCTTCTACCTTTGAGCCAGTTCTGTATCCAAATGGGTAGTTCTTCCTGTATTCCATAAGATCTTACCTTGCTAAGCAGTTTCTCATGGGAAACCTTGTCGAAAGCCTTACTGAAGTCCACATAGATCATGTCCACCACTCTGTCCTCATCAATCCTCTGTTACTTCTTCAAATAAAAACTCATCAAGTTTGTGAGACATGATTTGCCATGCACAAAGCCATGTTGACTATCCCTGATCAGTCCTTGCCTTTCCAAATAGGTGTACATCCTGTCCCTCAGGATTGCCTCCAAAACTTGCCCACTACAGACATCAGGCTCACTGGTCTATAGTTCCCTGGCTTGTCCTTCCCACTCTTCTTAAACAGTGGCATCACATTAGCCATACTCCAGTCTTTTGGCACCTCACCTGTGACTATCGAAGATACAAATATCTCAGCAAGGTGCCCAGCAATCACTTCCCAGCTTCCCACAGAGTTCTAGGGTACACCTGATCAGGTCCTTGGGTTCTCGCCTCAACCTGGACTTTGGGTTCATGTCACACTACAGGTGACCCCACTGCACTACACACACAGTCACACATGCACACAAGTGTGTGCGCCCATACACACACTCTTACAGAACCGTACATTCTCGCAGAGCCTCTGTCAAATGCAAGGTCTCCCTCATGCTCAGACATGTATACCCCCCACACATGCATCTGCTCACAGACTTGTACGCCTTTACACACTCTCGCTGTCTCACAGATTCTTTCCTATCTCCTCCTTCCCACCTCCCCCCCCCCCCCCCCCACCACCACCACCACCAAACACACGCGCACACACCCTCTCTCAATTTTGTGGAGTGAATTTGTACTTGCACAATTACATGTTATTTTGCTCAAAAACTGCATGAATCCATGTAAAATTCTATGAATCCCTTTTTTGGAAATAGAATATGAACATTAGGGAACAGACAGACTTGAACCTCACACCTTCAATGCATTATCTGAGCTGACATGGCACCTATTAAAGTTCCCTTGAGAATGTAACTTTAAAAAACATTCAGGGGTTTACATATGAAAGAACTGAAGCCAACATGGTCATTTTAAAAGATGAGAGAATTAACAGACAATCTAAGTCTCTTTCAATATATCATTTCAATTGGATTACACTAAACTTTTGCTATAAATTTTGTGTCTTGCGATCTTATACTTCACAACCACCTGATGAAGGACCAATGCTCCGAAAGCTTGTGCTTCCAAATAAACCTGTTGGACTATAATTGGGTGTTGTGAGATTTTTAACTTTGTCCACCCCAGTCCAACACCAACACCTCCAAATCTGGAGCAGGAGTGCTTTGAACACAGACCATGTTTCCCAGAGGTAGGGATGGCACCGCTGCACCAAAACAGATCTATATCTCCATTCTCTATAGTTATTTTTTTAAAATCAACTAGCTGTTACACACTTCTAGAACAAGCAGTAACTGAACCAAGTCCTTCTAACTCAGATACAAGAAAATAACCACTGCACTACTGCAGTCCCATATCACTCGTAGTAGTAGTAGTACAAGAACCAATTATGGCATGGTGTATAGCTTGGTGGCTCAGTGGTTAGCACTACTGCCTTACAGTGTCAAGCACCTGGTTTGATTCCCGCATCGGGCGACTGTCTGTGGAGTTTGCCCATCTCCCCTTTGTCTGCGTAGTTTTCCTCCGGGTGCTCTGGTTTCCTCCCACAATCCAAAGATGTGCAGGTCAGTGAATTGGCCATGCTAAATTGCCTATTGTGATAGGTGCATTAGTAAATATGGGGTAAATATTAGGGTAGGGGAATGGGTCTGGGTGGGTTACTTTTTGGAGGGTCAGTGTGGACTTTTTGGGCCAAAGGGGCTTGTTTCCATATTGTAATCTAATCTAATCAATTCCAATCAGCTCCTATCGGTGTCGTGTGTTTGGTTTGTGTGTTTTTGTTTGTTTTCCTCCCCGCTACTACTTTTCACATTATTTCCACCATTTCTAAAACTGACAAACAGGATTGCCCTGATGGAACAATCACTTTGGCCTTTGCCCCATGCAACTTATTTTTGCCGTTTAGTATTTCTCTTTCTTTCCCTTGCCCAGCCTCTTCCAACCTCAATCTAATCTCTTGTGACGCTCTATGCTACTTCACAAAAATGCCATGTCCTCATCGTAGTTGGTTTTCATAGTGTTGAGCCCCTCAGCAGCCCTGAATCCCACTTCAATGGGCTGAAGATTCTGCATTTGTTCCATCAATGGAGGGTTAATGCAGAACGTGTTCTTTAGCCAAAGTGAATTTTCAGTGAAAACTCCTTTCACATCTTTCACTTCTTTCAATAAAAGATCTTCAAATGAGAACCCATATGGATCTATACCTGCCTTTTCATAGAGTTCTGAGCATTCCTTGTTGCACTCTTGGTCCACTTCCCCATCTCTCTCTCCCATGCATTCATGACTGTATTAGACCTTATTTCTACTCTGAGGCTTAAATTGCAAATTTCATCAGTCTTGTTCCAACTTTCCACTCCTTCCATTTCACAAGGTCTGTTTGAGTCATTCTTGCCCTTTGCCTGATTTTTGTCAGTTGATGCTAACAAGTAATTTTGTTTGTTATTTCATTAGATGTGGATCTTGCTGGCTGTGTTACAGCTTTGAAGTAGATGATGAATGTGCATCACAGTGCTTTTAGGAGGGGAGGTCCAATGTTTTAACTTAGTGAATCAGTGCATCAGTGGTGGAGGTTACAAGTGTTTGAAGTGATTGTGTGCTAATTGAATGAGCTCCTTTGTCCTAGATTGTGTTGAGCTCTTTGGCACTGCACTCAACTGTTTCCTTACTGTGTGCTACAGATTCATTGTACTAGCTATGTCCTTCAGGACTCAGCCATTTTAGTCAGTAATGATGTTACAAATTGATTGTTTCAAATGATGGGCATTGAAGACCAGATGACCCTCAATATGTCTTCAGTAGGCATTCAACATGAGTACTGATTTATTAGCAGAATTGGGGAGGAGTGTGGGAGATAGTTATCAGCATAGGTTTTCCTTGCGTATGTCTAACCTGGTGCCAGGATATTTCATAGATTCCAGAATCAAGATTGAGGAGTCACACAATTCTTCAAAATTGTATCATCCTGCTGCCGTCCTACTGATGGGACAGGACACAACTACTGATGCTAATGTCTGGGGCAGTGCCTGTAATGTTAGAATCCTCACTGATTTCTTCATTAAATTTAGTTTGCTTCTCTCAAGTTTGATTTGGAGCTTAAGATGATTCATGAATTTTGTGGAACGGTGTGTTGTAAAAGGAAAAGAACAGACCGGACAAGCTTTTGTTTGTGAGGCCAGGCCTGGACACTACTTAAAGATTGAGTTTTGATCACAGGGATTGTTACAGAGACAATGATCCAGGGAAGAGCATTATGTTCAAACAGATATTGGAAGTAGGCAATTAATGAGGCCAAAACGTGGGAAATGGTTCCAGCAAGTCTGGAAGATACCTTATTTTCAAGCAGATGGCAAATAATGAACAATGCCTTGGTATGAGGTGGAGGTAGGATGTGTGAAATCATCCAGTCTATCAGGAATAAACATACTTGTTTTTTTGAGCTATGTTTTCTGAGGTGATGAGTTTGACTGCTGATGACACAGCATGAAGGTTGGAAGCTGCCTGTCTAATCTCTCACACCAGCTTCCAGAAGCCCAAAGTGTAGAAAGCTGAGTTAGACATATTACAACCTATCCAGGACCATGTTTGCCTGCATGGCATCACATTTTCAAACATTCACTCTGTCATCTTTCCCCCGTTAAAACATCATAACAGTGATCACTTTGCACTTTCCCAAGACGTTTAATAATTTTTTAAAAATATTATGAACTTCAAATTGTATGCAGCACTCAAAATGGGGCTTGAACACTCCAATACAAGTTTAATATAATGACACCACTTCTGAATTCTGTACCCATTAAAAATAAACCAAGTGCTATGTTAACATTTTTAATTGTTTTGCTGACTTATATTTTCAATTATTTGTTTATCTGTATCCAGGACTTTTTTATATACACATTATTCAAGTTACTTATTTCATAACCTGTTACTGAAGCTCCTGACTATTTCTACCTAAGTGCATCATCTTGCATTCATCCTAATGTTCATTTACTTAATTGCTCAGTGTGTAAGATTGCTCATGTTCTGTTATATTATCTTACAATGTTTATGCAGCACCTTTCTCTCTGCTGTGTTCTGCAGGAGATGTGTGATAGCAAAATGATCAAAGAATGTTGTGTCCAAGTCAGGAGAAGTCAAACAAATACCCTCTTTATAGCTCACTTGGTTGGCTGTAATGAAGACTTCAATTCTTCTTCACATACAGTTGTACCTTAATTGAAATAAAACGTAGTTCACTGGTGAACTGGAATCAAACAAATGTCCGGTTACAAGTCTTGAGTACAGTGAACTGAAATGGAATTTTATTACTTGCTAACCCCAAGACAAATAATAAAGCTACAATATCAAATACACTCCAACATTGGTGGAAAAAGTAAATCAGCTGTGAGAAGATAACTTGCTCACCATGACCATAAACATCAATCAATCCATGGTTTTGGACAAGCTGTTGAACTTCAAACCCCCTACTGGCGCTCATTAGTAAATTCTGCTACCTTGGGTCTATGGTGATGGAGGATCTGACTTTTGATGTAGGTTCAATATACACATACACCACGTTAGACAATTCGCACAACCTACATCGCATTATACTGATCTGACCCTCAGAACTGAGCTGTTGGTTTTCAGCCTTCCTATGAATCCCTAAGTTTCAACGCAATTTATGTAGACATATCTAGCTTACTGCTGGTAACGTTTTTTTAAAATGTTGTTTCTGCTGCAATTATTATCTGCTACATTGTGACTGTACAGTCTTTCTCTTGCCTTTCTAAATGACAGACCATTCTAATTTGTAATAATGAACATAAAGCAAATATTTTAAAAAAAGAACAGTACACCCAGCAGGCCATTATGTTTACTTAAAATGATCACTTTTAAAGCACACATCCTGAGTTGACATGTGAAGACTATAACCCCATAATCATTAATGCTTCTGCAAGGATTTATAGGGAATATGTTAGACTGCAATATGAAAACAACATTGAGTCAATTTTTGCTTTTAATGCTGTCAAAAGTTAAAGCAGATGATTGCTTTGATATAATTCACCAGGCTTGGCTCAATGATACTTTCCTCTGAATCAAAAGGTTATAGGTTCAAGTCCTATTCCTTGAACTGGGCCTTGACTTTGACAGAGGTGGATTGGGTAGATAGGAAGGAACAGAGTTTGGTCAGAGAACCAAAACATTCCCAATGTACTCAGGAACTTTGACTCCACCTGTTTTTTTCCAGGACCATTTTATGGAAGTCAGTATAATTAATATGCTTGGGCAGGAGACACTTTGGAACATGTTATAAACCTGTGTAAGGAGCAAGTAGCTGCCAGTAGGTGTGCAGGAGATGGTTCCCTGATTTCTGCAATCAGGAAAAGAGGACCTCGTTCCTGTCTTTGGGAGGGTGGGATCTGAATCTGATGCCTGACCTAGGAGGTGTCTTGATGTAGGAAACATAGTTTGGTTTGGAGGGAAATCTTGCTGTGACAAGATAAATCTCTCAATGCTATAAAGGCACTCAAGTATTCTCTGTAGCTGTCCTCCCCCACCTTCAGCTGACTGTTCCAAGCCTCTGGACTGTAGACCTAGCAGGATCAAACTTAAGACTACCTGTCACATTCAAATATTTAAACAGCTAACTAGCCTCTAGTTGACCCTATAGTTGATAAACTAGGAACTTATTGGAGTTAACTGGAGATTTTTAGAATAGGAAACTGATATTCCAAGGAACTGGATTCCAAACTGCAGACGTTATGCACCTCAGGAAAATGAAAAGTGAAATTCTTTGCAGGACATGGTGACACCCCTCTGAGTACAGGGCAGGAGGGTGTGACTATAGATGAGGCAGGTATGAAAACCCAGAGATTGCATTTGACTAGACTTATTCCTTGCAATTGTCCTACAACTTGTGATTGTGAGGGAGTACTGCAAGGTGGATGGACAAAGTGACCAGCACACAGAGCCATTCAAAGGTGTGGAAGAAATAGGAACGTAGTTGTGTTCTCTGCAGCTGCATGAATGCTAAATCCCGGTGCTAAAGTTAAGGACATCTCCCAGGCCGGGAAAGGAGGTACAAATGATGTTGAAAGTGTTAAAAAGGAGGTTTGGCTGAAAGAGTTTGAACAGTTGCAAGCTTTGTGTTACTACCTAAGCCATGGTCAAATTGGCAGGGGTAAATAAAGTCAAGGAGGGTGGGTGGATTGGGTTTCAATTAATGGAGCACTGGCATAATTACTGGGGTAGAAGGGAGGTGTTCCAGTGGGATGGGCTTCTCTTGAACCATATTGGGACAAAATTCCTGACAAATCACATAACAAGGCTGTGGCATGCACTTTAACTAGAGGAAGGGAATGTTTAAGGAAATTTAAGTCTTAGAAAAGTATGTGACAGTATTGTCAGGAAACTATTTGAATGACAATGAAAATAGAATGGGACAGGAAGAGACAGTGTCCAAAGGTAGAAAAACACAAGATCAAGAAGGAACAACTGGAAAAAAGACCAAATTAATGGCTCTTCAGTTGGATGCATGCAGAATTCAAGACAGACTAAATGAATCAGTGACACTGGTTAGTGGGTATAATCTTAGTAATTATGGAGACATGGTTACAAATAAATCAAAGCTTAAACCTTAAATTCACATGTGTCTGACTATTTTCTAAGGGACAGACAGCAAGGAGAGGGTGATGGGATACCTTTTGGCATGGGATGAAATATGTAAGATGCCAAAAATTATATGGAAGATATAGAACTCTCATGATGGTGGTAACAAAAATAACTAGGAGAAAAAGATTGATGGGATTAGTCTATAGGCCCTTAACAGTAAGAAAGGGAATAAATCGGGGGACCGAGGGCATATACAAAGGTAAAATATTAATCCTGGATGATTTTAAATACCCAATATTGGGAAAATCAGATTGGCAGCGGCTTTGATTTATTTGTAACAATGTCTGTCTCCATGATGGCTATGAGATTATATCCCCCAAAACGTGTCACTAATTTATTTAGTTCATCCTCTCTCTTTAGCCACCTTTTTCTTAAATATTCTTGGATGCACCCCATCAGGTTCAAAGGATTTATTGGCTCTTTACTAATTAATTTTCCTTTAATATTTCTGGGAAAGTCCGAGAGAATGGAAAATTTGCCAATTGCAACAAATACTGTAAATGGAAGGAGACAAGTTGGTAACTAGAGGCTGATTAGCCTAACATCTGTTATTTGGAAAATGTCATATCCTTATGATAGATTTTAATAGGGTATTTAGCAATTTGTAATATAATCAAACA
Source organism: Hemiscyllium ocellatum (assembly GCF_020745735.1). NCBI lineage: Eukaryota > Metazoa > Chordata > Chondrichthyes > Orectolobiformes > Hemiscylliidae > Hemiscyllium > Hemiscyllium ocellatum. The sequence continues at coordinate 56,091,217 of NC_083406.1, read as the reverse complement.
GAATCAACATAGCTTCATGAAGGACCAATCATTCTTTTATAAATTAAATGGAGGACAGAAAACCTCTCTGGCTGTAACAGCTGCTCTTTTTGAGGTATTTTTAGGTGCTGGAAGTGATTTTCTCGCATTCCAGGAGCAGCAATTACTGTTTCATATGCTGTTACATTGTTTTGGAACTTTGGGGAAAAAAAAAGTCAAAACAACAGTTTTAAAAGGGAGAAGAACAGACAAAGGAAACACATGGTGAGGACAGTGCAAGAGAGAGAGAGAAAACCTGCACAGTTACTGCCTTTGCTGTTTTTGAATTCATGTGTCGCTGGACGTTGGAGTGCGTTTGGGAAAATTAACAAACAGTGAAATTCACAACTATTCTTGAAAGAACCTGTTTGGGCAAAGTTCACAACACAGAAGCAGATAGGTTAATTGTTGTTTTAAGTCTGTCCAATAAAAAGGCTGCAGTAGTGAGTACAGTGGGTTCTTTCTTGATTATGTTTTTGGAGATAAGTCTCTTGATTAAACTTAAAATAGAAGCCATAACTATTAATTTAACCTGGGCACAGTGTTTTGTAGAGGAATAAGATGGTGTTATTTTCTGGGATTGTAGATTGTGAAAGAGCAAAAATGGCCTTTGCAGTGATATGTACTTCTTGACAGATGTGGGAGTTTAAAAAGAGTTTCAGGGTTGCTGCGGATAAATGCAATAAATGCTGTTGGATGTGAATCGGATCAGATTGAATGGATCGGTTGGAGAGACAGTTAGAAGTGATGAGGAATTTGCAATAGCAACAGTATGTGATGGATGGCAGTTATAGGAAGGGGGGAAAGTCTCAGATACAGTCACATAGATGGGTTAATTCCAGGAAGGGTAAGAGAGGTAGGCACCTAGGGCAGGAGTCTTTTGTGGAGATACCCATTTCAAACAGGTATGGTGTTTTGGAAAATGTAGGGGGTGATGGATTCTCAGGGGAATGTAGCACGAACAGCCAAGGTTCTGGTATTGAGACTGGCTCTAATGCAACAAGGGGTAAGTTGCCTTCCAAGAGATCAATTATGTTGGGGGATTCTGTAGTTTGAGGAACAGACAGATGTTCTGTGGCCAGCAGAGAAAAAGCAGAATGGTGTGTTGTTTCCTTGGTGCCAGGAGGGGAATTTGTTAGATCTGCTCAGGAGGATTTAAACTAGTAAGTGGGGGGTGGGTGGGGGGGGGGAGGAACTCGGAGATAGTGAGGAAAGAGATCAATTTGAGACTAGTAGAGTTGAGAACAGAAGTGAGTCAACAGGCAGGGACAAGGTAGGACTAATAAATTAAACTGCATTTATTTCAATGCAAGGGGCCTAACCGAGAAGGCAGATGAACTCAGGCCATGGTTAGGAACATGGGACTGGGATATCATAGCAATTACAGAAATATGGCTCAGAGATGGGCAGGATTGGCAGCTTAATGTTCCAGGATACAGATGCTACAGGAAGGATAGAAAGGGAGGCAAGAGAGGAGGGGGAGTGGCATTTTTGATAAGGGATAGCATTACACTGTGCTGAGGGAGGATATTCCTGGAAATACATCCAGGGAAGTTATTTGGGTGGAATTGAGAAATAAGAAAGGGATGAGCACCTTATTGTAATTATATTATAGACCCCCTAATAGTCAGAGCGAAGTTGAGAAACAAACTTGTAAGGAGATCTCAGCTATCTGTACGAATAATAGGGTGGTTATGGTAGGGGATTTTAATTTTCCAAACATTGATTGGGACTGCCATAGTGTTAAAGATTTAGATGGAGAGGAATTTAAGTACGTACAAGACATTTTCTGATTCAGTATGTGGATGTACCTACTAGAGAAGGTGCAAAACTTGACCTATTCTTGGAAAATAAGGCAGGGCAGGTAACTGAGGTGTCAGTGGGTGAGCACTTTGGGGCCAGAGACCATAATTCTATTCGTTTTAAATTAGTGATAGAAAAGGATAGACCAGATCTAATAGGTGAAGTTCTAAATTGGAGAAAGACCAATTTTGATGGTATTACGCAAGAACTTTCGAAAGCTGATGGGAGGCAGATGTTTGCAGATAAAGGGACGGTTAGAAAATGGGAAGCTTTCAGAAACAAGAATCCAGAGAAAGTATATTCGTGTCAGGGTGAAATGGAAGGCTGGTTGGTATAGGGAATGCTGGATGATCAAAGAAATTGAGGGTTTGGTTAAGAAAAAGAAGGAAGCATAGATCGAATGAATCCTTAGAGTGTAAAAAAAATGTAGGAGTATACTTAAAAGGGAAATCAGGAGGGTAAAATGGGGACATGAGATAGCTTTGACAAATAGAATTAAGGAGAATCCAAAGAGTTTTTACAAATATATTGAGGACAAAAGGGTAACTAGGGAGAGCATAGGGCCCCTCAAAGATCAGCAAGGCGGCCTTTGTGTGGAGCCACAGATAATGGGGGAGATACTAAATGAATATTTTGCATCTGTATTTACTGTGGAAAAGGATATGGAAGATATAGACTGTAGGGAAATATATGGTGACATCTTGAAAAATGTCCATATTACAGAGGAGGAAGTGCTGGATGTCTTGAGATGCATGGAGGTGGATAAATATCCAGGACCTGATCAAGTGTACCCGAGAACCTTGTGGGAAGCTAGAGAAGTGATTGCTGAGATATCTGTATCATTGATAGTCACAGGTGAGGTGCCGGAAGGTTGGAGGTTGGCAAATGTGGTGCCACTGTTTAAGAAGGGTGGTAAAGATAACCCAGGAAACTATAGACCGGTGAGCCTGACCTCAGTGGTGGGCAAGTTGTTGGAGGGAATCCTGAGGGACAGGATATACATGCATTTGGAAAGGCAAAGACTGATTAGGGATAGTCAATATGGCTTTGTTCATGGGAAATCATGTCTTACAAACTTGATTGAGTTTTTTGAAGAAGTAACAAAGACGATTGAGGGCAGAGCAGTAGATGTGATCTATATGGACTTCAGTAAGGCATTCGACAAGGTTCCCCATGGGAGACTGATTAGCAAGGTTAGATCTCATGGAATACAGGGAGAACTAGTTATTTGGATACAGAACTGGCACAAAGGGTGGTGGTGGAAGGTTGCTTTTCAGACTGGAGGCCTGTGACCAGTGGAGTTCCACAATGATCAGTGCTGGGTTCTCTACTTTTTGTCATTTACAAAAATGATTTGGATGCGAGCATAAGAGGTACAGTTAGTAAGTTTGCAGATGACACCAAATTTGGAGGTGTACTGGACAGCAAAGAAGGTTACCTCCGATTACAACAGGATCTGGACCAGATGGGCCGATAGGCTGAGAAGTGGCAGATGGAGTTTAATTCCGATAAATCTGAGATGCTGCATTTTGGGAGGGCAAATCTCAGCAGGACTTATACACTTAATGGTAAGGTCCTGGGGAGTGTTGCTGACCAAAGAGACCTTGGAATGCTGGTTCATAGCTCCTTGAAAGTGGAGTTGCCGGTAGATAGGATAGTGAAGGTGACGTTTGGTATACTTTCTTTTATTGGTCAGAGTATTGAGTACAGGAGTTGGGAGGTCATATTGCGGCTGTTCAGGACATTGGTTAGGCCACTGTTGGAATATTGTGTGCAATTCTGGTTTCCTTCCTATCGGAAAGATGTTGTGAAACTTGAAAAGGTTCAGAACAGATTTACAAGGATGTTGCCGGGGTTGGAGGATTTGAGCTATAGGGAGAGGATAAACATGCTGGGGCCGTTTTCCCTGGAGTGTCAGAGGCTGAGGGGTGACCTTATAGAGGTTTACAAAATTATGAGGAGCATGGATAGGATAAATAGACAAAGTCTTTTCCCAGGGGTCGGGGAGTTCAGAACTAGCGGGCATAGGTTTAGTATGAGAGGGGAAAGAGACCTCGGGCAACTTTTTCATGCAAAGGGTGAAACGTGTATGGAATGAGCTGCCAGAGGAAGTGGTGGAAGCTCATACAATTCCAACATTTAAGAGGCATTTGGACGGGTATATGAATAGGAAGGGTTTGGAGGGATATGAGCCGGGTGCTGGCAGGTCAGACTAGATTGGGTTGGGATATCTGGTAGGCATGGGCGGGTTTGACCAAAGGGTCTGTTTCCATGCTGGGCAAACTGAATGTAAAATATTTGGATTTCCAAAGACCTTTGAAAACCTACTACATTAGGCTTCTTAGTAAGACAAAGATCTGTGGTATTAGGGTAGTATATTAACATGAATGAAGACCTGGCTCGCTAATAGACACATTTGGGAAAGGGGGCATTTTCAGGATGGCAACCAAGAGCCAGTGAAGTATTACAGAGTTCAGTGCTGGATTCACAATCTGATGATGCTGCTCCTTTAACAAGGTTATGTTAGCCTTAATTTTTCTTTTTGAGGGGTTGTAAAGGCACTGGCCTGGGTTTATCTACTTGAAGCTTTCGAGTTTTTTTTAAACAGTTGTGCAATTAAAGGGGATTGGCCAATTCTGCTTTCTCCTCAGCCTTTCTCTTGTTTGTTTTGGTTTTAGGAAGCTGTTTTGCTTGCAGCTGTTTGTCAGGTTTTAGTTGGGAGCCCAGAGAAGCTGCTGGACCCAAAGGAACTGCTCCATGCTGATCATCTCTCTGACATCTCTTCTGTAAGAACCTGTCTTTGATTTCCCCTTTTTTTTTTGCCAAGGTGGTGTTTATGGAGATGTTGGAAATATTTGGAATATCATCAATAAGTTGTCATAAAGTTGATTTTGGTTTTCAAATAGTTATGTTATTCTAAGATCTGTTCTCTTTTGTTCATGTAAAAATAAACTGAAGGGTTGGGCTAGCTGCATCACTCCAGGTACATACGCTACTCACATGCTTGTAACAACTCGAAAAGTTAAGGTCTGCGCTTATCCTTCAAATGTTTTGAGGGTGTTTGGTCTGATCCGTAACCACTATTAACAAATGTTATTGACTTGGAGAGGAAAGTGAATATAGTATTGCCAAGTTTGCAGATGACACAAAAATAAGTACAAAGACAATTGTTGAGGAATGCTAAGAGAAAAAGCTTGCCAAATAGAAGACAACGGAGAAAAAAATGTGATGGGAAGGATAGAGGAGCTGAATGTTATTTAAATGGGGAAAGACTGCAGTACAGGGGAATTTGGGGGTTCTTATGCATAAATGTCAAAATTAGCATCCAGGTTGAGTGGGCAATAGAGAAGGCAAGCATACTATTGGCTTTTATTTCAAAAGGAATATCGTACAAAAAATAGACTTTTGTCTTTTATCCATTACTGTAAATACTTACAAAGCACTAGATTACTCTGAACAATTTGATCCCCGTATCTAAGGCAAGACATATGGACATTGGAAACAGTTCAGAGAATGTTCAGTATGAACCCTGAATATGGAAAGATCATCTTTAAGGAACGATTGATCAGTTTAGGCTTTAGTGTGACTTACTGAAAAATATAAGATTCTTGGGCTGAGAGGTTGTTTCCCTGTGTGGAAGTGTCTCGGACCAGAGGGTACAATATCATAGTAAGGATTCTCCCAACTTGTATAGAGATGAGGTATTTCTACTCTGAGACTGGTGTTATGACATGGCTGTGAACCTTTCTGTTAATTTAACCAAACACCCAGAAAAGCTCACTTTGCCTCATCTGTTAAAATATGAATGACAGAGAACTCCTAAATTCCACTATTAACAAAATAAATTCAATGTATTCCTTAATTCTAAAAGTAAACATTAATAACTATTCTTAACTCTAACCCCCCTTTCTCTTAACTGCTTATTATTTGCCTCCAACTCTACAATAATATACTGTTCCGATTTTTAAAAAATATTAAAATTACATCAACTTAATTTCAAAACCATTCAGCAGCTGTCATCTCTGGTGCCTGTCAGTCTTTTGGCTGAAGATCTCCCTGGGTTGTCATCCGTCTTTTATTGTGAAGATGTTTCATATGAAAAAGATACCTTTTGATAGTAACTGCCATTCAAAAACACACTATCTCGATGGCGGTTGCTCTGACTTTCAAAATGCCTGAACATTTTGCACCCCTGAACATTGAATTGTCTCATTGGTTTGATGTTGGCAAAATCTCAATTGGGTTTTAGTATCCTAGGGCATAATTTAATCTGGTAAAATTTGAATTGCTGTCAAAACAGCAACCAACTCAGGTATTTATTTCACAGTCAGAGGTTTTTTTTTTAATTTTCTAGTGCATTTTGAGACTGCTAATTAGTTGCATGACAGGCACTTGTTCGCTCTCTGTTCAGAACAGCATTCACTCAATCTTAAAGGTACAGTACATGCCATGAACTTCATAACACTGTATATGTGGAATTTGCTCCTACAGAAGGCTATACAGTCTTGATCATTTTGTGCATATGCTGTTGCAAGAGCGATTTTGATTTGGTAAAGAAATTGAACTATGGGGAGAGGCAGGAAAGTGGAGTTGAGGATCATTGAATCAGCCAAGATCCCATTGAATGGTGGAGCAGACTAGATGGGCCACATCCTTTGGTCTCAATTTTGACTTGAGACATTGCTTAGATTAGTATGTATTAGGGTGATGTATAAGTGGTATTTTTCTGGCTTGTTTCATTCCTTTCTAATGATAGTCAGGGAACTACCATCAATGGTTTTTCTTACTTCCCAGCACGCTGTCAAATTGGGCATTTCCCCAAGTATCTACCTGCAGCTCCCTCCTATTTCTAACTTATGCCCTGCCTCTCCGTGTAACATCTGCTAGGTAACATCTTCGGTGAGCCTCTGGACAAAGCACTGCTGATGCTTCCTGCTTTCTAGTTGTGTTTGAGCTTCTTTGGGTTGATGATATTATTTTCTACAGTGATGTCATTTCCTGTTCTTTTTCTCAGGTGGATGTAAATGGGGTCCAAGTCAATGTGTTTGTTGATAGTTCTGGTTGAAATGCCATTCCTCTGGGAATTCTCATGCATGTCTCTGTTTGGCTTGTTCTAGGATGGATGTGTTGTCCCAGTTGAAGTGGTGTCCTTCCTTATCTGTATTTAAGGATACTAGTGAGAGATGTTCATGTCGTTTTGTGGCTAGTTAATGTTCATGTATCCTGGTGGCTATGTTTCTGCCTTTTTTTTTCCCCAATATAGTATTTGTTACAGTTCTTGCACATTATTTTGTAAATGCCATTAATTTTGCTTGTCTGTATAGGGTCTTTCAAGTTCATAAGCTGCTGTTTTAGTGTATTGGTAGGTTTGTGGGCTACCATTATGCCAAGGGGTCTAAATAGTCTGGCAGTCATTTCTGAGATGTCTTTGATGTAGGGAAGAGTGGCTAGGGTTTCTGGACACGTTTTGTCTGCTTGTTTGGGTTTGTTCCTGAGAAATCGGCAGACTGTGTTCATTGGGTAACCATTCTTTTTGAATGCACTGTGCAGGTAATTTTCCTCTGCTCTGTGTAGTTCCTCTGTGCTGTAGTGTGTGGTGGCTTGTTGAAATAATGTTCTGATGTAGCTTCGTTTGTGGATATTGGGATGATTGCTTCTATAGTTCAATATTTGGTCCGTATGTGTCGTTTTCCTGTAGACGCTGGTTTGAAGCTTGCCATTGACTGTTTGCTCTACTGTGACATCTACAAATGGCAGTTTGTTGTTTTCCTCCTCTTTAGTGAATTTTATGCCAGTAAGGGTTTTATTGATGGCATTGAAGGTTTCCTCTAATTTGTTTCATTTAGTGATGACAAAGGTGTCATCCACGTAGCAGACCCAAAGTTTGGGTTGGATGGTTAGCAGAGCTGTTTGTTCAAGTCTCTGCATTACTGTCTCTGCTAATAACCCTGTTATCAGAGATCCCATGGGTGTTCCATTGGTTTGTCTGTAGGTTTTGATGTTGAAGGTGAAGTGGGTGGTAAGGCATAGGACCACTAGCTTGATGATACTGTCCTTGCTGATGAAGTTGGTGGTGTCTGGTTAAAAATCTCACAACACCCGGCTACAGTCCAACAGGTTTAATTGGAAGCACACTAGCTTTCGGAGCGACGCTCCTTCATCAGGTGATTATAGTTGGACTGTAACCTGGTGTTGTGATTTTTAACTTTGTACATCCCAGTCCAACACTGGCATCTCCAAATCGTGGTGTCTGGTGTAAGTGTCTTTGGGTCTTTTAATAGGGTAGTCGGTGTTTCCTTAGCCTGGTTGATGTTGATTTGATGTGAACAGGGCTGTTGCATCAAAGGAAACCATTATTTCACCCTATTCTATCTTAGTGTCTTTGGTCCTCAGGAATTCTTGGGTGGAGTGGATGGAGTGGCATGAGTCTTCTACTAAGTGTTTTAGCCTTTGGTGTATCTCCATGGACAATCTGTAAGTTAGTGTTTCACGTAGTGAGACTATGGGTCTGAGAGGGGCTCCTGGTTGTGAATTTTGGGTAATCACCAACCCAAAGAAACCCAAACATATAAATAGAAAACAGGAAACATTAGCAGTGCTTTGTCCAGTGGCTCACTGAAGATGTTACCTAGTATGGTGACAAAACGTGTGAAAATGAATCTTCCAGCTCAGCGAGCAAACCTACATCCAGAACCTCGACCCGGGCTACAAATCTTCTCAAAACTTGCTTGCCAGGACTTTGGACTCTGGGTACTAGACTGAGGGGTGGAGTTGCGAATAAATGCAGGGGAACTAACATTGGACTGCTTCCCAGTATAATACTGATGCTAGACTATTTTTCCAGAGGGTTGTCTACGCACTGACTAGCAACAGGCGGCCATTTTCACAAGGTTGCCAGATTTGTGATGGTGATACAATTGTCCCCGTGTCATATAGAGGAGGCAGACTGCTGCATGAAAGTGGCTACAAGTGGCTTATCGTGGATGGGGACCTTCATTTCCAGAGGTTCTGTGACTGCTGTACTGCAGCTCTCATACTACCAGTGGAAAGGCTTCCGCTCTGATATCTGAGGTATGATATCTGGACCCGTTTCAGGAAATCATCTTGTGCTTCCTCCTGACAGTGCCTCAAAATGGAGATGCCCTCTGTTTCTCCTTGAAGCTTCACCTCAGCCGCAGTCCTTGATAATGATGCCAGAGTCTGTAATTCAACTGAAAGTCCTCATTTGGAAAGCCTTTCTGCAGTAATCTCTTAATAGAAGCAGAAGGACTCATCCCATACCTTGGAAATTATGGCCAGGGTGGTAATTTGATTTATTGTCATGGTGTTGTTTTACAAACTCTACAGGCAGATTGTAGCATATAAAACACAATCAGGCAGCAGATTAGAGTGCAGAATATAGTGTTACAGCAGCAGAGAAGATGCAGAGAGAGAGATTAACATTTTTTTGAGAGGTCCATTTAAAAGTCTGATAATGGCATGGGATGGGTGTTGCTGAAGGGAGAAGCTATTCTTGCATCTATTGTATGGGTATTCAAACTTTTCCACATTCTTTCATTGGGCAGAAGATGTAAGAGAGTATAACTGGGGTGGCAGGAGTCTTTTCATTATGTTGATTGCTTTGCTGAGGCAGTGGGAAGTATAGCTGTGTTCATGACTTTGTAGCTTCTTGCGCTCTTCGGAAGAGCGGTTGCAATATCATGCTATGATGCATCCAGTTAGGATGCTTTCTGTGGTGGATCTATAAAAAAGGACAAGAGTCTTTGTGGACATACCACATTTCCATAGCCTTCTGAGACATTGTTGTGCTTTCTTGACCATCGTGTTGATATGTGTGATGCAATACTTTGTTCTACCTTTGAATCAATTCTCAACTGTCTCACTCACTCTACTGTCTCTAAATTTTGAAATTGCACATTGGACTCGTTCAGGCAAAGTCAGCAGAGTTTTTATTGCCCTAATTTTGTGAAGGATCAGGCAAGAGAGGCCAAACAGGAATGATTGGAATAGTCTAAAAATATTAACGGCATGAATAAGGGTTTTATCAACAGATGAGGGAGTCCAATGCTGATTTGTGCAATAGATAGATGTGGAAGTTGATCTTCAATGACAATATGTATATAAAGCCCAAAACACCATTTAAATCAGCTATGATGCCTAGGGCATAGAGTCTATGGCAGGAACAAAAGGGCAGAGACTTAGCCTTTAAACGGTTTGAAGGAAATCTCTGCTCATACAATTCTGGGTTTCAGAGTAGCAGTTGATAATTTAGGGACAGTAGAAGGATTGAGAAAGGTGGAGAGAAGGGAGAGTTGGATGCCTTTGGTGTGTTCATTAAAAACTGACACCGTGTTTCCAAGCTGTTCTCAAGGGCGACGTATACATGCAAAATAGGAATATGATGAGGAAAGTTTTGTTTTGAGAGACAGTAGATTTAACTGGCAATGCAGTAATAGTAATAGAAACCTTTTGAGGATTTTCTAATGCAATTCAGTAAGAATAGAATCAAGAACAGGAATTTTGTTCTGATTAGATTAAGGAGAAGGACAAAGTTAGTCAGTAGTATTGAAAGCTGAGAACAACAAGAAGCCCTAATTAATCTTACCACATTCAATAGTTTTCATGATAATTGAAGTCAGTGTTAAGTTTCATGAGGTGATGCGAAGAGTTGTCCCTCACGTTCCTATCCCTCACGTTCTTGTCCCTCATGGCAGCAGTACCACATTTTAAATTTGAGATATCACATGTCAGGACTGAAGTGGTTCTCAGAAGCATTGTCCTATGCTAAATAAAACTTTCCCTGTTCTTCTCTAATGAATCTCTTCTAGCAACTAGCAACCATAAGTAAGTGATGGTTACTGATATGTAGTCTCCTCAATTTTCCCTAGCATATGTGAGAACAAAGACTGAACAGATTAACCTGAATATTGCTCTTCTGCAGCTTCAATCTTGTGTTATTATGTTTCGTAGTTTGGTTCTAGCAAGTGTAATTTTTGTTTACAATGACTGCTTCACACTACTTGTGAACTTCAATTATGCATAAGTTCATGCTCCATTATTTAATGGATGCTCTTGCGTTATGTACACATGCCTAGATCCAAAATTGTACCCTTTCAAATTTGGCTACTGCATTCAGTTCTGGTCTACCAGCTTTAGGAAGGATGTTGTGAAATTTGAAAGGGTTCAGAAAAGATTTACAAGGATGTTGCCAGGGGTGGAGGGTTTAAGCTATAGGGAGAGGCTGTTTTCCCTGGATTGTCAGGCTGAGGGGTGACCTTTATAGAGGTTTATAAAATCATGAGGGGCATAGATAGGATAAATAGACAAGGTCTTTTCCCCGAATGGGAGAGTCCAGAACGAGAGGGCATAGGTTTAAGGTGAGAGGAGAAGGATCCCTTTTAAAGCTAAGGGGCAACTTTTTCATGCAGAGGGAGGTGCGTGTATGGAATGAGTTGCCAGAGGAAGTAGTGGAGGCTGGTACAAATATAGCATTGAAAAAGCATCTTGATGAGTGTATGAATAGGAAGAGTTGAGGGGGATAGGGGTCAAATAAGGCTAGATTAATTTAGGATATTGGGTCAGCGCAGACGAGTTGGACCAAAAGGGTCTCTTTCCATGTCGTAGGAAGGGTTTAGAGGGATATAGGCCAGGTGGTGGCAAATGGGGCTAGATTAGCCTAGGATATCTGGTCAGCATGGACAATTTGGACTAAATGGTCTATCTCCATGCTGTACAGTTCTATGACTATCTGACTTAGCCAAGTTAAGAGCATGTGCCCCTTAAACACGCAGAGATCTGTTCTCCTAGTTTCTGTGCAACCTACACAATTCTAATTCTGTGTTGTCTATAAACTAGCAAATAGTTCAACAATGCTGATAGTGAATCTATTTAAGATGATAAACTTCAGTCTCCACTCATGGCTTGTTGATGACAGCCTGCCTACGAGATTTTATATGCAGCGTAATATCGTATTTCTAATCCGTGTAGAGAAATTGTTCCAAATTGCTACCAATTTATCAGATGTTTTCTGTGAATCATCTGCTAAATTGATCAGTTCCTCAAAGAGCCATAATTTTTTTAGTTTAGATTAGATTACTTCGGCCCAACAAGTCCACACTGACCTGCCAAAGCACAACCCACCCATACCCCTACATTTACCCCTTACCTAACACTACGGGGAATTTAGAATTTATTTAGAATTTACCAATTCACCTGACCCGCACATCTTTCCACCGAAGCAGACAAGGGGAGAACGTGCAAACTCCACACAGTCAGTCACCTGAGGCGGGAATTGAACCCGGGTCTCTGGCGCTGTGAGGCAGCAGTGCTTGGCGCTGTGAGGCAGCAGTGCTAACCACTGTGCCACCGTGCTGCCCACTGTGAGGTTGTTGAGGTAAGATCTTCATATCTGGAAACTACTAGAATTTTCTAATAGATGCAAGCCCTCTCTGGGCAACTACAAATCATGTCCCTTGTTATGTCCTCCATAATTTTTCCTACAAGTGTTGTCAAAACAACAGACGTATAATTCCAAGGGTCTGATTCAAGATTTTATGAACCTGTCTCCAGTCTGTAACTAAGACGTGGAACAGCTATGAAATATGTTGTTAGTAATTCTGACAATGCATCTCCTTTTTTATTCAAAGCTCAGGTTTGGGAGATCTGATGTAATTGAACACAATCAGCATTCATGGCTTTATAACACTTAAGACCATTATAACATTTAAAAGTAAAATCAATAACAAAGCTCACATCTGGAATCATTAGCATCTTTAAGTAATTGTAAATGATAAAACAGATGGCAGGTATTTAATTCTCCCCTCAAATATCTCCTGGCCCTTGGATCCAACCTCTTCAAGTTTGACCTCATATTTTTGCTTTTTAATGTTCTCTTTGATATTTGATTTACAAATTCCATCACTACAGTATCCATCCACAGTCCAATACTTTGATATTTCTTGCTATTTTTATTGGTGACTATAACTAAATTTTGACTGTCCAGATTATTTTGTACAATTATCCTTTGTTTCTAGTGAAATGTTTAATTTGAGATAATTTCTTCCACTAAAACTCGAAGCTGAGCTTTACAGAGTAAAATTTAAGAAATTTTTTATTACAGAAGAGAACTTTTCAACCTGTCAAACCCATGCTAGCTTTTTTGAGGTCCTCTTTTTGTTTTTCGCTTCAGATACATATAAAATACATTTTTGAAAGCCACCGGTAAATGTGCATTCATCAGCTGATTGCTTTTATTCAAAACATTGAACATTCTCCTAGACCAGGGTGTTAGAGTTATACAGCACGGAGACTGACCCTTCAGTCCAACTCGTCCACACTGACCAAATATTCCAATCTGATGAAGTCCCATTTGCCAGCATTTGGCCCACATCCTGTAAAACACTTCAGATTCATCTACCCATCCAGGTATCTTCTTAAACGTTGTAATTGTACTAGTCTCCACCACTTCCTCTGGCAGCTTATTCCATACACGCTCCACCCTCTATGTGAACAAGATACCCCTCAGATTCTTTTGTTAAATCATTCTCCTCTTGCCTTTAAACCTTTTCCCTCCAGTTTTGGACTTTCCCGCCCTCATAATTTTATAAACCTCTAAGGTCACCCCTCAGCCTCCACTGCAAGGAAAATAGTACCAGACTGTCTAGCCTTTCCGTGTAACTTAAACCTTCCAGTCCAGGCAACATCCTTGGAAATCTTTTCTGCACTCCAAGTTTAACAATATCCTTCCTATAGAAAGGTGACCAGAATTGTATGCTGTATTCTAAATGTAGCCTCATGAATATCCTGCACAGTTATAACATAACTTCCCAACTCCTATACTCAGTGCTCTGACCAATGAAGGAAGGCATGCTAAGTGCTGCCTTCACCACACTGTCTCCCTATGACTCCACTTTCAAGGTCTCTTTGTTTAGCAACACACCCCAGGACCTTGCCATTAAATGTAGAAGTCCTGCCCTGGTTTGTCTTACCAAAATACAACACCTCACATTTATCTAAATTGAACTCCATCTGCCACTTCTCAGCCCATTGACCCATGTGATCAAGCTGAGGTAATGGTTTTCACTGTCCACTACACCACCTCTTCTGGTGTTGTCTGCAAACTAATTCCCTACATGTCCTTTATTCTCGTCCAAATCATTTAAATAAATGATGAAAAGCAATGAACCCAGCATTATCCTTATGGCGCACAGCTGATTACAGAACACCGATTCAAAGAGCAACCCTCCACTACCATTCTGTTGCCTACCATCAAGCCAATTTTGTACCCAGTTGACTAGCTTCCCTGAATCCCATGTGATCTAACCTTACCAACCAGTTACCATGTGCAACCTTGTCAAAAGCTATGTTGAAGTCTATATAGACAATGTCAATCATCTTATCTCCTTCAATCTTCTTTGTTGCTTCTTCAAAAAACCTCAATCAAGTTAAGACCCCCCACAAAGTCATGTTGACTATTCCTAATCAGGAATGCCTTTCCAAATGTGTATAAATTCTCTCCCTAAGAATCCCCTCCAACCATCACTGATGTAAGGCTCACTGGTCAATAGTTCCCTGGCCTTTGCCCTAATGGCACTACTTCACCCACACTCCAGTCTTCTGGCTCCTCACCCGTGGCTGTCAATGATACAAATATCTCAGCAAGGGGCCCAGCAATCTCTTCCCAAGCTTTCCACAAAGTTCTGAGAAACACCTGATCAGGTCCTGGAGATTTACCTCCCTATATGTTTTAAAACTTCCAGCACCAATTCTTTTATAATACTTCTTTTCAAGGCATCACTATTTATTTCCCCAAGTTCTGCAGCTTCCATGTTCTCCTTCACAGTAAATACTGATGCGAAATATTAATTTAATGTCTCGTCCACCTCCTCTGATTTGACACACAGACAGCTACATTGATCTTACTAGAGGTCCCATTGTCTCCCTAGTTACTCTTTTGCCCTCAATGTACATATATAATCTTTTTAGAAATAGCTTTGGATTCTCTTAATCTCGTATCCTTTTTGTCATTCTGATTTTCCTCTGAAGTATACTCCGACTGCCCCTTGTACTCTAGGGGTGAACTTGATCCCAGCTGTCTATGCCTGAGACATGTCGCCTCTTTGTTGAACAGACCCTTAATTTCTCTTGTCATCCAGCATTCTGACACCACCAACCAGCCTTGTCCTTCACACCTAACAGGGCGGTGCAGTGGCTCAGTGGTTAGCACTGCTGTCTCACAGCGCCAGGGACCTGGGTTTGATTCCAGCCTCAAACGACTGACTGTGTGGAGTTTGCACATTCTCTGGGTGCTCCGGTTTTCTCCCACAATCCAAAAATGTACTTAAATTGCCCATAGTGTTTAGGCATGTGTCGATTACATGCATTAATCAAGGGAAATGTAAAGTAATCCAGAAGGGGAATGGGTCTGGGTGGGTTACTTTCGGAGGGTTGGTGTAGACTTGTTGGACCGAAAGGCCTTTTCCAACACTAAGGATTCTGTGATGATTTAGGAACATACTGTCTCTGAACTCTTATTTCATTTTTAAAACCGCTCACTTCCCAACCTTCCCTTTATCTGTGAATCGCCTCCCCTAATCAACTTTAAAAAGTTCTTGTTGGATACTTGGCCTCACTCCAACTTAAACTTTAACTTTTTGTCCAGTTCTATCCTTTTCCGTAACTATTTTAAAACTAATTGAAATATGACATCTTGTCCCGAAGTGCTTCTGCAATGACATTTCAGTCTCTTGTCCTACCTTATTTCCCAAAATAAGGTCAAATTTTGCTACTTCTCTCATGGGTAGATCCACATATTGAATAAGAAAGTTTTCTTGTACACACTTCACGAATTCATCCCTATCCAAAAGCCTTTAACATCCCCTCTATTCCAACCTATTATTCTTCCAGATATTTGAGATCTCCTTGCATACTTGCTTCTCAATTTCCTGCCAACTATTGGGGAGTCTATAGTGCAATCTTAACAAGGTGATCATCCCTTTATCATTCCTCAGTTCAACCCGTATAACTTCAATCTCCCAACAATATTCTCCTGCAACTTTAGAGACGTAATTTTATCCCTAACCAAAAATGCCGCTCAGCCTCCTCTCTTTCCTCCCTTTCTGTCTTTCCTTTGGCATCTATACCCAGAAACATTAAGCTATCAGTCCTATCCATTTCCTGAGCCATGTTTCTGAAATTGCTATGATATCCCAGTCCCATGTTTCCAACCATGCCCTGAGTTCATCTGTCTTACCTTTTAGACCCCTTTACATTGAAGTAAATGTAGTTTAATTTATTAGTCTTCCCTTGTTCTGTGTCAAGTTCTTTTCTTCCTTGACTGTTTGATTTGCTGCCCTCATCCACAGTACCAGCCCTGGCCTTGGTGAGTTTAAAAGCTCCTGAGTAGCACTAGCAAATATCTCCTCAGGGATATTAGTCCCTTCCAATTCAGGGATCTTAGGCAAGCAAATTCCATTGTAGAATCATAGAACCCCTACACTATACAACTAGGCCATTCCATTCAAGGGCCCACTGATCCTCCAAAGAGCACGCCACCCTATCCTCATAACTTGGCAGTTCCCATGGTGAATCCATGCAACCAGCACATCTTTGGGCTATAGGAGGAAATGGGACCAGAGGAAACCCACACAGATATGGGGAGAATGCGCAAACTCCACATAGACAGTCGCCCAAGCCTGGAATTGAATCCAACTTCCTGATGCTGTGAGGCAGCAGTGCTAACTACTTGAGTCATCTCCCCACCGTGGCATACCCCTAAAGAGATACAGTTGGTCCAAAGATGTGAATCCGTGCTCCCTGCACCAGCTTCTCAGCCACACATTCATCTACTCTATCCTCCTATTCCTACTCTCACTGGCATTTAACACTGAAAGTAGTCCAGATGTTACTACCTTCCTGCCTAGTTTCTTGTATTCTCTCTGCAAAACCTCATCCCTTTCCCTCCCTATGTTGTCAGTACCAATGACAACCTACTGGTCGGTCATTTCTTTCAGAATATTGTGCACTCTCTCGGAGACATCTTTGTCGCTGGCAGCTGGGAGGCAACAGACCATCGCTGATGACTGCAGAAACAACAGTCTCTGTTGTGGTTCTGTTCGCCGAGCTGGTAGTTTTTGTTGCAAACGTTTCGTCCCCTTTCTAGGTGACATCCTCAGTGCTTGGGAGCCTCCTGTGAAGCGCTTCTGTGCTGTTTCCTCTGGTATTTATAGTGGCTTGTCTCTGCCGCTTCCGGTTGTCAGTTGCTGTCCGCTGCAGTGGCCGGTGTATTGGGTCCAAGTTGATGTGTTTATTGATAGAATCGACCTGGACCCAATTTTCCGTCTTTACTCCAGCAAGGAGATAAGCTACTCATGGTTAACCGTTTATCACTGTGACACAACATTTCCTCAGCAGATAGAGGAAAAATCAGCTATTTAGTCCTCTGAATCATCTACATTCATGGCTGATCTGATAATCCTCAGGTCCACTTTTCTGCCTTTTCCCCAGAACCCTTGATTTACTTTCGAATTTAAAAAAAATCCTTCTATCTTGGCCTTGAATATGCTGAATAAACAACATGTAACTCTTGGTAAAGAATTTAATTCGTTATCCTCTTGAGAGAAGGAATTCCTCCTCATCTCCATCTTAGATGGGTGATTCTTATCCTGAGGTTCAGACCTATGGTTCCAGACCCTCCCACAAAGGGAAAACAATCTCTCAGCTTCAAGCCTGCAAAAATTCTTGTAGAATTCAACAAGGTCACTTATCATTCTTCTAAATTCCAATGAATACAGATCCGGATTACACCATTCTTCACATCACAAAACCCCAACATTAGATTAGATTAGATTACTTACAGTCTGGAAACAGGCCCTTCGGCCCAACAAGTCTACACCGACCTGCTGAAGCACGACCTGCCGAAGCGCAACCCACCCATACCCCTACATTTACCCCCTACCTAACACTACGGGCAATTAAGCATGGCCAATTCACCTGACCCGCACATCTTTGGACTGTAGGAGGAAGCCAGAGCACCCGGAGGAAATCCACGCAGACTCGGGGAGAACATGCAAACTCCACACAGTCAGTCGCCTGAGGCGGGAATTGAACCCGGGTCTCTGGCTAACCACTGTGCCACCCCCACACATACCCAGGATCAGCTTGTGAATCTTCTCTAGACTGTGTTCTGTACCAATAAATCTTGACATTGATGAGGGGACGCAGACTGTTCAGTGTTCTATGTGTGTTCTATATTGTGCCTTATATAGTTTTAGCAAGTATTCTGTATTTTTGTATTCAACTCCCTTTGAAAAAAAGGCTATAAATTTTCCACTTGCCTATTTGCTAATGAAATTCGATGCTAGCGTTTTACGGTGAAATGGTCATTACTTGGCATTTCTGTGATGTGAATGTTACATGTCATTGTTTGCTGAAGATTGGATATTCTCCAAGTGTTGTTGCATTTGAATATGGACTGCTTCAGTATCAGAGGAATCATGAATGGTGCTAAGCATTGTGCCATCACTGGCAAAGATACCACTTCTAACTTTAAGATGGCTGCTGAAGATGATTGGGCCAAGGACACTACCCTGAAGACCTCCTGCAGGAATGTCCTGAACTGAGATGACTGATCTCTTAAAAACCACTTCTTCAGATGTGCCATGTATGACTTAAACTGGTGGTGAGTTTGCCCACAATACCCACTGATTCCAATCTTGTTTGGGCTGCTTGATGCCACACTTGGTAAAATTTTGCATTGATGTCAAAAACTCACTCTCACCATACCTTGGGAATTCAGCTGTTTTTATTAGTGTTTTGAAATAAGGCTGTAATGTAGTCAGGAACTGAGTGGCCCTGGTGGAACCCAAACTGGGCATCAGTGAACAGATTATTGCTGAGCATGTGCTGCCTGATAACACTGTTGGTTAAACCTTTCATCCCTTTACTGATTGACTAACTGATGGGGTGATAATTGGCTCAAGGTCATACTTGCAGACAGAGCACATTGTTCTGCAATGTGCTCACCACAATTTAGAGGAGACCACAGTGGCACTGTGGAGGCACCTTGGTCCACTCCTTCACCACCCCCAACACCTCCCCTTAGCCCTGTGACACCTTTCGTAGCCGTCATCAAAGATGAAAAACCTGCCCTTTCCTTCCTTTCTCCGCATTATCCAAGGCCCCAAACACATCTTCCAGGTGAAGTAGTGATTTAACTGTTCTTTACTCAATGTAGTCTACTGTATTTGCTATTATCAACGTGGTCCCCTCTACACTGTGGAGATGAAGCGCAGTCTGGGTGACTGCTTTTCAGAACACCTGTCTACAAAAATGACTGAGTTCCTGGTTCCCTACCATTTAAACTCACCACTGTGTTTGTTCTCTGTTCTCCATCTCAGGCTTGCTTCAGTTTGCCCATGAAGCTCAGCACAGCTGGAACTATAGCATCTCATTTTCTGTTTGGGAATCCTGTAGCGTTTGGGGCTCAATATTGAGTTCAATATTTTTAGAGCTTGAGCACCTTTTCCCATGTTACCCAATCCTGCCAAACATCAAGCTTGTCATCACTTGGACTGCTACCACAAACAAATCAGTGTCAGCCACTCGTGGTCCCATTATCAGTTATTTATGTCGCAGACTGATCTTCACCCATTCTGTTGTTTGGCTATCTGTTTTTTTTCCCTCTCTATGGGCTCCATTTCCACCACCCCCAACACCCCATCTTTAGCCTATAAACATACCTTATCCTAGACACAATCATTTCTGAAGAACTCTGATTAACTCTGCTTTCTCTCCACAGCTACTACCAGACTTGAGTTTTTCGAGCAAGTTCTTTTTGTTTCTTCAGTACTTTTATGGAATGTTATCAGCGCAATTAGCCTTTGTAGTATCTAGTGCTTCCAACTGTTTTTTCATATCATGGGGAGTGAATCTTGGTAGTCTGAAGATGTTTTTGTAATACTGGGGAACACTGGGGGGGGGGCGGGCGGGGCGGGGGGGGGGCGGGCGGGGGGGCGGGGTGGGGCGGGGCGGGGGGTGGTGGTCAAGATAGATGATCCACTTTGCATTAACCTTCAGCCAGAACAGCCTTTTGTTCTTGGGCATTGACATGCTGGGCTCTTCCATCAATGAGGATGGAGATATCGTGGAGCTTGCTCCTCCAGTAGTTAGATCAGAGCTTAGATCTGATTGGTTGGTTGTGGGATTACTTAGTTCTGTCGATCACTTGCTGCTTATTCTGTTTGGCATGCAAGTAGTTGGATAGTTTCACCAGGTTGACCACCTTTTTAGATATGCCTGGTGTGTCCTCCTGCATCGTCCGTTGAGTTAGGGTTGATCCCCGACTTGTTGATGATGGTTAAGTGGGGGATATACCATAAGGATGCAGATTGTGTTGGAGTACAGTTCTGCTGTTAGCCCATAAAATGCCTTGTGGATCCCAGTCTTGAGTTGCTGGATTTATTTGAAATCTAACCTATTTAGCACAGTCATAGTGCCACACATCATAATGGAGGGTATTCTCAATATGGAAAGGCAGGACTTTGACTCCATAAGGACTGTGCAGTGGTCACTCACACCATTGCTGTGAACAGGTGCATCTTCAGCTGGCAAATTGGTATTGTTGCAACAAAATCAAATCGCTGGAAAAACTCAACAGGTCTAGCAGTATCTGTGGAAAGAAATCAGTTAATATTTTGGGTCGAGTGATCCTTCCTCAAATGGCCACTCTAATTTCTCTCCACTGCTGCTAGACCTGTTGAGATTTTCCAGCAATGTTTTTTGTTTTTGATTTACAGCATTTGTAGTTTTTTCAGCTTTTATTTGGTAAGGCTGAGGTCAGGTAAATTTTTCCATCCTGTTGGTTCGCTCACCACTTGATGCAGCTATATGCTTTAGGACTTTTTGACAGTATTAGGCAAGGATTTCAAAAGCTGACTGGGGGCAAATGTTTGCAGGTAAAGGGATGGCCGGAAAATGGGAAGCCTTCAGAAATGAGATCACAAGAATGCAGAAACTGTATATTCCTGTTAGGGTGAAAGGAAAGGCTGATGGGTATAGGGAATGCTGGATGATGAAAGAAGTTGAGGGTTTGGTTAAGAAAAAGAAGGAAGCATACAACAGGTATAGAGAGGAGAGAGCGAGTGAAGCCTTTAGGGTATAGAGGCAGAAAAGGGACATGAGAGAGTTTGGCAAATAGTTAAGGAGAATCCAAAGGGTTTTACAAATACATTAAAGACAAAAGGGTAACTAGGGAGAGACTAGTTAAAGATCTACTCAAAGATCAACAAGACAGACTTTGTGTGGAGACACAGACAGTGGAAGGTACTAAGCGAGCACTTTGCATCAGTGTTAACTGTGGAAAAGGACATGAAAGATATGGATATTTTTCCCAACATTCTATATTACAGAGGTGGTGGTGCTGGATGTTTTGAAATGCATAAAAGTGGATAAATCCCCTGGACCTAATCAGGTGTACCCTAGAGCTCTGTAGGAAGCTAGGGAAGTGATTGCTGGGCCGCTTACTGAGATATTTGTATAATTGATAGTCACAGGTGAGGTGCCGGAAGACTGGAGGTTGGCTAATGTGGTGCCACTGTTTAAGAAAGGTGGTAAGGACAGCTAGGGAACTCTAGACCAGTGAGCCTGACGCTGGTGGTGGACAAGTTGTTAGAAAGACCATCCCCCATCCAGAGTACATTTTGCGCTATTCTCACCCTCTGCTCTCTCCAAATGTTGTCCAACGTGGAGAAGTATTGATTCATCAGCCAAGGAAGGACAGTACGTGGTAATCAGCTGGTTTCCTTGCACATGTTTATCCTCAAGCCATGGAACTTCACGGGGTCGGGAGTCATGCAAGGGGTCCCAGAGTAAATTCCTCCCAATTATATACCACTGTGCCATTATTTCTGCTGGGTCTGTCCTGCTGATGGAACAGGACATGTCTAAGGAATCTGATGGTGTTGTCTGAGAAATGACCTGTCAGGTATAATTTTGTGAGTATTTCAGGCTGTTGCTTTACTAGTCTGTGAGATAGGTCTCCAAATTTTGACACCCCCCCCCAAGATATTAGTGAGGAGAGCTTTTACAGGGTGGCCAGGGCTGTTTCTGCCATCAACTTTTTCAATGCCCAGGTTGAAGCCAGATAGTCTATCTGTTTTATTTCTTTGGGATTTCATCGCCATTGAAACATTTGAGTGGCTTATCAGGCCATTTCAGAAAGCAGTTGAGAGTCAACCACGTGGTATTGGGTCTGGAGTTAAGTGTCAGCCAGACTAGGTGAGAATGGCAGATTTCCTTCCCTGAAGGACATTAGTCAAGGCATGATGGGAAAAGTTAGGACTCCTGAGCTTGAATCGTCCTGGCTGGCTGCATCCTTCTTTCTCACGCTCTCTCTTGTGCTCTTTCTCACGCTTTCCAGCCAGATGGCAGAAGCGGAGTAGACAGCATTCCCACCCCCTCTGCCCGGGTCTCGTCATCCACCCACTTTTTTCTTTTATTTTCTTTTCTCTTGTTTTCTAAAATGTTTACGTTTATAATAAGAAAACGTACCTTGGAGCAGTTTGAGCTGGAGGCATGGAGCAGAGCAGCTGAGAGCAGGAAAGGAGCGGTTGGAGGCATGGAGCAGCTAAGAGCCAGAGCAGAGCGGGCTGGAGGCATGGAGCGGCTGAGACCAAAGCGGAGTGGGCTAGAGGCGTGGAGCGGGCTGGAGGCATGGGGTGATGTGGGGACAGTTGTTGGGCTGGGAACCAGCAGGGGTGGTCAGTAGCTTTTGAGGCCTGTCAGATTATGTGTGGAAGCTACATTGATCTACTGCATGTGATGTTTATTTGTAATTTGTTTATCAGATTAATGTTTATCCTTTTTAAATGTCTTATAATCTAGCTTTGATACCATGATCCTTGTAAGATAAGGTAACTTTTCTCTTTTTTCTTTTTGAGTCTTCAATTTCTACTCAGGTACTTTGTACTGAAGATGGCTCCATGACAGGTGACATTGTAAACTTTTCACTTTACTCCTGTGCTTCTGTACTTGAGTACCTGTGACAATTAAACTTAATTCTATTCCCTTCTCTCACTCTTGTCCCCCCCCGCCCTTTGTGCCCCACTTAGCCCCTCCTTGTGCACCTCACTTTTCCTCCCTCACTCATCTTCTCTTTCTTTTTTTTTACTTTTTGTTTATGTCTTTCTTTTTCTTATTCAATACTAAGATTTTGTACCTAGTTACCTTGTCCCTAAGATGGCTCCAAGGACTGTAATGCTGAACTTTTTTTTATTTTTCTAATTTATTCCTAAGATCCTGTACCTACATACCTAAGATGGCACCATAAGTGTCTACTTTGTAAACTTTTCACTTGAATACGTGTTAATAAATCTATTTCTAACTCCAGTGAGCCAGATGGGGTTTTCTGACAATCAACAATTGTTTTATGGTCGTCAGTAGATTCTTAATTCCAGATTGCTTGTTCTTTTTTATTGAATTCAAACTCCACCATCTGCTATGGCATGTTTCAAGCCTGAAACATTGGCTGAGTTTCTGGGATAATAATCTTGTGATTAATGCCACGAGGCTAATGTTTCGAACCATTTACGTTTACCATGGTCATATCTCAACACTGAGAGAAGGTGAGGACTGCAGATGCTGGAAATCAGAGCTGAAAAATGTGTTGCTGGAAAAGCGCAGCAGGTCAGTCTGAAGAAGGGCTTATGCCTGAAATGCCGATTCTCCTGCTCCTTGGATGCTGCCTGACCTGCTGCGCTTTTCCAGCAACACATTTTTCAGTTCATATCTCCGCACTGATCCCTGTTGTACTCCACTACTTATAGGTTGCCATCCTGTGAACACTTGCCTGATCCTAACTTTCTGGTCTCTACTGGTTAGCCAATTCTCTATCCATGCTAATACCCTATAACTCAACAACAAGGGCTGTGAACTAATTAAGTACTCTCACATGTTATCCAATGCCTTTTGGAAATCAAATTTAATACGTTCCCTTTTATCTATCCTGCTTGTTGCCTCCTTAAAGACATCTTTGTGTGTCAGACATGATTTCACATTGTTGAAGCCATGCTGACTTGGTCACTGACTCAGTCATACAACGTGCAAACAGACCCTTTGGTCCAACCAGTCCGTGCCGACCAAATTCCCAAACTAAACCAATCCCAACCTGTCTGCTCCTGGCTCACATCCCTCCAGACCTTTCCTATTCGTGTACTTATCCAAATGTCTTTTAAACGTTTTAACTGTACCCACATCCACCACTTCCTTAGGATGTTCATTCCACACACAAACTACCCTCTGTGTAACAAAACTGTCCCTTATGCCTTTTTAAAATCTCTCTCCTCTTACTTTAAAAATGTGCTTCTAGTCTTGAAATCCACAATCCCCAGGAAAAGAGAACCACATAACTCTATCTATACCCCACATTATTCTATATACTTCAATGAGATCACCTCTCAACCTCCTACACTCTAGTGAAAATGTCCAGCCTCTTCTGTCTTTCTTTACAACTCAAACTCTCTATTACTGGCAACATCCTGGTAAATCTCTTCTGAGCCATCTCCAGCTTGATATTGTTAAAGATGAGGGGTTACAGACACAGGTCTCCTCAATCTCTGCTCACACCTTCTCTGTCTAGGGAGGGTAAAGGGAGCAGGCCCCCATACAATACTCTGGTCATTACCCTGCAGCTTCAGGAGAATGGACAGAACAGCTGTGTTCCCAGTACACCCCACCCTTCCCCTCACAGGGACCAACCCCCCCCCCCAAAACTTGGCCGCACAATTACCCTCCAGTAAGCCAGTTGCTGGGAACACTCACTCACCAAGAACGCTCTGGAGGTCGCTGTCTCCTGGCTGAGACTGGCGTTGATGCTGGTCAGCAGCTGCAGTGCTGCTGCATCTGTTGCTGAAGCTGCAGCCTCAGCTGGTTTATATTCTATATTTCTAAATGTTCTGCTATTACATTCTTTGACACTTTACCTTAACATTTGCTGTTCAAGTCCAATCAGCCTAAAGATGTTTTTGTCTTCCCTCCATTTTGAATAAAGATATTGTACTGACAGTTTTCCAAACCTCCAACTTTTTCAGAATCTAAGGATCCTTGGAAGATTATTATCAATGCATCTCCATCACTGAGAATAGCCTTCTGGTCCAGAGGACAAATCCGCCTTTAGCCCTGATAGATACCTTTATACTTTTTCTCTAGCAATTGGGATTCGATTCATTTTGTCTTCTGCTTTTCACTCTTGATAATTTAGAATTTTTAGAATGCTGTGAGTGTCTTTTACTACAAAAGACTGATGCAAGTATTTAATCAACTCCACTTCCATTTCTCGATTCCTCATTGCTATTTTCCCAGCCTAATTCTTCAAGCTCATTTTGTCCTTCTCTTCATTATTTATATTTAAAATGGCTCTTCTGTCAGTTTTGATGTGTTAGTTTACCCTCAACATTTATTTTCCCCTTGTCTTTGGTCATCATCTGTTGGTTTTCAAAACATTCTCAATCCTCTGCTTAGCACTGATCTTTGCCACATACTATCGTATTGAAAGAAAAAAAATCATTAACTTGATTGGTTAACAGTGGTTGGTTTATTTCCTTCCAGGGACAGAAACCTCAAATTGGAAAATAGGAGCCTTTTGAGCGTGATCAACCAGTCAATATGATCTTGCTTATTCATCTAACCAAGTACCTGCCCCGATTCTTTCATCCCTTCAGCCCTAAGAACTACATTTACCACCGCCTTGAAAATATTCCCTATTTTAGCCTCAACCACTTTCAGTGGCAAAACGTTCCACAGGGTTATCATTGGTTGACGAAATATCGCCTCATCTCAGTTCTGAATGGATCTATACCATAGACTGTGACCTTTTGTTACAGAGTGTAGGTTTGATATCCAGATGTTTCATTACCTGGCTAGGTAACATCGTCAGTGGCGACCTCCAAGTGAAGCGAAGCTGTTGTCTCCTGCTTTCTATTTATATTTTTGTCCTGGATGGGGTTCCTGGGGTTTGTGGTGATGTCATTTCCTGTTCGTTTTCTGAGGGATTGATAGATGGTATCAAAATCTATATGCTTGTTTTTACCATTGTGGTTGGAGTGCCAGGCCTCTAGGAATTCTCTGGTATGTCTTTGCTTAGCCTATCACAGGATAGATGTGTTGTCCCAGTCGAAATGGTGTTTTTTTTCATCCGTGTGTAGAGTTCGAGGGAGAGAGGGTCGTGTCTTTTTGTGGCGAGCTGGTATCCTGGTGGCTAACTTTCTTCCTGTTTGTCATACGTAGTGTTTGTGACAGTCCTTGCATGGAATTTTATAGACAATGTTGGTTTTGTCCATGGGTTGTACTGGGTCTTTTAAGTTTGTTAGCTTGATTTGAGAGTGTTGGTAGGTTTGTGTGCTACTAGGATTCTAAGGGGTCTTAGTAGTCGGGTTGACATTTTTGAAATTTCTTTGATGTACGGTAAGGTGGTTAGAGTTTCTGGCTGTGTTTGGTCTGTTTGTCGTGGTTTGTTCTTGAGGAATCTGCGGACTGTATTTTTTGAGTATCCGTTCTTGAATATGTTGTATAGGTGGTTCTCTGTTTTCCGAAGCTCGTCTGTGCTGCAGTGTGAGGTGGCTTGTTGGAATACTGTTCTGATACAGCTTCGTTTGTGTGTGTTGGGATGGTTGCTGGTGTAGTTAAGTATTTGGCCAGTGTTTGTCGGTTTTCTGGAAACGCAGGTTTGTGGTTGTCCGTTCTTTCAACTTTGACGTCCAGGAATGTGAATTTGTTGTCGGTTTCTTCCTCCTTGGTGAGTTTTATGCCTGTGAGGGTGTTGTTGATGATGTTAAATGTCTCTTCTATCTTGTTTTGTTTTGTGATGACAAAGGTGTAATCTATGTAGCGGACCCAGATTTTTGATTTGATGGTTGGTAGGGCTGTTTGTTCTAGTCTTTGCATTACCACTTCTGCCATGAATCCTGATAGTGGAGATCCCATGGGTGTGCCATTGGTTTGTTTGTACATTATGTTGAAGGTGAAGTGGGTGGTGAGGCACAGGTCCACTAGCTTCATGTTTTCATTGGTAATGTGATTGGTGGTTGGGGGGTGTTTGGTCTCTTCTAAACGTGTGATAAGGGCTTCTTTTGCCAGGTCGATGTTGATTGAGGTGAACAGTGCTGTTACGTCTTCTTTATAGAGTCATAGAGATATACAGCATGGAAACAGACTCTTCAGCCAAATTCGTCCATGCTGAGCAGATATCCTAAATTAACTTAGCTTCATTTGCCAGCATTTGGCCCCATACCCCCTCAATCCTTCCTAATCATGGATCCATCCAGATGCATTTCAAATGTTGTAATTGTACCATCCTTTATGACTTCCTCTAGCAACTCATTCCATGTATGCACCACCCTCTGTGGAAAAAAATTGCCCTTTTGAATCTTTCTCTTCTCACCTTA
The DNA here is from genome assembly GCF_020745735.1 of Hemiscyllium ocellatum. Lineage (NCBI taxonomy): Eukaryota > Metazoa > Chordata > Chondrichthyes > Orectolobiformes > Hemiscylliidae > Hemiscyllium > Hemiscyllium ocellatum. Next base: position 56,063,960 of record NC_083406.1, on the reverse strand, counting down.
TATGCCATCTAGTTTTGGACTCGCATACCCTGGCGAAAAGACCTTGTCTGTTCAACCTACCCATGCTCTGATGATTTTATATATCTCTAGAAGGTCAATTCTAGGCCTCCAATATTACAGGGAAAATAGTCCCAGCCTTTCCCCAGAGCTCAAACTCTGCAGTTCTGGCAACATTCTTGTAAATCTTTTCTAAACTCCAAGTTTCACAACATCTTTCCTATAGCAGGGAGATAAGAATTGTATTCAGATTTCCAAAAGTGGCTTAACTAATGTTCTGTACAGTTGCAATGTGACCTCCCAACTCATATACTCAATGCTCTGACCAATAATACAAGCAGATCAAATGTCGTCTTCACTATCCTATCTACCTGCAAGTCCATTTTCAAGGAACTATGAACCTGCACTCCAAGGTTTCTTTGTTCTGCCACCCTCCTCAGGTCCTTACCATTAAGTATACAAGTCCTGTCCTGTTTTGCCTTTCCAAAATGCAGCACCTTATATTTAGATAAATTAAACTCAATCTAACACTCTTCAGCCCATTGGCCCATCTGACCAAGATCCCATTATGCTCTGAGGTAACTTTCTTTGCCATCCACTTTGGTGTCATCTGCATACTTCCTAACTATACCTCCTATGTTCATATCCAAATCATTTATATAAATGACAAAAAACATTGAATGCATTATTGATCCTTGTGGCACACCGGTTACCGGCCATCAGTCTGAATAGCAACCTTATACTACTACCGTTTGTCTCCTATTTTCTGTTCTGTATCCAAATGGTTAGTTCTTCCTGCATTCAATGTGGTGTGACCTTGCTAACCAGTCTACCATGTGGAACCTTGTTGAAAACCTTACTGAAGATAGGACTGAGAAGTAAGAAACGGAGATGATCACTTTATTGGGATTGTATTATAGACCCCCTAATAGCCAGAGGGAAATTGAGAAACAAACTTGTAAGGGGATCTCAGTTATCTGTAAGAATAACAGGGTAGTTATGGTAGTGATTTTAACATTCCAAACATAGACTGAGACTGTCTGAGTGTTAAGGGTTTAGATGGAGAGGAATTTAAGTATGTACAAGACAATTTTCTGATTCAGAATGTGGATGTACCTGCTAGAGAGGTGCAAAACCTGACCTATTCTTGGGAAATAAGGCAGGGCAGGTGACTGAGGTACCAGCAATCATAATTCTATTAGATTTAAAGTAATGATGGAAAAGGATAGACCAGATCTAAAAGTTGAAGTTCTAAATTGGAGGAAGGTTCATTTTGACAGTGTTAGGCAAGAACTTCCAAAAGCTGTTTGGGCGCAGATGTTTGCAGGTAAAGGGACGGCTGGAAAATGGGAAGCCTTCAGAATTGAGATAATGAGAATCCCAAGAAAATGTATTTCTGTCAGGGTGAAAGGAAAGGCTAGTAGGTATAGGGAATGCTGAATGACTAAAGAAATTGAGGGTTTGGTTAAGAAAATGAAGGAAGCATATATCAGATATAGACAAGATAGATCGAATGAGTCCTTAGAGTATAAATGAAGGAGGAGTATACTTAAAAGGGAAATCAGGAGGGCAAAAAGGGGACATGAGATAGTTTGGCAAATAGTTAAGGAGAATCCAAAGGGGTTTTTTAAACAAATACATTAAAGACAAAAGGGTAACTAGAGAGTGAATAGGGCCCCTCAAAAATCAGCATGGTGACATTTGTGTAGAGCCATAGCAGTTAGGGGAGATATTAAATGATATTTTGCATCAATGTTTACTGTGGAAAAGGACATGGAAGATATAGAAGGTAGGGAAATAGATGGTGACGTCTTGAAAAATGTCCAAATTACCGAGGAGGATGTGCTGGATATTTTGAAACACAAGTGAGTAATCCCCAGGACTTGATCAGGTGTACCCTAGAACTCTCTGGGAAGCTGGAGAAGTGATTGGGCCTCTTGCTGAGGTTTGTATCATCGATAGTCACAGGTGTGGTGCCAGCAGACTGGAGGTTGGCTAAAGTGGTGCCATTGTTTAACAAAGGTTTAGGGCAGCACGGTGGCACAGTGGTTAGCACTGCTGCCTCACAGCGCCAGGGACCTGGGTTCAATTCCCGCCTCAGGCGACTGACTGTGTGGAGTTTGCACGTTCTCCCCGTGTCTGCGTGGGTTTCCTCCGGGTGCTCCGGTTTCCTCCCACAGTCCAAAGATGTGCGGGCCAGGTGAATTGGCCATGCTAAATTGCCTGTAGTGTTAGGTAAGGGGTATATGTAGGGGTATGGGTGGGTTGCGCTTCGGCGGGTCGGTGTGGACTTGTTGGGCTGAAGGGCCTGTTTCCACACTGTAAGTAATCTAATCTTAAAGTAATCTAATCTTAAAAAAAGGTGGTAAGGACAAGCCAGGGAACTATAGACCAGTGACCCTGACATCAGTGGTGGGCACGTTATTGGAGGGAATCCTGAGGGACAGGATGTACATGTATTTGGAAAGGCAAGGACTGATTAAGGATAGTCAAAATGGATTTGTGCATGGGAAATCATGTCTCACGAACTTGATTGAGCTTTTTGAAGAAGTAACAAAGAGGATTGAGGGCAGAGCGGTAAATGTGATCTGTATGGACTTCAGAAAGGCGTTTGACAAGGTTCCCCATGGGAGCTGGTTAGCAAGGTTAGATCTCATGCAATACATGGAGATCTAGCCATTTGGATATAGAACTGACTCAAAGGTAGAAGACGGAGGGTGGTGGTGGTGGAGGGTTGTTTTTTACATTGGAGACCAGTGACCAGTAAAGTGCCACAACAATTGGTACTGGATCCACTACTTTTCTTTTGGATGTGAGCATAAGAAGTACTGTTAGTAAGTTTGCCAATAACACCAAAATTGGAGGTGTAGTGGACAGCGAAGAACATTATCTCCGATTAAAATGCGATCTTGATCAGATGAGCCAATGGGCTGAGAAGGGGCAGATGGAGTTTAATTTAGATAATTTTGAGGTGCTACATTTTGGGAAAGCAAATCTTAGCAGGACTTATACACTTAATGGTAAGGTCCTAGGGAGTGTTGCTGAACAGAGGCCTTGGAGTGCAGGTTCATAGTGCCTTGAAAATAGAGTCACAGGTGGATAGGGTAGTGAAGAAGGCATTTGGTATGTTTTTCTTCATTACTCAGAGTATTGAGTACAGGAGTTGGGAGGTCATGTTGCAGGTGTAGAGGACATTGGTTAGGTCACTCTTGGAATATTGTGTGCAATTCTGGTCTCCTATCGAAAGCATGTTGTGAAACTTGAAAGGTTCAGAAAAGATTTACAAGGGTGTTGCCAGGTTTGGAGGATTTGAGCTCTCGGGAGAAATTGAATAGGCAGGGGCTGTTTTTCCTGGAGTTCGGAGGCTGAGGAGTGACCTTTATAGAAGTTTATAAAATCATGAGGGCCATGTATTGGATAAATAGACAAAGTGTTTTCCCTGGGTTGTGCGAGTCCAGAACTAGAGGGCATAGATTTAGGGTGAGAGGGGAAAGATATAAAAGAGACCTAAGGGGCAACTTTTTCATGCAGGTGATGGTACGTGTATGGAATGAGCCGACAGAGGAAGTGATGGAGGCTAGTACAATTGCAACATTTAAAAGGCAACTGGATGGATATATGAATAGGAAGGGTTTGGAGGGATATGGGCCAGGTGCTGGCTGGTGGGACTAGATTGAGTTGGGATATCTGGTCAGCATGGACGAGTTGGATCGAAGGGTCTGTTCTGTGCTGTACATCTCTCTGACTCAAAGTGATTCCAATGATCCAAAAATGTGAACCCTCCTCCTTTGGACCAGCTTCCTCAGCCACACATTCAACTGCTGTATCTTGGTTTCCTACCCTCAATAGTTTGTGGCACCAAGCGTGATCCAGACATTACTAGCCTTGAGGATCTCTTTTTAAAATTCCTGCCTAACTTCCTGTGTTCGCTCCTCCGAATCCCAACCTTTTCACTTCCTATATCATTAGCTCCAGTGTGTACAATGACTTCCAGCTGGTCCCTCTCCCACTTGATATCCTTGTTCTGCACCTGATATCCTTGTTCCAGGCACCAGGAAGGCAACACAACATTTTGGTGACTCGCTGTCAGCCACAGAGATATGTATCTGTGTCTCCGACTAGATATTCCTCTATCACAATTGATCACTTCTAACCTGACATATTCCTTGTTACATTAGATGCACTCTCCGTTCCGGAAACCTGGCCGTCACTGCTACATTCCTCAGAGTCCAATCTCCCTCTTCCACCTCCTCTCCCTACTCCACTCCTGCATTTTCCAAAACAGCATACTTGTTTAAGATGGGGAAAACCACAAGAGACTCCTGCATGACCTGCCTATCTCTTCTACTTTTCCTCGATTTCACCCATCCATCTGCATGTATCTTCAGTTTATCTCCCTTCCTGCAACTGCCATCCATCAAACCCCCTGTCTTCTGTAAATTCCTTATTGTCTGTAACTGCTGCTCCAACCAATCCTTGCGATTTGTTAGGATTTGCAACCACACACACTTCCTGCAGACATAATCATCAGTAACCAGGAAACTTTCCCTAATCTCTCACTTCTGACAGGAAGTGCACATCACTCTACTAAAGGCCATCTTTGCACCTTCACAATATACAGAACATAGCACAGTCTTCCTGCTCTGAAAATGCTGCTCCACCTTAATTTAATTGCTTAACTTTGTACCTATGTTTTTATATTTTTAAAATTTAATCAAGTGACCGATTACAATAAAAAAAACATATAATCAAAAAAACCCCCACTCTATTCACTGTTGTAGATTTACCAAAAAAAACCCAGTTGGGTTGCATTTGAAACTAGCCACTTAGCTGCTTCCCTGCTGTGAGCTCTCCCACACAGGTTTCTCCAAGGTCAGCTGTGAGTTTCGCTGTTTGTTTATTCTTAGACAAACTGTGATGGCCAGAGATACTTGAAACTCAACAGCAGAGGCAATCAGCTGTGCAGATTCACTGATGTGAAAGACATTGGCATGAACTAGTTGGACCTAAGGGTCTGTTTCTGTGCTGTACCTCTGTATGACAATAGTGCAGGTTCACTTCTCCATTTGATTCACCTCCCACGTGGTCATTGCCTTTGTCTTTCTGCCTCCTTTTTTTAATGTGCTGTTTAGATTCTCTTCAGTGTGGAAACAGGCCCTTCGGCCCAACAAGTCCACACCGGCCCCTCTGAAGAGGGGCCCACCCAAACCTATTCCCCTACCCTATATTTACCCCTGACTAACGCACCTAACACTATGGGCAATTTAGCATGGCCAATTCATCTAACCTGCACATCTTTGGACTGCGGGAAGAAACCGACCACCCGGACGAAACACACGCAGACACAGGGAGAATGTGCAAACTCCACACAGACAGGTGGGAATTGAACCCAGGACCCTGGTGCTGCGAGGCAGCAGTGCTAACCACCAAGCCTCCGTGCTGTCCTGTTCTTTTGGTCTTTTCCCCCCAAAGTTCCAAAACAATGCAACAGCTTATAATATAGAATTGACTGCTCCTAGAATTTGAGAAAATCAGCTCCACAATTGAAATAATCTCCAAAAAGGAACAGTTCTTAGTAGCCACAATTTTTCCCATCCTCCATCTTGGATTACCCTTCTAGATTCCCAGTTCATCACGAACATGTTTCATGCATTTACCCTATTGAGTTATACAGTCATAGAGATGTACAGCATGGAAACCGACCCTTTGGTCCAACCTGTCCATGCCGACCAGATATCCCAACGCAATCTAGTCCCACCTGCCAGTACCCGGCCCATTTCCCTCCAAACCCTTTCTATTCATATACCCATCCAAATGCCTCTTAAATGTTGCAATTGTACCAGCCTCCACCACATCCTCTATCACATCCTCTGGCAGCTCATTCCATGCACGTACCACCCTCTGCATGAAAAGGTTGCCCCTTAGGTCTCTTTTATATCTTTCCCCTCTCCTAAACCTATGTCCTCTAGTTCTGGACACCCCGACCCCAGAGAAAAGACTTTGTCTCTTTATACTATCCATGCTCCTCATAATTTTGTAAACCTCTATAAGGTCACCCCTCAGCTTCCGACACTCCAGAGAAAACAGTCCCAGCCTGTTCAGCCTCTCCCTAGAGTCTTGCTCGAATTTTATAAAGTTAAAAATCACACAACACTAGGTTATAGTCCAACAGGTTTAATTGGAAGCACACTAGCTTTCGGAGTGGCGCTCCTTCATCAGAATCACCTGATGAAGGAGCATCGTTCCAAAAGCTAGTGTGCTTCCAATTAAACCTGCTGGACTATAACCTGGTGTTGTGTAATTTTTAACTTTGTACACCCCAGTCCAACACTGGCATCTCCAAATCATGACTACTCTAAATTTTATAGGTTTCCAGGACGTCCTGCTGTATTCTTCTATACTCCCATGAATATAGTCCCTAATGAATCCAATCTCTCTTCATCTGTTAATCCTGCCTTTCAAGGGACTGTCTAGTAAACATTTGTTTTTACCCCTCCATAGCTAAAATATCCTTTCTCCGATAAGGAGACCAAAACTGCACATGCTACTCGAGGTGTGCTCTCACCAAGAGTCTGTACAACTGCAGCGAGACCTTTCTGCTCTTGTTCTTGAAGCTACCCACTACAAAGACTAAAATAATATTTACCTCCTTCACTGCTACACCTGCATGCTTACTTTGTTACTGGTGTACTAGGACCAATGGCCTTGTTGCATTGTTCCCTTCCTCAATCTATTACCATTCAGTTAATCTGCCTTTGTGATTTGTTAAATTGGATAACCTTGCATTTGTCCACATTGTGCTGCATCTGCCATACTTTATCCATTTGATCAACTTATCCAAATCACACTGAAACATCCCTGTATCCTACTCTCACTCAACCCTCCCACCCAGCATTGTGTCTTCTGCAGTCTTGGAGGTAATACATTTAGTACCCTGATCTAATTCATTCAGCTCCACCATTTATTGTAGAATTTGTCACACATTTGTATCTTGTCATGGACACAATATACTTCTATTACTAAATTGTAAGATCTTAAAATGGGGATTGAAGTACATTTGTGTTTCAGTCATAATTACCTCTCAGCCTCTAATATCACTTCAGTTAAGACCAACACTTGGTCTTGAGGGAGAACTTGAAAAGAGAGAAACATTTTGAAGTTTGAAGAATAATAATGCAGATCTGATTCGTATTCTACGAATAATATACACATATATAATTTATGCAATTAGAGTATAGGAAACAAATTAATTGGTGATTATTTATCATATATAGCTTGTGTCCTAGATTGAGTCTAACCTGATCAATTTGAAATTGTTCATTAATAACCATAATCATTCACAACATCATGTGAAATAGACACCAGCAAAGTTACACACACAACAGTAGCTGGGCTATTCTGAGATAATAGTGCTGTTCCTGCCTCGGCCAGAGTGCCTGGATTGAAGTCCCATGTGTGCCCTAAATTACTCTCCAGCTCTTCTAATACTGCTTGATCTGCTGTGCCTTTTCGAGCTCCACATTTTATTGACACTGACTTCCCAGCATCTGCAGTCCTTATTAACTTCAGGTTGCCATAAATATTTCGACATTTCTGGAAGGATAAGTTAAAAATATTTAAGTATCAATAAAGTAAAACATATTAAGCAACTGGCCTCCTAAAAATGGTCATTGAAGTGTTTGTTTTTTTATCATTAAGATAAAAATACCACCATGGGCAACAGGAGATTTTGCTGTGGATGCGGGAAAGGGGAAGTGGTTGATGGACAAAGTAAAGGTGAACCAATGATAGAATCATTTAATGACTAGTGGAGATATTGGCAGGGCTGGGTATGTAAACACAGGCTTTAGTCGAACCACTTTCAATCTGCAGCAGAAATTCCATAATGACACTCTGCATCACTGCAGATCACAATACAAAATGGTTTCTGTCACAATACTTAGCTATCAAAGAAGTATCAATCTAATTGTTTTAAATGTTACCAAGAATGCCATAGATCCTGTCAAACTGCCAAGGTGTTGTCCTGGTCTGCTCAACCAGAGCTCTGTGTCAGGTAAATTCTGGACAGAATTCTGACCCTCTAAGGTGAATTTTGAGAGGAAACTTTACTTTAGACCTGTGTTGGGATTGGTACAGGATCGATCCTGTTTGTGGTATTTTCACACAGATACTTGAATATTATTTGCAGTTGGGGTTATCAGCAATCTGCCAGTGGTACTTCTAAATAAAGAGAGCACATAGTAACAAAGGTACATAAACAGTCAATATGTGGGTATTAACTGTGCTGAAACTGTAGATAAAATGCCAGCCTGTAAGTATTTTATAGCATGGTGCAGGGAGAAAAGAAAAACTGGTTCCTACATGACCTGGAAGGCCCTTATGACATAGTTGAATCAAATGGTGGCCCCTTCACTAATACAAATTGTGTAAAACAGATGGCTGACTGGTGAACACCTGGAAAGACAATCAATGGTTCACCTCAGTGATAGCTTCCCTGCTGATTGTGAACAGCCTCTGCCAAGATAGCTACTCTGTTGTGGAGCACTGTTCAGTTGTATGGTACCTGTTGTTTGTGTTTCTCTATTGTTCACTCTCTCTCCAACGCATTATGATTTATCTATTAAGGGTGGTAATTCCCAATGCTTCCCCATAAAACAAGTACTATTCAGCTTGCTCACAGTTCAGATGATAAGCTAATTAATTCTAGGTCTGAATATGCAAAACACTGGCATTCTGATTTTACTTGGGAAACTTTGGTGATCTTACAGAGCTTTAATTTTGCTGTTTCTCTTTCTTTTTGGCTGATATTCATAAATCATGTTTTGAAAGAATGGGAATAATCTGATAAGCAAGAAATATGAAACACTTTTATTTTAGATTTTCTTTGGATTTTGTGTTGGAATTCAAACATTTGTCTTGGTTAAAAGTCAAGGAAAAAATACTTAATTACATATTCTACAGGAGTTAAATATCTTGGCCCAAACCCCATTTTCCAACTATGATCAAAAAGAATTTCTATCCACTTACCTTCCTCCAATTTCCCTGGCCAATCTTCTGATGCAGGATCCTGCAGAATTTAGTCAATGCAAGAAACCTTTGAGACATCAGCAAATGGAATCTACACAGAAGTCATACACCCTTTGTTTATGGCATAAGTTCCTAAATTCTGTCAAGTGTTCATAAAAAAATTGAAAAGCCTTGGACATTTAAACAGCTTTGTCTGCGTGAATACATACAAAGGTACAGAAGAGTGGATGAGGTAAATGGATAATCTGGATAGGCTGAGGTCTGTTCAGATCAGGTTATTGGGAAGTTCAAGAGTTGAAGGGTATTTGGAGAGTGAAGTTCATAAATCAGCATTTAAGATCCTATAAGTGGGATTGGAGGTAGAGAATCAGATGTCCTGTGGTGAGGTTTTGTCAGATTGGGAGGTAGTAAGGGCATTTGGGAGTTGTAATCATGTGGGGTTAGTAAAATAGTTATTCAGGAGCTTGAGGATTTTTCCATGCATCCATTTCCTCTAACAATTCTTGTAAGCCAGAACTCTCAAGTCTTTGATTCTGGATTTTGAAGAATCCCAGGATGCAGGAGAATTGGCCATTCAAGTCAGTACACCAGGACTCAGTTAGGTCCCCATACTTATTTTGGGTCATATGCCTTGTCTTTGACTGTCCTTGGTTGGTTCATAGTTTTTGTCTCCGCAGAATTGGTGTTGAACATGAAGCACATACGTGGACCTTGTTAAATATTGAAAAGTGTCGATAAAGGCTCACGTTCATGATTGCATGAAAAGTAGATAGGTTATTCATGTTTGCAAGAAATTCATCATCAAATAAAATCATTAAAAGTATTTATTTTAGAGAGATTTTATACTGGACAACATTAAACAGTCTGCTTGGTTATTAGTGCACCAAGGAAAACAAGCTACTATTGTGAACTGGGATTTCTAACAATGGCTAAGAAGGTCAGTTCCATGACAGCATGATAGGTTTTTTTGGTTCATGCTGTGTAGTGCCAGAGATTCTCCTAACACTGCAGTAATGCCTGTATGAAGTAAAAAGTGAACATTCAACTTCAGCAGCTACTTTAAAATGATTGAGGTTGTATATATGTCATTTGAAAGTTGTCTTAATTAGAATTACCACCACACTTTACTGAATAACTGTTCTGCTGCTGTTGCTCAGGCAACGTCTTTAACTAAAAGTGATGAAAAATGGTGGTGTTCTTGGGATCAGTGAGAAGACTGCCTGTCTGGAAGTATTAAATTATCATATCTCCACAGTAATTAGAAGCTATCTGTCTTTTAAAACAGTCATAAATTAGATTTTTGGGCCACTGTTTCTAGTGGACTCCATGCGTGCAGCTCTTCCTTAGTGAAATAATCTTTCACTAATTTTTAATGAATAAGCAGTTTTGCTGATAATAGCAAAACAGTTTTTAATAAAAATTCTCTAAGAGAAATTCTAAATGCAATCTGTATGAAACAGAAGGGGACAATTGTAGTGCGGATGTTCTCCTTAATTATGCAATAGAAATGAGTATACAGCTTGCATAAGACATCATTGACTGATTTAAACTATGGAATGATTTTCACCAGTTTAGAGACCTATCTGCTAACATTTCAACTTTTCTAATTTGCCGCATATTTTCCCTATCTGGGAGCTTTGTTAAATTATGTTGATTATGTGAGCGATTCTTATAATTTTTATCATTTTTAAGGTTTGTCCTTATTTCTCAACCAACATGCTTTTTCTCTTCAACCCAAGCAGTATCACTTAAGTGAAATGATCCATTCATGGACATTTACATTGACACCATCATAATTTTGTCATCACATCAGGATGTGTCTTTTAACAGTACAGTTAAGAAACTTTTATCCCCATGTCAAAATCAAAGCTTGAAGGTCAGTTAATATTTAAATATTTAAATTCCAGCATCCTAACTGAGCACAGTTCATACTGTAGATGCTGCATTTTTCTGTGCTTGCATATTTTACAAACTAACCTTAATGCCTTTTTATATCCTGTAAATTTTTGTGTTCTCTAGCTTCCCTGTTAATGTGCATATCTACCTGTATATGTGTTGGAGCCTAGATCCTCTGGAGGCCAGGAGCTGCTATTGCAGCAGAAATAAGTCATTGCCTCCTGTAACGTTTAGCATTTGTAGCACCAAGGATCAATCTGGCAATATGTGGAATATAAAACACTTAGTTTTAAAACTGTCATTAAGTAAACAATATAATTTAATTGATATATATTTGAATATTTAAAAATTCAATTATTTTAAATTTATATCACTGCAGTATTGCCTCCTTGAACTGCAGGGTAGGAATCTCCATTTTCAGCTGAAGAGGATTATAGCTCTTCAAATGTCACTCTGGTGAAGGGTCCTCAAAGTCATCTGAAAAGAATGAAGAATCAATACTCTTGTCTGCAGGAAAATTGAAATGCTAGCATCTCCAGGCTTTTAGCTGAGTTGAAGAAACAGAAATTGAAATATAAAATGTTAGAAAAAGACGGTAAGATTCCAGTGCCGTGACAAGCAGCGAAGGATCAGGAAAAAAATATAGATTAGGTTTAAGAAAGTTTGGACAGGTGGAAAATGTCAGAAGCTATATGGGAGGAAGAATAGCAACAGCATACACAATTGTATTGAACAGGGAGAGATACCTACGGCCCTTGTGGACTAAGGTGGATTATGGATGGGTGGATTGCCTGTTTATCTTACCTCAAGACAAAAAAGAAATCTCTCGGACTTTCCTGTAATGTTCAGTATATTGCAGCACATTATAATTGTACCTTCATGTATAAAAAATGTTTATATTTGAATGACAATAAATGCCACGTTATCATATAACATTTACACCATATTTAGCTCTTGGCATTTGAATTTGCTGATGGATATAATCAATGAGAAATATTGGAAGTGTACTGTTTATGAAAAGAAAGCACAGATATAGATGTGATACATTTTTCTATACATTGATGGGCAAGTCATTAATATTTAAGAACATGGCAGAACAAGCTTGAGTTTTCTCAGTTGTGGCTGATCATCTACCTGAACTCCATGTGTGGCATCATCCCCATATTTCTTTTAATTGTATTTGCATATCGAAAGTTATCAATCTATATTTTGATTATACTCAATGACTGAGCTTTGAACCTCTCTTGGATAAAGAATTCCAAAGATTCATTGCCCTCTGAGGGAAGGAATTGTTCCTCCTCTCAATTCAAAATGACTTGTTCTTTATGCTGAGATTTTATCCCCTCCTTCTTGACCGTCAGCTGGGAGGAATATCCTTTATGTATTTATCCTGTCTAGCATTTTGTAAATTTTGCATGTCTGTAAGAAGTCATAGTTGAAAGAATTTATTTATAGGTCCTCAAACTGTAGTTACATATAGAGCATAAATTAAATAATTGGGTGATAGTAAGATACCAGATAATGACTGATTTTAATCATCTTGTACATAGGACAAATCAAATTGGTTTGAAATTTTTTACTTGTAAATCTGCAAGTAGTTTTTTTTTGTATGTTAAAGAACTGGTTTTACTTTACTTGCCATTTTTAAGATTTCATCCACGTTTTTCAGAACAGCTAAGACAAAATAATTTTTTGCAATTTTTGGACAACATAGAACAAGAAAACGATTTTGAACAAAAAGGAAGTTTGTAACATGACTTTTCCTCTAGCACTGAAATGTGGGCCACAAAATTGGACTGAAGTGCCTGATTTTAGGGTGCTCCTCAAAATATTAGGACCCCAACATGCCAGTACATTTCAGGCTAGATGTGTCTAGTACACCATACTGAATAAGGACTAATATGGTGTTTACCTCCACACTTCAAATAGGGGTTGGGCCCTCAGTAAGATACCAGATAATGACTGATTTTAATCATCTTGTACATTGGACAAATCAAATCCTTCCCTCAGAGGACAATGAATCTTTGGAATTCTTTATCCAAGAGAGGTTCAAAGCTCAGTCATTGAGTATAATCAAAATATAGATTGATAACTTTCGATATGCAAATACAATTAAAAGAAATATGGGGATGATTGAAGGACCTAATGTTTGCTTGTAGTCTCCTTTTAAAGATTAGTTTGCTTTAAGGTAGGCCACGGTTGCAGTTATAGAAACCAGTCCTTGGATGCAATGGAACCTAGAAGGTCACTGATTCTACTGTTACTGCATTTGAGCACCACTTCCCCCAACATCTCCATGTAGCATACATTGTAACGATGATCCTAACTATTATCTGGCGATTCATCCCAGGGCCACCCAGCTTCCTGATGTCCAGGGACTCTACCAAGCGTTGTTTGCCTTTGTCTTTGAGTAACAGTACACATTCCCAAGGTGACAAGCTGCTCCAAAATGACAGCTATCATGAACACCTTGGTAACTATCCACTTAGTAGTGGGGTGGTTCCCAGCGGTCACAAGCTCAGACTGTAATATTGTCTTTACTTCTGAAGACCTTGACTGCAAGTTGGGTGTAGGGTCGATTTTATGTGCCTTTCTATGTACCTTTCTGAATGGAACTTAATTCTGATGGAGGCAGGAAGGTGGCAGATTTAGTGTGCCTCACCAGTTACCTTTCTTGACTCTAAGCTGGCCATCTCTGGGAGTGGAAGGTTATGTCCATAGTGAAAACTTCCAAGTTTTTATATACTACACATTTCTGCAGTGCCATGTTCAATGTAGATTCACAATTTTGTTTCATTAACAGTTTGAATATGTAATTTCTCTCCTAGTTGTACAAGCTATGTGTTCCTTCCTGTTATGGGGGAGAAATGGAGGCACTAGAAAAAACAAATTTTAATGTTCAAGTTCTATGCACGTGATCACCTTGAGCTTTCCTAATTAGAAGCTTTGTGTTGAACCATGGGGACTTTGATCGCAGTAACAATTTAAAACTGCTTAAAATGTTACCATGGAGATTGAGAAATAATCTATAATTGTACTTTTAAAAATAAAATTACAAAGTCCGTTTGATAGCTGTTCAAAACAATGCATTTCGTATCTCTATCTTTAAATTCTCCAAATTATTGACATATATAACAAAACAGGAGTAGATGACTCAAATTCCTTTGCACCTTGCAACAAATCAATGGGGAATGAACAATGGAGTACCATTTAGACGTGGGGAGGGGAAAGGGGGAAGAGTTATTTCTTTCTGTTTTATATGTCCTCTGTCTCCTTTCCTGCGCGCACACACGGCGTGTACATTAAAGCACTCATGATTTATGAAGGACTTGCTCACGAGAAGGATTACCTGTCATGGAGCGCTTATACCAGATTGGTTTTACTTTAATTATAAACCGCGCTTTCACACAGAGTTCCCTTGCATGCTACGCAAGTGCAAATTATTTTTATTGTTATTTCTAATGTATTTCTTTAATGTTCTCTTCCGGATATCTGTTGCAGTTGGTAATTGTCCAATTTATTTCCACTTTTATTTCAAACAGATCTGATACAAATCAGTCCAAAACAACTGTGCACTTCCATTGATAAATTGACTGAGAGCATCCGATATTCCAGTGTAATCTCAAAGCATGCCTAGAGGGCGGAGCTCGTGGCTTCCTATCTTGTCACATTCAAATGTGTATCTGGCCATTCACTACCAGTTATTGTCTTTAACAAGCTCGGCTGAACAGGCTGTGGTTGATGCTCATTATGGGTTTCAGGGAATGTTAAAGCTGTTAGCAAGCCATAGCACTGGCTGTATTAGAAAGGGGGAGGGGAATTTATTTGAACATGCCCTTAGGCTGCATTGCCTAATAAGACTTGTTAATTTAACCCTCGTGGTCCCCTGGTTATATTTCACGCACACAGCCTGCGTGGCAAAGATTCTATTGCACGTATTGGTTGTCTTCTTTCATCATAGTGAAAGTGTTTTATCCTGCAGGTTAAGATTGGTTAAAGGTATGTTACAATCTTTTATATGTGGATTGAGATGTTTAACTTCATAAATCACTTGTTCTGCACGATGCTGCAATGTAGGTTTTAGAACAATGAAATGAGTGTCTTTCGAATTAAAACTGGTTGGTAATTTACGAATCTTAAACTGTCTTTGTCAAGCAGAAAGATGAAATACATTGTTCATGAAAAGAAGATAGCCAGGAGGGGGTGGCTGGTCATGGTGTTAATTGGGTCCAACTGGAATTGAAAACTCTTGGGACTTAAATGCTCAGCAAAATAAAAACCTTAAAGCTAAGAGGCAGCACTGTTAGTCAAACTCTGTTAATCTTTATGAATGTGAGCAGCTTCTGTCCATGTGGCAGAGCTCTGGTGATTTTTTACTTAGAATGTGCGACAGAATCCTTTTGTCTTTTTCGTTTATTTGACCTTGGTAACTTTTTTCTCTCTCCCTGCCAGTGCTGAGAGGTTCAGTTTCTGAATACAGCTGCCCAGAGTGCTGTTGGCTGGCTGGTCTGCCAGTATTGTTCTAATGCTCATTCCATATGTATGTCACATCACACTTCTCCCCTTACCTCCCTCCCCCCTCCCTGTACACACCCTTTTTCAAGCATATCCGTTTGGTTTCTTATCTGGAAAGACTGAATTCTTTCTCGCTGCTGTAACTGCAAATTTTAAAGTTGTAAAGCTGAAACTCGGCAGTGACTTGTGTAGCCTTGAGCGAATGGACGACACAAGAGCTTGCACTGAATATCTTGTCTTTTTCTACTCTATACTGATTTTGGACTCCTTGAAGTCTAAAGAACTAATCTTGGCAGCTGCCTCGCTTTTTTTTCCTGTTACCGTGGTAGCGCCTGCAATGCATTATAATAGCACAGGCAGGTTGGAGTTCTTGTGCCTGATGTTTTTGGATTGTTAGTTGCGACTTCAGGGGAAAGCTTTCATCAGATATGAGCAAGTGCTCGTGCGCTTTCCTATTTCGGTCCTTTTTAAAGGTAGGATTTGTTTATACAATCTAAATACTTTATTTAAATCATTTTGTAATAGATCGGGTGGGAGAGGTGCCGATCCTCTTGAATGGTAATTTGATTCAGTCGAGTGTTTTTGAATAAACCAAGATTAAGATAATTAAATGGTGAGATAACTGTAGATTTGATTCATACAAAACTACAATTTAACCGTATTTCTTAAAAGTACCCATTTTCATTGGGTCATTTCTGATACATACTACTGTATATACTTGTCAATTGGGATTAATGACATGTACCAGATTAAAACCTACACTTAAGGCTTAGACTTTAAAACTTAATATGTTTTGAGATTCAATGCAAAATTCTAAAGCGTATCACAAATCACTAAGATTTATATTTTGCACTTGCACTGTAGTTTTCAGCAGAAAACAGATCAGTATTGAAAATCCTGTTAATCGTTTTGGGAAGTGTTAGCTTCATAGTCTAATATGTAAAATAAAAAGTTGTAAATTTGTTATTCATAATAGCTTCATTTCAACTCAAACTTCAGATCAAATTATGATACACTTGATGCTTTAAATAAATGCACTCATTTGAAAAATGAAACCTTGTACATGGTGCCACATGTCCAGCAATTCCTCAGTGTGGACTTGTGCAAATAGAGTTAGTGTGTCTCTTTTGACATGCTACTCACTTGTCTCTCTCTATCTCTATGACGTCTGTCTCAAGATATTTATTTGTACATGGCATCAGCAAGATTTATAAATTTGAGATTAAATGCTTAAAATATATTGAGCATTAATTAATAATTTTAGCATTTAGTGACTTCTAAGTTGGCAAAACTCAGCGAAATTAGTCTTTCATGGTGCTATTTTAAATGCTTGAACCAAAATTAACATCATCACGTGTACTGTGGTATGGTGACTTGAGCCAGGGGAACAGGAGATTCAATGGTCCTTGAAATCATGCCTAATGTTGGCAGATAATTTGTTGGAACTGGCAGGCATGTGGTGTTGAACTGTCATGGCTGTTCCCAATTACAAATATCATCCCCAGTTTGTTGGATTTGAAGGTTGTACATGTCACTGTGAAATATGTATCTTTTAACAAAATTCAATGAAAGGATCCTATCTGGAATAAGTTGTTTGCATTGGAAATCAGATTTCATCATTAAAATTTTCATTTTTTACCTGTATTCTGTTTCACAGGTGTCACTTTTTCTTAAAAATTACAAAGAACAAAAAACTTGCATTATCTTTGCGCTTGGTATGTTAAAATTGTATTATTTTGGGCATTTAGCAACTGATTCTACTCCATGAGCCCAACTATTTTCCTGTCAGTTCATACACAAAACCAGATGTGATAAGTTTGTCATTACATTGCCATATAATCCAGTAAGATTGGCTTGTTGAGCATGACAGCAGGAAGCTAAAATGAAACAAAGATGCTGATATATGATGTAGCGTATTTGTTCAAATTCCTTTTTATAATTTGATATGGTGCTAACTCAATTAACATGAGGCTTCAACATATGATTTGCATTCATGTGGATCCCAGTGCATACTTTATAGTGTTTTAAAAAAAATCAAGTTATGAAGGTAAATGCAAATTTCCATACTTTTTAATGCAGCCCCTTTTGAAATGACTGCATAAGCACAGATGTGATTTAATTTGGCTAATGTTGTGTATATGTTAGGAGAATAGTTTTATTGGAAAGATTTTGAAGGTAGATGAACAAAGGCTTTGATTAAATAGTGGTTCCTTCAAAGTTCACATGAATCAAACCACAAATAAGTCAACATCAATTTTCAGCTTTATATAAGTAAGAACAAGAGTAAACATATAATGATTAATTTGCATAAACCCTTGGTAGGCTGCAGTTCAGTGTACCTATTATAGAAAGAATATTGAAGCTATAGTGTGTGTAGGTTCACTAGGATGATGTCAGTAATGAGAAGAAAGACTTTGGGCCCTGACACGTTTTCCAATGAATAGAAGACTAAAATGACACCATTTTTTATTAAACAAAGTTTGGGAAAGGCTGTTTACCTCATGTTTGTCATTTCTGACCCAGTTGATCCTACGGTACTGTATAATATCTTGGATATGATAGGCCATCAAAAACAAAGGCATACAAAACAAGTTTATTAGTAGTTTGCACTCTCTGGCATCATATGCAGAGTGACTTGAGGTGCTAAAACTATTTTCAGTGGAACACAGGTTTAGCTCCTTTTTTTAGTCAGGAAATATTTCAATAGAAAGGTAGTTGTCAAGTTAAGGAAAGGGCCATTGCTTTAAAAAATCCTTGAAAGTGAGGGCAGCATTTCAGAATAAGGAAAGCCAAGCATTTTTGGAGCATGAATACTTATCACAGCAAGTGATTAAGACAGATGTCACATCTTATAAAAGAAAATTGGATAAATATTTGAAACTGAATTTACAACTCTGAGGGAAGAGAACCCTGAGGTCCTTTCAGCACTCTAGCCTCAGGAGTGTGTCCACTGTTACTAATTAGAAGAGAATCTTGTAGCTGCTGTGGGATTATATGCAAATCCATTATGCTAATGAATAGGATGTCATTTGTGATGTCTGCTGATGTACAGGAGCACACGTGGAACTAGGATAGAGTCTACAGGGCATGAGGCACAGGCCTTATACTCCCCTACCTATATAATGTAAATACTTGAAGACTGCTATTTACCAGAAGAAGGATAGATTCTTTTCTATGTTGTATGGTTAGAATATGATGGCAGAGCTCTTAGATCCCTCAGTCTGAGGCAGAAGTAGTGACCCACTCTTGGGCTTGGTTGACACTGTAGATGAGACAAGCTCCAGAACTGATCAGTAAGATGCACTTTGCACAGTGCACAGCCTGGAGGAGGAGAGCATTGAGAAGGCTCCCAGTCTGAGATGAATGGTGGTGGACAGTCAAATCACAAAATTGCTTCAACACCAGGACAGCTCTTAAAAATGTCAAATACTCTTAATTTCTTGACCCATTCATCAGCAATGGACAATTCAATTGGGCCTCCATTCTTATAGTGGTAGATTGACTGCCAGCAGTTGTCTTGCTGGTGTTAGTCTAAAGCTAACCATGTGCATCATGCTTTTCTCAAGAATGAGAAGCTACTCTAGTAAAGGTCTGTCAAGTACTGACAGTGTTATTTTTGACTTTGAATAATGTGCTGTGAGTACCCCACATTTAGGTGATTACAGTTTTTTGATTCTGTTTGCCCAAGATTATCCCTGGTGTCAAGTGAATCACTTTGAATGACTTTTAACCTGTATGATCTGGGTTATATCTGGTATAGATGACTTGCTATTATTCCTAAGAGAAGTGATTTTATTTGTTCCAAAGATGGCATATCATTCTTGTATTAGTAATCTAGCTTTTCTTCAAAGATGGATGCTTTAAGGTACTAACCTCTTTGTGTACATTAATGTTATTTAATTGTGATTCATTGGTGGTTTTGACTCCTACTTAGTCTCCCACATTCTTACAGAAGTTTCATTGGCACAATAAAACTTGATAAAGTTTGTTTCTAATTTTTTAACTCCATAACTGCAATAGTAACTTCAAGCATCAAAGGGTTTAAGAAATTTGCATTGGTCTATCCAGTGATGTTTGATATTGTTATATTGTAGAAAGTTGATAACGGCTGATTATCATCTTGAGCTAGGTTAGTTTTGTGTTCCCATAAACCCTGAGCTGTTTTTTGAATTTCAGCTTTTCCACTATCTGGATAGTTCTTTCCAATGTGAGTTCCTCTCATTATACTTAGTTGGGAGAGATGAATGAAAGTCTAATGTTTCTTGAATTAGTTCTGATTGTAAATCACCATAATCAATTGTATAAAAGATCTTTTAAAGTTGTTAGGTTTTCCAGGAAGGAGCTGTCTTCATTAAAATCCTGTTTTCTCTATTTTTATGGTTAGTACCTGATTTAAAGAAGTTGTCAAATGCTACTACCATGTTATCAAAGTTATGTATCTCCTTTTACTCTGTCCATTTTAAACATTATCTGAATTAGTATAGAAATGATGTCAAAATTGATGGGATTAAAGACCAATATATCCCTATGGCCTGATAATCTGTATTCCAGAGTATTTAAGAAAGTGGCTGAAAATGTGTTGCTGGTCAAAGCACAGCAGGCCAGGCAGCATCTCAGGAATAGAGAATTCGACATTTCGAGCATAAGCCCTTCATCAGGAAACCTCGAAACGTCGAATTCTCTATTCCTGAGATGCTGCCTGGCCTGCTGTGCTTTGACCAGCAACACATTTTCAGCTGTGATCTCCAGCATCTGCAGACCTCATTTTTTACTCTTATTTAAGAAAGTGGCCCTAGAAGTAGTGGGTGCATTGATGGTCTTTCAAGATTCTGTAGACTCTGGAGAGCTCCTATGGTTGGTGTGTAACTATTATAATCCCATTATTGAAGAAAGGATGCTGTGAGAAAACAGAAATTAGACTGGTTAGCCTGCCATCCAAAGAGAAAATTTGAGTTCATTCTGAAAGATTCAATGGCAAAGCACTTGGGAAGCAGTGACAAGGTTGGATAGTCAGCATGGATTTAGGAAAGGGAAATATGCTTGCCAAATCTACTGGAATTGTTTGATGGAATTAGAGTTGAAGGGGTATGGATCCACCAAGATTAGCATGTAAAATTAAAGCATGTGGGATGGAGGGTAGGGTATGAACATGGATAGAGAGCTGGTTGGCAGACAGGAAACAAAGTATGAACAAATGAACCATTTTTCAAGTGATAGATGGTACTCCAGGATTCAGTGCTAGGACTCCAGCTATTGGTTTAGCTGAGAGAACTAAATATAATATCTTCCAGTTTGCTGATGACCTAACTAGTCACATTATTAATAACTTGGACAATAGCATAGCAAGTATATGTGCATATTTGCTGATGACAATGTCGATGTTGATGTGTCAGATAAATGGGCAAAACTGTCAGATGGAGTTCAAATGTAAGCAAGTGAGTTATCTATTTTAGATAGGGAATAAAAGATGGATCGGGGCACTTTTCAGAATGAAATTTAAAGACATTGGATGTTCCAAGGGTTTAAGGTTCAGTTACCATCTTTAAGGGTTCATATTTAAAATGCCATGAACAGATGTAGAAAATAAATTTAGCTAAAACTGCCACATTTTAGAGGACTGTAATACAAGGACAGGATTAGACTCCACTTAGAATGCTGAGTAAATCTGGACACTACTTTAGAAAGGATATTATATTGGATGGAGTACAATATACATTTACAAGAATGATACTTGGACTTCAGGGGTTAAATTGAGATTATGCAAATTAGGCTAACCATTCAGAAGATTAAGGGGGTGATCTGATTGAAGTCAAAACTGGCTTTTCCTGTTCATATCTTATCTACCTTGTTTTGACCTTTTATGGTTTATAAAATTAGAGGGCATTCTGAGAACTAGGGCCTAGACCATTCAGGAGAGATGTTAGGAAGCAATTCTACACACAGCGTGGTAGATGTTTGGAACTCACTTCCACATAATGGGACAGTACACTATTAAATCTGAAATGAAGATCCAAATTGTAGGCTTTCTGTTCTGTTACGTGGATGCCGCAAAGTGCCAAGACTTGGATTTTACCAAAGAGACAACTAGAAATTCTGTATCTGGATGCACGTAACATTGATTAGAAAGTAAATGAATTGACTGCATGCATCGAAGTAAATGAAATTATTTAGTTGCTGCTGTGGAGGTCTGGATTAGAATTGAGAACTGCTCTGATTTGAGGTACCTATCATTCAAGAAGAATAGCAAATGGATAAAGGTTGAGGGGATTGTGCTGATGACCAGAGATGTCATTGATGCAAAAGTTAGAGATGAACTTGGTTCAGGAGATCAGGAAATGTAATGAATTGCAAGTGGAAGTGGTCTCCAGGCATTAATATTACCCTAAGCATTAATCACCATTAGGATAGATAAATAAGACACATTGGGTTCTTATGAAGGGATGGCAAAAATGGGTACTTTTCAACTTCACATAAATTAGACTCAAATTGACAATAACCTAGATAAGTAGTTAATAAAATGCTTTTGACACAACTTCTTAGAGTGGTACGTGAAACCAAGTAGAGAGCATGTCCTATTAAACGAAGTCTAGGTTAGAGTGGTGCTGGAAAAGCACGGTAGGTCAGGCAGCATCTGAGGAGCAGAAAAATCGATGTTTCGGGCAAAAGCCCTTTATCAGGAATGAGGTTGAGAGCCTCGGGGTTAAACGAAGGTTAATGTATTCATGAGACTTCATTTAATAGGTTTTAGGAAAAAGAATGAGGTCCTACAAGCTGAATTTAGAGAGGTAGGAGTTAAACTAAAATGTAGGAACTCAAAGGTGGAAATCTCAGGATTGCTACCGCCTCCACACGTGAGTCAGAGTAGGAATGGCAGGAAAGCTAAGGTGAATACATGAATTGAAGCGTATTATGAGAGGGAGGGATTCAGATTCCTGGGACATTGGAACTGGTTTTGGGGGATGTGAGACAAATACAAACCAGACGGTCTGCACTTGGGCAGGATTGGAGCCAGCTGGGGAGTTTGCTCATGCTTTTGGGGAGGATTTATCCTAATATGGCTAGGGATCGGGACAAATGTAGGAAGTCGGAGGGAAGTAAAGTGGGTACAAAAACAAAGGACAGTAAGGGGAAATGTGGAAGGTAGAGAAAACAAAGATCCAAATCAACAAGGGTCACATTTCACAACAACAGTGAAAGGGCTATGAATGTCCAAAACCAAATGGGTATGAGGGCTGTGTCTCAATGTGAGCTGCATTTGGAGCAAGGTGGATGCAACTGTGCTAACAGTTATTAGTGGATATAATGTATTTGGCATCAGAGACTTGGCTCCAGAGTGACCAAAGATGTGAACTCAACATCCACGGTTATTCAATTTTCAGGAAAGACAGATGGGAAGGGAGATGGCTGGTTAAGGAAGAAATTAATACAGTAGTAAGGGGGAGCATGAGTCTTAACAATGTGGAATTAATATGGGTGGAGCTGTGGAACACCGAAGGGAAAAAGACATTAATAGGAATTTTGTGCAGACCATCAAACAGAAGTTGTGATGTTGGAGTCTGTATCAAACAGGAAATTGGAGATGCATGTTATTACATGCATGTATAACAGCAGTTATTACGGGTGAATTCAATCTACATACTAACTGGATGAACCAAACTGATAACAATATGATGGAGCAGGATTTCCTGGAATGTATGAGATGGTTTCCTTGAACAGTATGTTGAACCGACTAGAGAGCAAGTCTCCTAGACTGGTTATTTTTATTATGAGAGGATTAATTAGCAACATTGTACTGCAAGATCAAAATAAAACAGAATTCTTCATTTAAGATTGAGTGTGACACACTGTTGGAATATTGTGTGCAATTCTGGTCTCCTTCATATCAGAAAGATGTAGTGAAACTTGAAAAGGTTCAGTAAAGATTTACAAGGATGTTGCCAGGGTTGGAGGGTTTGAGTTATCGGGAGAGGCTGAACAGGCTGGGGCTGTTTTCCCTGGAGCGTCAGAGGCTGAGGGGTGACCTTATAAGAAGTTTATAAAATCATGAGGGGCATGGATAGGATAAATAGACAAAGTCTTTTCCCTGGAGTCGGGAGTCCGGAACTAGAGGGCATAGGTTTAGGGTGAGAGGGGAAAGATATGAAAGAGACCTAAGGGGCAACTTTTTCATGCAGAGGGTGGTACGTGTATGGAATGAGTTGCCAGAGGATGTGGTGGAGGCTAGTAAAATTGCAACATCTTAGATGGATGGGTATACAAATAGGAAGGGTTTGGAGGGATATGGGCTGGGTGCTGGCAGGTGGGACTAGATTGGGTTGGGCTATCTGGCTGGCATGGATGGACAGGTTGGACCAAAGGGTCTGTTTCCATGCTGTATATCTCTGACTCTATAATTAAAATAATATTCAAGTTTTAATCCTGAGGCTATTTAAGTAAGATTCGAGTGGTGCTGGAAAAGCACAGCAGGTCAGGCAGCATCCAAGGAGCAAGAGAATCTATGTTTCGGGCAAAAGCCCTGAATCTGATAAAGGGCTTTTGCCCGAAATGTTGATTTTCCTGCTCCTTGGATGCTACCTGACCTGTGCTTTTCCAGCACCACTCGAATCTTTGACTCTGATCTCTAGCATCTTTAGTGAGTTAAGCCATAAATCAACCACTGTATGGTAGAACAGGCATCTACTGGCTGAATGGCCTACTCCTGCTCCTGTGAGACAAAGCTGGGTGGTAGAGTGAACTATCAAGAGGATGTAGAGATGTTAGTGTTGAAATGACAAATTGAGTGAATCAGCAAATTTGTGGCAGTTTAATGTAATGTGGATAAATGAAAGGTTCTACGCTTTGATATTAGAAGCAGCAAGGCAGCTTATCAAATAATAGATTGAGAAAAGAGGTGCAATTTGACATGGGTGTCCTTGTACACCAGTTGTTGAAAGTATCAGTTGCATCAGGTAGTGAAGACGGTAAATAACATGTTAGCCTTCAAAGTGACGATTTGAGTACAGGAACAGGAATGTTCTGCAACAATTGTGCATGGCCTTAGTGAGATACTGCTTCAGGTGTGATATGCAATTCTTGCCTCCTTTATCTGAGCTCTTGCTATGGAGGGAATGCAACAAAGGTTTATCAGATGACTTCCTGGGCTGACAGGATTGAAGTGTGCTGCGTGCATGATGTGGGAGACACTGATTTCTCTGGCTCCTATAGCTGTGGAAAGTGTGTACACCTTTAGCTTCAGAAGGAGTATGTTGCAGCACTGAAGAAAGAACCAGAGGACCTCTGGCTCATCCGAGAGAACAAGAATTTTCTGGATGGGACCTTCAGTGAGGTCAAAACACAGCATAACAGAAGAGAGAAGAAGGGAGATGACTGTGGAAGGAAGAGATGATTCAAGTACAAGAGACCCCTGGGAAAGACCCTTTGTGAACAGGTTGAATCTCTTGGAAACTCTGTCGAGACAGATGACCATGCCAGTCTGAGAGGCAGACAGGTCTGCCAATTGAAAATTGGCATGGAGGCGGAGCCATGGAGTCAGACATCATGCAGAGCTATGGTAATAGGGGACTCCATAGAGGGACAGAAAAAGCCTTCTGCGGCAACAGGCGGGATTTGAGGATGGTGTTGCCTACCTGGTGCCAGATTGCAGGAAGTCACTGACATCACCTTGGGCTGAAGAGGGCAGGAATAGGGAGATAATGGACTTGAATATGTGGCTGAGGAACTTGTGCAGGAAGCAAAGATTTAAATTCTTGGATCACTAGGAAACGTTTTGCGGTAAGGATAAATTATACAAGAGGGACGGTTGCACCTTAATAGGTGGAGGACTAGCATTCTGGCAGGCAGGTTTGCCACTGCAACACAGGTGTGGGGGAGGGGACAACTGGAAATTTACGAAGGAAGCTAAAGTGAGAATAAGAGAAGTTGAGAGACAACTAAATCAATGGAACAGAAAATTGAAGGGATCATTCAGTATGGTCCAAGTGAAATAAGGATTGATTTGGAAGAGTGAGGGGAGTAACAAATTAAGATTATGATATGTGAATGCATGAAGCATAAGAAACAAGGTGGATGAGCTTGAGGCTCAGTTGGAAATTGGCAGGTACAATGTTGTAGGGATAAGTGAGACATGGCTTCAGTGGACAAGGCCTGGGAAATGAATATTCAAGGTGATATCGAAAGGACAGACTGATGGGCAGAGGTGGTGGGGTGGCCCTGTTGGTGAGGATTGATATTCAGTCCCTTGCGAGGAGGGAACACAGAATCAAGAGATAGAATGTCAGCCCTATCCACACTAAGGGTAGAAAGACCCGAATAAAAATTTATCCATAGGCCCCCAAACAGCAGTCTGGATGTAGAGCATAAGGTGAATAAGGAGTTGAAATTGGCCTGTCACAAAGGTATTACTACAGTTGTTATGGGGGATTTCGACATGCAGGTAGACTGGGCGAATCAGGATGGTACTGGACCCCAAGAAAGGGAGTTTGTGGAATGCCTCGAAGATGGATTCTTAAAACCGCTTGCCCTGGAGCCTACCAGGGAGAAGGCCATTCTGGACCTGGTGTTGTGCAACGAACCAGATTTGATCAGAGACCTTTAAGTAAAGGAGCCATTAGAAGGTAGTGACCATAATATAAGTTTTAATCTGAGAGGGAGAAGGGAGAATTGGAAGTGTCAGTATTGCAATTGAACCAAAGGGAACTATGGAGCTCTGAGGGAGGAGCTGGCCAAAGTTCAATGGTTCAATACCCTAGCAGGGATAGTAGTGGAACAACAATGGCAGGTATTTCTCAATAAAATGCAGAAGGTGCAGGACCAGTTCATTCCAAAGAGGGAGAAAGATCCTGAGGTAAGTTGAGGACTGCATAAATTTTTTAAAAAAAGTATAGCATAGCAAAGATGAGCGGGAAGCTGGTCGACTTGGAAACTTTTAAAGAGCATCTGAGGATAACTAAAATGGCAATACGCAGAAAAAAAGAGGTACGAAGGCAAACTGGCCAAAAATATGAAAGAATATTAAAAGCTTTTTTAGGTATGTGAAATATATAAAAAAAAGTGGTTAAGACTAAAGTTGAGTCCTTGAAGACACAAACTGGTGAATTTATTATGGGGAGCAAGGAAATGGCAGAAGAGTTGAATAGGTACTGTGGATCGGTCTTCACTAGGGAATACACAAGCAATCTCCCAGATGTAATACTGGCTGAAGGACTTAGGGTAATGGATGAAATGAAGGGAATTTTATATTAGGCAGGAAATGGTGTAGGATAGACTGTTAGCCTTCAGACCCAAGTCCCTGGGACCGGATGGTCTATGTCCCAGGGTACTTGAGGTGGCTCTAGAAATAGTGGACGCATAGGTAATCATTTTCCAATGCTCTATAGAGTCAGGATCAGTTCCTGCGGAGGGAGAGAGAAAATGGAATTTATAGATAGGTTAGCCTGGTGTTAGTGGTGGGAAAGATGCTGGAGTCAATTATTTAAGATGAAATTATGACTCATTTGGATAGCAGTAACAGGATAGGTCAGAATCCGCATGGATTTATGAAGGGGAAATAGTGCTTGACTAATCTTCTGGAATTTTTTGAGGATGTAACTATGAAGGTGGACAAGGGAAAGCCAGTGGATGTAGTGTACCTGGACTTTCAAAAAGCCTTTGATAAAGATCCACATAGCAGATTAGTGAGCAAAATTGGGGCACATGATATTGGGGGAGAAATACTGACTTGGATTGAAAATTGGCTGGCTGACGGGAAGCAAAGAGTAGTGATAAACTGGTCCCTTTCGGAATGATAGGAGGTGACCAGTGGGGTACCACAAGGTTCGGTGCTGGGACTGCAGCTATTTACATTAATAATATAGATGAAGGTATTAAAAGTGATATGAGCAAATTTGCTGATGAGACAAAGCTGGGTGGCAGGGTGAAATGTGAGGAGGATGTTATGAGAATACAGGGTGACTTGGACAGGCTAGGTGAGTGGATGGATGCATGGCAGATGCAGTTTAATGTGGATAAATGTGTGGTTATCCACTTTGTCAAGAACAGGAAGGCAGATTACTATCTAAATGGAGTCAAGATAGATAAAGGGAAAGTACGAGATCTAGGCATTCTTGTACATCAGTCAATGAAAGCAAGCATGCAGGTACAGCAGGCAGTAAAGAAAGCTAATGGCACGTTGGCCTTCATAACAAGAGGAATTGAGTACAGGAGCAAAGATGTCCTTCTGCAGCTGTACAGGGCCCTGGTGAGACTGCACCAGGAGTATTTTGTGCAGTTTTGGTCTCCAAATTTGAGGAAGGATTAATGAGGAAGTGCAGTATAGGTTCATCAAGGTCAATTCCCAGAATGGTGGGACTTCACATGTTAAAAGATTAGTGTGACACGGCTTGTATACACTTGAATTTAGAAGGATGAGAGGAGATCAAGATTATTAAAGGATTGGACTCTGGAGGCAGGAAGGATGTTTCTGCTGATGGATGAGTCCAGAACCAGAGGACACATTTTAAAAATAAGGGGTAGGCCATTTAGAACAGAGTTGAGAAATTTCTTAACCCAGGGAGTGGTGGATATATGGAATGCTCTGCCCCAGGCCAAGTCACTGGATACCTTCAAGAAAGAGATGGAAGCAGCTCTTAAAGATAGTGAAATCAAGGGGTATGGGGCTAAGGCAGGAACAGGATACTGACTAGATGATCAGCCATGATCATAATGAATGATGGTGTTGGCTCAGAGGGCCGAATGACCCACTGCTGCACCTATTGTCGATTTGTCTATTGCCTGTAAGTCTGTGGAGACTGGATTAGTTAGGACTCTATTCTTCAGAGCTTAGAAGAATGAGGGATATATCCTAGAAACCTATAAAATTCTAAATAACTGGACATGGTCAATGCAGAAGGAATGTTCCTGATGACCTGGAATCCAGAATCAGGATGACTCCAAGGGTATGGCTTAGGCCATTTAGAACTGAGATAAGTCATGACTCCATCAAATTCTCTGCAGCAGAAGACCGTTGAAGCCAAAACATCAAATGGACTTAAGGAAGAATTAGAATAGAATCCCAACAGTGCTTAGTTCATGGGGCTATAGAGTCATAGATGTACAGCACGGAAGCAGACTCTTCAGTCCAACCCGTCCATGCCGACCAGATATCCCACCTGCCAGCACCCGGCCCATATCCCTCCAAACCCCTCCTATTCATATACCTATCCAGATGCCTTTTAAATGTTGCAATTGTACTAGTCTCCACCACTACTTCTAGCAGCTCATTCCATACACGTACCACCCTCTGCGTGAAAAAGATGCCACTTAGATCTCTTTTTTTTTAATATATTTCCCTTCTTTCCCCCTTAACTTATGCACTCCAGTTCTGGACTCCCCCCATCCTATTTATCCTATCCATGATTTTATAAACTTCTGTAAGATCACCCCTCAACCTCTGCTCCATGGAAAACAGCCCTAGCCTATTCAACATCTCCCTATAGCTCAAGCCCTCCAATCCTGGTAACATCCTTGTAATTTTTTTTCTGAAGTCTTTCAAGTTTCACAACATCCTTCCAATAGGATGGAGACTAGAATTGCATGCAATACTCCAAGTGGCCTAACCAATATCTGAAGAATTCTGGGTAATCCAAGATGGAGGGTGGGAAACATTTCTGTATCAGGGTGCTTTTTTTTTGGGAGGTAATTTAGAGATCTAAGGATATAAGAAAAGCAAACGCAGAGTAAATAGCAGAGCAGTTGTAAGGGCTGAATGACTTACTCCAATTTTATACATTTGTGTTTTTTCCTGCAATATACAATTGGGCTTATAAGGTAAGGGGATTGATCTGTTTTTTATGGATTTCTTCAATCCTGGAGCAGTTCGATATTACGTGGCAGATGAATTATGATTTGGATAAATGAGGTTATCCACTTCAGTAGCAGGAAGGTAGGTTATTGGCATGATAGTTTGGGAAAAGGAGAGGTGCAATGACACCTTTGGTGTCCTTGTCCCCCAGTTGCAGAAAGTAAGTATGCAAGTCCAGCTGGCAGTGAGGATTTGGGTATACGTGCAGGGAATTGAGTTGTCAGATCAGCCATGATTGTGTTGAATGGCAGAGCAAACTTGACTGAATGGCCTATCTATGCTTATCTGTACTTTTGCATCTAGTTGATTATGCTGTTCAGTGTTTTAAATTGTGTAAGCAATTCATTTTAGAATCATGATTCTAAAAGACTATTTTTAATTACTGAATATCTTTTGCTAATAAAACATTATCCTTAGAGCTTTGTTCCTGAAAGATTAACTTCTTAACATTGCAGAAAAGGATAATATTATCTTCTGCCAAGTAGTTGAATATATTTTCTAAATGTTTTAGAATTATCCAACAATTTACTGTCTTTCTCTTTGTAATTTTTGTAACTTTTTAGCTTTGTTGAACTCTTTACTGCTGATTCACATTGGAGGGAAAAATTGCCCTCATGATAACTAATGAAAATTTCAGGTAATAAACATGATTTTCCTTCAAAGTACTGTTTTTTTTTAATTAACTTGTGTTCAATTTTTGCATGTTTTTATATTTTTCATAATGTTCTAAGATTTTTTAGATTTTCCTTGTTTCTAAATAATACTCATTTGCTTAATGTAGCATTTCAAGCTTTCTTACGCTTCTCAGCCTAGAATTTCCCTTTCTCAATCCAATCTTGAAAAACAGTAATGTTTATTAGCGATTAATAGCTAGTTACATCTGAAAAAGAAACCTACAGTTGCAAGAAGATGCCATTTGGCCCACAGAGTCTGTACTGATCCCTCTGAAGAGCACCCCAGCCTATCCCAATGGTTAGCATGGTTAATCCACTAGCCTGCACATCGCTGGACACAGAGGCAACTTAGCATAGCCAATTGACCTAATTTGCACTTCGATTTCCTCCCATGCTCTAAAAGAGCATTTAATGGAAACTCACTCAGACATGGGAAGAACAGGCAAACACCACACAGTTACCCAAAGCTTGAATTGAACATGGGTCCCTGGCACTATAAGTGGTATCATTGGATCTTCTATATCTATCTGAGGGACCAAATGGAGAATCAGACTAATAAAATTTTAACAGGACTTGATAGGGAAGATGTTCCTGATTTGGGGTGGACCATTTAGGACAGATAAGACATTTCTTCACCCCAAAGAATAGCGAGTCTGTGGATGTATTGAATGTTTTCAAGAGGCAGCTAGATGTAGCACATGTGGTAAATGGGATCAAAGGTTATGGGGAGAAAGCAGGATAAGGCAATTGATTTGGATGATCAGCCATGATCGTAATGAATGGAGGAGCAGGTTCAAAGGGCTGAATGGCCATCTCCTGCTCCAACTTCTATGTTTCGATGAAACCCGTTGAAAGAGGATAGCATGGCAAGCATAGAACCTCCTGGGACTGTTCTGGAAAGTCAGCTAAGATTTTTGTGCTTTATTCTGTGGAGTGGAAAAAGCAAATGCTAACAGCTTGCTAACTTGGGTGAGAGTTATGCCAAATGAGCCATGATACTGTTCTCCTCATTGCTTTTGAATATACACAGGTAAGTCTGCTCTTTCGAAAATCACAAATTGTATTTTTTTTTCAGACTGTTAGCATTTATCCCTCCTTGCCTTCCATGTCTCCATTAGACACACTACTTCAGATGTTCAGAAGTATTGAATTCCACCATATGGACCTACTGAAATATACACTTTGTATCTAAAGAATAAAAATATCTGTTTATGCTAATGCTGCAGCAAATATTGTGATAATGCTGTCATGTGCCATTCACTTATTTAATGGTCTAAACATCTCCAAGATGCTTGCAGTCCTTTTTGAATCTGAGTTCTCCTGTTGTAAATGTGTAAAGTTGCCTTTGGTCATTAATTGTAATTAGCTCTTCTGAAAATGCTTTCACGAGGTGTTGATGTAGCTGGTTTGATAAGGATTTATTGCGCAATTGCTGAGGGTATTGCTGAGCTGCTGAAGTTCATGAGGCAAAGGTACCACACAGTTCTGTCAGATAAGAGTTCCAGGATTTTGACTCCCCAGTAAAAGACTTTAGTTTAAGAATGGTGTGGGGTTTGAAAGGAAACAACATGGTGGTGCAGTACACTTGTTGTCTTTTTAAAGTAGTAATAAATAGTAATAGGTTTGGAAGATGCTATTTACAGAACTTTGGAGGTCAGTGTATCACTTGAGTGTTGATCTTCCTGGCTTTAATTCACATTCATAGGTCTTTTGTTGCTCTTTCTCCCTTCCCTTTCATTAAGCAATTGCTTAAATGGTCCCGTGTCTGAAAAACCATCTGTATGTTGGTGCAGTTGACTATGTCAAGTACCTTTCATTTTGTGGGACTCCATTGTTTAGATTTATACCATTTCCAGCCATGACTTTCAATTCTATCCCTGCACGTTCATCTCTGTTTTCTCCGTGTTGGTCATCTATGCACTACTGAATTTTGAACATGCAGGTTATGAAACTGAATTCCAGGAATGCATGATTTGTGACTTGTATGGTATAATATGCCAAAATTGACTTATAAAATGACAGTTTTCTAGAAGAGTGAATATGCTGCACTGATTGTAATACTAAACTGGTGACCTTTATAAATGGTACGGCTAATATATGTAGCTAATCAGGTGATTGGGTTAAATGATTAAATGGCCCAGTAGATATAAAAGGAAAATAGCTACAGCTTCTGCGATGCATTGGCCATGTCTGCGTCGCATTGGCCATGTCTGCGTCAGAGAGCCCATGTTCAAGTCCCACCTGCTCCAGCAGTGAATTCCAACCTGTCCGAACAGGTTGGTAGCAAAATATCTACCAAGAGAACATAGGAACAGGAGTAGTCTAGACTAGTTACATATTTACTGTACTTGAGCCTGTTCTATGATTCAATGACTTAATCATTATATAGTTTAACTCCTCATACCTGCTGTTTGCCCATGTCATTAATACCTTTTTACTTAAAAATGTATCTAATCTCAATTAAAATTAACAACTGATCTAGCATCAACTACCATTTGTGGAAGTGTTCTAAACATCGACCGCACTGTCGAAAGTTTGTTTGCTCATTACCTTCACTTCAGAGCTGTATAGGCTGCTAGAAGGGATCTTATTAGACATATGCATTGTACTACCTGGGCAGAGAGGAGTTTAATGAACATTTTGGCATGGTTACAGAAACTCTTACTGCTGTAGAATTCATTTAAGGAGGTAGTTAAGTTGGTGGTTGACAAAACTTTACATTTATTTTGTATCTTGATTTGCAAAGACCTTTTTATTTACAAAATGTTATACACAAAGATTATTAAGGTTGAGGCTTCGGGATTGCTGAGCATATTTTGGGTTGGATAAGGAGGGATAACTTAATGGTAGTCAGAAAATAGTGTATTTAACCCTAGACAGTTGCGCAATTAAAGCAATTTTAGGACCGATTTTAAAAAGTTGATGTCTTGAGTGGCTTATGCCTGCAACATTGATTCTCCTGCTCCTTGGATGCTGCCTGATCTTCTGCGCTTTTCCAGCAACAAATTTTTCAGTCTTGAGTGGCTAGCCAGTTAACATAATCCAGCAGGTGCAATTATTTGGCCAAAGACATCAATATGATGTGTACAGTATTTGCAAACTACAGAGCATAAAGCTGCATTTACAAACATTCATTAAACCATGAAAGATAGTAAAACCCACTTCAAATGAAAATACACATTCTAAATGACTAATCTAAAGGTTATTTGGAGGTCAACCAGAGGTAGGCAAAGGTTAGGGAATTTCTGGGTATTATATTGAGGAAATTGCTAAAAGTTGATTCCAATTAGGACATTTTATGGTTTATAGCTCAAATGATAGCCAGAGTAAATAGGAACAAAAAAATCGTTGGAAAATCTCAATAGAACTGTGGTGGGGGATGTGGTGTATGGGGGAGTGAATGACAAATGGCAGTAGAGTCCAAAGAGAAGAACAGTTGAACAGACAAAGGAGTGGATAACACTCAACCCAGGGAAATGAATAGCTATCATTAGGGACAATTGCATGTGATAACAAGTCCTAGTGTGTGGGGGTTCAGCTAAGGATATAGGAGAACGTGCCCTTAATATTGCCGCCTTTTGAGTCCAGAAGGCTGTAGAGTTCCCAAGTGGAAAATGAGGTGCTGTTCTTCAACTCATGCTGAGTTTTGCTGGAAGCACTGCAGCAAGCCTGAGACAGAACGCCAGTATGTTGAAGTGACAGGTACCTGGAAGCTGAGTCTGTGGACATTATGTGGGTGTTCTGTGAAGTGGTCACCCACTCTCTGCTTCGTTTCCCCAGTGTAGAGGAGACCACATTGTGAGCAATGAATGCAGTAGACTAGATCGTGGGAAGTGCAGGTAAAGTGCTGCTTCACCTGAAAGGTGTGTTTGGACCCTTGGATTCTGTGGAGAAGCAAAGTAAATAGGCAGGTACACCTTCTGTGATTGCATTATGGGGGTGGGGTGGGTGGTGGTGGGAGTGAAGGAAGAGTTGGCCAGGATGTCTGAGGGAACAGTCCTTGCAGATGACTGACTGGAGAGGAGGGGAATATGTCTGGTGGTGTCCTGCTAGAGATGGCTGAAATAGGGGTCACCTTGTTAGACCTTTGTAATTTTGGCTTTGAGTGCAATTTTAGCATATTAAGTTAAACTAATCTGAAAATATTAAAGTAAGTGGTATTCCTTGGCCTTGGTTTTGAAAAGAAAATCCCATGAGAACCTTTTTCAAAATGATTCCTTTATTTCCTCAGGCAAGATTGGAACCAGATCCTAAAGCGTGTGCTTCAGCCATTCTTTGTCCTTGAGCACTACTGAAGGTATTGTACGGTGTCTTTTTTGATTGCAAGTATGTCTGATACCTTTGTTAAATGCAGTTTTTAATTCAACACTTTCACATGTAAATTCTAAGAAAAAACTACAAAATGAAACACAAAAATAAGAACATGCGCCAATTACCTAGCATTTGGCAATTTTCTAAAGTGCTCTATCTGTCTGTAAAAGGCTGTGCATTTTGTGTACAAATTATTCCTGAACCAAATTTTAGTAAATCCACAAATGTAAATCTTTGAATGTCACAATTAGGTTAGATTTTTAAATAAATCATGAATGTACAAATTAGGTTATTTTGATCCCACAAAACCACTTCCACGTAATAAGACGTGAATTAATCTGTTTGTTTCAAATTCCACGTTCCTGTCTACCCTTGAACAGTTTGATTTTTTCCCCTACCACAAAAATCCATCTGCGTCTTCCTTTAAAAACAATTGACCCCCACCGACCAGCATAATTTGAGATGGAGTTCCAAAATATGTCTTGCTCAGGGAGAAAAGAAAATCCTGATTTCTACCCTTTTTTTTAAAAAAAAAGGTAGCCACAAATTTTAAAATAGTGCACTTTAATTCTGGTTTCATCCAAAAAGCACTTCTTTTACAAGTCTACCTTGTCAAGACCTTTCCAGATCTTCTATTCTTCAATCAAGTCACCCCTCACCCTTTTAAACTCTCAGCAAACTTGAGCTGAATCTGTCCAACCTTTCCTTTCAGCACCATTTGCTTGTTCCTGGTATCAATCTAGTGAACCTTCTCTAAACGGTCTGAATATATTGACATTTTTTTTTCTTCAATGAGTAGATTAAAACTGTCCAATGTCCTGTATAACTGAAGCATAATCTCAAATTTGTTTAATTCATTCTGTAATAAACAATGGCATTCCATTAATTTTGAGTTTTACTTAATTGCTGTACCTGAATGTTATCTTTTCATGACTCCAGTAGTAGAACACCTAAAACTCTGCACCTTGGAATTCTTTAGTCATTCTCTGTTAAGTAATACTTTATTCTTTTGCCTTCTCAGGTAAACAGTTTCACGTGTCCACATTATACTTCATCCAGACTTTATCTATTTATAACTTTCTGAAATCTCTTTAGGACATCTTCACAACATGCTTTTTCTACCTATCTTTGTCGTCATGCCTTTGACTTACCTAAATCATTCATACAGGTGTAAAATGCTGAGGGTCTCTGATCTGTGCAACTTAACGTAATAAAATGACAATCATAAACAGACCCTTTTGCGTACCTGTTTTTCATGAGCCAGCTAATCTTGTGAAAAATTGGCCACCTCCTATCACATACTCCCGCTTTGCACTTTATCTTTTTACGTGGCAACTTGTTAAATGCTTTTTGGAAATCCAAGTGTTGTATATCTGCAGGTTTACCCTTATCCACAGTGCATGTTATTTCTTACAAAGAATTGCAATAAATTAATTAAACATAATTTTCCTTTCTCCAAAGCATGCTGATTTTTCCTGACTACCTTGTGTTTTTCTCTGCAACGTTAATCTCTCTAATTCTAATACCTTCACTATAATAGATGTCAAGCTAATTCACTATATTTTTCCAGTTTTGTTTCTTTCCTTGAATACAGAAGTTATGTTTGCTATTTTACAGTCTGAAATCTTTCCAGAGTCTAGACATTGGAAAACTCTTACCAACATACCTACTACCTCATTACACTTCTCTTGTAAGCGCTCCGATCCAGTCCATCAGGACAAACCGGTCAGTCTGCAGCTCTGAGTAATTACAAGCACTAGGAAAGCATAATGAGCAAACAAAGTTCCTCTCTCCCTTTTTGTTTTCCATTAAAAGCTGTAAAGCTTTTTTTTTGTATCTTCAAATTACAAAATATAGTTTTGAACTTTTTTTTAATCTATTAACTATCCATTCCTGCTCTCTAGAGATCCATACTGTTTGCATTTAAAACTTGCAGGAATTTTTGCTATCCATATTTACTTTCAAGTTCACTTCCCCTCATTCTAATCTCTTCACCATAGGACATAGGAGCATAGGTAGGCCATTCAACCCATCGAGTCTGCTGCCCCATTCAATGCGATCATGGTTGATCTGAATCTTCAATTTTACTTTCCTGATTTTTCTTTCCTCCTATAACCCTCCATTCCCTAGTTAAAATTTTAGCCTTGAATATGAAAGGATCCAGCCTCAACAGCTCTGTGGTACAAATTCCACAGATTAATTTCCCTATGAAGACAGGAAGAGAAATTCTTCTCAATATGTGACGTCTTATTCTGAGAATATAACCTCTGATCCTAAACTGTTCCACCAAGGAAAATCACCTTTTTGCACTTAACCTGTGAAATCCCCTAAACATCATCTGTGTTTCAATACATAGTCTCTCTCTCTCTCTCTCTTCTCAATTCCAATGAATATGGTCCAACTTACACAACTATTTCCATTAGGTAGTCTGGGAGCAACCTAGTGAACCTTTTCTAGACTGTTCCAAAACTAGTATATTTTATTTCAGATAAGCAACTCCAAACTATTCAGTATTCCAGCTGTTGTCAAATTAGTGCCCTGTTCCCTTTTAGCAGGACTTCTCTACTTAGTTTTCCTCCAATCCCTTTAAAATACAGGACAGCATTCTATTTGCCTTCCCTATTCACCTGCTGAACATGAATGCTAGCTTTTTTTTTGAGAATCATGGATGATGGCTCCCTAATCCCTCTGAGCTATTGCATCCTTTCTCTAATTGGAAAAAAAACTTTTACTCTTCCTGCCAAAGTGTATAACACCACACTTCCTCATTATATTCCATCTGCCAAGTGTTTGTCCTCTGTAGACTGTCATCTTCACTTTCACCCGTTTTTGTCATCCGCAAACTTGACTAGAGTGCACTCACTTTTTTTTCCTCATTGAAGTTGTTAATAGATATTGTAAACAGTCGTGGCTCTGTCACTGACCCTTGTGGCACTCCACTTGTTGCAAGTTGCTATTCTGAAAATGCTCCTCTCCTTACTCCAACACCCTTGTATTAGTTAGTCAGCCAATCCTCTTTTCATGCTAGGAAACTACTTCCAACACCATGGGCTCTTAGCTTAAGTAGACTGATGTGTGGTAGCATGTTGAATTATTTGTTAAAATCTAAATGTATTACTTCCACTGCTTCCTCTTTATTTTAGATATGATCACTTTAGTGTGGAAACAGGCCCTTCGGCCCAACAAGTCCACACCAACCTGCTGAAGCGCAACCCACCCAGACTTATTCCCCGACATTTATCCCTGACCCTAACACTACGGGCAATTTAGCATGGCCAATTCACCTAACCTGCACATTTTTGGACTGCGGGAGGAAACCGGAGCACCCGGAGAGAAACCCACGCAGATACGGGGAGAATGTACAAACTCCACACACAGTCGCCTATGGTGGGAATTGAACCCGGGTCTCTGATGCTGTGAGGCAGCAGTGCTAACCACTGTGCTGCCCATCTGCCCCGCTTTTTACCTCTACTCAAAATTCTCGGGCACTTGTTCAGCATGATTTCTCTTTCATATAGCCATGTTGATTTTGCTCGATCATATTGTGCATTTCTAAATGCTCTGTTATTGCATTCTGTCTTGATTGAACATTTTAGTCATTTGCTGCAAATTTTTAATATTCTGGTCACTTTTTGATGTCACTCACCATTGCAAAGTAATGCTTTTTCTTTACTTTTGCCTTCCTTCAGCTCTTAATCGCGACTATAGTGACTATATTAAATTTCATCAGCCATACCTCTTCCTATTCTATCAACTGCCTGTCTTTTTAATTTTTTTTCTTTTGAAACAAAACCTAGCTGTACTTAAAAGCAGTTTTCACTTTGCCTATCTTGCTTGACTTTAAAAAGACATTGGAGTTATTTTTATTAATTTAACAAGTTTATTTTTCTTCATATCATCTTTCAATCACAATCGCATGTCTATCTGTTGATCCAGCATGCTCATTTGG
Source organism: Hemiscyllium ocellatum (assembly GCF_020745735.1). Lineage (NCBI taxonomy): Eukaryota > Metazoa > Chordata > Chondrichthyes > Orectolobiformes > Hemiscylliidae > Hemiscyllium > Hemiscyllium ocellatum. Next base: position 56,025,754 of record NC_083406.1, on the reverse strand, counting down.
ATCTGGATGCGGTCAGCTGTAGCTGACTTTGTGGGAAATCAGTAACCATTGGCTGCTATGCTGAAGTTCACTCTGATCATGTTTAGGTGAAAAATTACTGAATCTACCATAAATCAAAATAAGTGGCCATAATGTGCATTTTAATGGCACCAACAGTTTATAATGTATCAGAGGGTATGTGTTTTCTCTGGATTTTTGATCCAATGTGTTACTTCACTCCGGTGTTAATAACCTTTTTCTTGAAATGAGATTTTTTTTTCACAGCTGTTTTTGTCTCCAAGATGTGCACCAAGATCTGAGTAGCCATTAGTTTGTTAAAATGGATGGGATAACTGTCTAGTCTCCATTTCTGCCTTTAGAGAAATGCATTCAGACTTGATAGCTGTCCTTCCTCATTCCCTGTCCCATACCTGTAAACAGTGTCCATATTAAACTATAAATCCAATCCTTAATTGGTAATCAACCATAATTATCAACTTTTGGAAAAGAATACAACTGGCCTTTTTAACACTTGCCACGTCCAAAATAGTTTTTAAAACTGTTGGAAATTATCCTAGCTACACATTCACTCTTCGGTTAATCCCATAAGTGGAGGCCACTTTCCAGTAGTCAGGAATTTAGCTTTACTGTTCTTTCAGATCACATGACCTAGAACTACATCAATCAAATCTTTGTGCAAATTGGGTCCATTGATTTTGTACGTATTCACATGTACTTTTCTTCTGTCACGTAGGTACACTGCAAAAATCCATACTGGCCTAATTTAACATGTAGAACAAATAAAATACCATTTAAGCAAATTTTAAAATTTATTTCATGTTCAATAAATTAGGGTAACTATTCATTTTGATTTTCCATGTTAAGTAAATTTTACAATTCCATAAAATCTCAAACATGATGAGTTTTGGAAGTGGAAATTTGATTTGTCTTTTACTTCAAATGTTATCGGGTTTCCTGTTGTAGGTAGAGAAGTACACAGTATCATCTGTTGCCTTCCTGCAGCTAGCAAGGATTGGCCAGTTGATCAACCAATCAGCTGTTTCTGTCCGCTTGATGTGGACTACTGGTAGCTACACCACTTAAACCATTCCCCAAACTTTGAGGTTAAATGAATGAAATAAAACACTGGCAAGTGTTGGAATTATGACCTTTCTCAACATGAGTTTGATAGTTGGGAAGGCGTTTAATCAGGTAGGATGGTGATGGGTACAAACCCTTGTTCCCTCTAATTTTTGTTGATCTTGCATGGATTTTTGAGTAGCCTAAGTATAAAAAGTGAAGGATGATGGAATGTGCATGGTGTTTTTGTAGCTGCTGCTTAACCATACACATGCAGCTTATAAGGAACAGTGGTGGAACCCTGTTATCTGCCTTTCTTTAATTAAGCCCATGGCAATAGACATGCAGGCATTTGAGGTGGTCCAGAGAGGATTCACAAGTGTTGATCACAGTTTTGGATGGATTTTTTTGAGGAGCGATTTTGATTAGTTTGGGCCTGTACACACTGGCGTTTTAGAATGAAAGATCTGACAGAAAATTAAGAATTTTGGATGGCTTTATATGGTAAATGAAGTTTTTTTTTTCCCCCATCTTTTGGAAGTGTAGGACCAGGCATAATCTGAGTAGGGGGTAAACCATATTCAGATCAGGAATTTCCTCCTGAGGGTCTCTAGAATTTTTGATCAGAGGACTGTAGAGGTTGGATTGCTAAGCATACTCTAGGTTGAGATAGACATTTCTAATCAGTAAAGGGATCAAATGTTATGGGGAAAACACAAAGTGGAGTTGGAGATTATCAGATCAGCCATGGTCTCATCAGACGGAGAGTAGAGTTGACGTGCCAAATTACCTGTTTCTGCTCCTATATTTTATGATCTCGTGGGAAGGCTCATCATAGGTTCTAGAAAGTAGCCAGGATTTAGAATAGCAGGTGAGTGGCCATGAGCAAAAGACCATAAGACATAAGAGTGGAAGTAAGGCCATTCGGCCCATCGAGTCCACTCCGCCATTCAATCATAGCTGGGCATTTCAACTCCACTTAACCGCATTCTCCCCCCATAGCCCTTAATTCCTTGTGACATCAAGAATTTATCAGTCTCTGCCTTGAAGGCATTTAGCATCCCGGCCTCCACTACACTCTGCGGCAATGAATTCCACAGGCCCGTCACTCTCTGGCTGAAGAAATGTCTCCGCATTTGTGTTCTGAAATGACCCTCTCTAATTTTAAGGCTGTGTCCACCCATTCTAGTCTAACGGAAACAATTTCCTAGCGTCCACCCTTTCCAAGCCATGTATTATCTTGTAAGTGTCTATTAAATCTCCCCTTAATCTTCTAAACTCCAATGAATACAATCCCAGGATCCTCGGCCGTTCCTCTTATGTTAGACCAACCATTCCAAGGATCATCCGGGTGAATCTTTGCTGGACACGTTCCGGTGCCAGTATGTCCTTCCTGAGGTGTGGGGACCAAAACTGGACACAGTACTCCAAATGGGGCCTAACCAGAGCTTTATAAAGTCTCAGTAGCACAACGGTGCTTTTATATTCCAACCTTCTTGAGATAAGTGACAACATTGCATTCGCTTTCTTAATCAGGAACTCAACCTGCATGTTCACCTTTAGAGAATCCTTGACTCGCACTTCCAGATCCCTTTGTACTTTGGCTTTATGAATTTTCTCACCGTTTAGAAAGTAGTCTATGCTTTTATTCTTTTTGCCAAAGTGCAAGACCCTGCATTTGTTCACATTGAATTCCATCAACCATTTCCTGGACCACTCTCCCAAACTGTCGAGATCCTTCTGCAGCCTCCCCACTTCCTCAGTACTACCTGCCTGTCCACCTAACTTCGTATCATCGGCAAACTTCGCTAGAATGCTCCCAGTCACTTCATCCAGATCGTTAATATACAATGCAACCAGCTACGGCCCCAACACTAAACCCCGCGGAACACCGCTCGTCACTGGCTGCCATTCCAAAAAAGAACCTGTTATCCCAACTCTCTGCCTTCTGTCAGACAGCCAATCTTCAGCCCATACCAGTAGCTCACCTCGAACACCATGGGCCCTCACCTTGCTCAGCAGCCTCCTGTGTGCCACCTTATCAAAGACCTTTTGGAAGTCTAGATAGACCACATCCACTGGGTTTCCCTGGTCTAACCTACTTGTCACCTCTTCAAAGAATTCCAGCAGGTTTGTCAGACACAACCTCCCCTTACTAAATCCATGTTGACTTGTTCTAATCAGACTCTGCTCTTCCAAGAATTTAGAAACATCATCCTTAATGATGGATTCTAGAATTTTACCAACAACCAAGGTTAGGCTAATTGGCCTATAATTTTCCATCTTTTGTCTTGATTCTTTCTTGAACAAGGGGGTTACAACAGCGATCTTCCAATCATCCGGGACTTTCCCCGACTCCAGTGACTTTTGAAAGATCTCAACCAATGCCTCCGCTATTTCCTCAGCCACCTCTCTCAGAACTCTAGGATGTATTCCATCGGGGCCAGGCGACTTATCAATTTTAAGACCTTTTTAGCTTTTCTAGCACTTTCTCTTTTGTAATGGAAACTATACTCAACTCAGCCCCCTGACTCCCTTTTAATTGTTGGGGTATTACTCGTGTCTTCCACTGAAGACTGACACAAAGTACTTTAGTTCTCCTGCTATTTTCTTCCCATCACTAAGCTTCCAGCAGCAGTTTGAAGTGGCCCACTTTTGTGGTCTACTTTTGCCTGTCGTTTGTTTCTTATGTATTGAAAGAAACTTTTACTGTCATTTCTAATATTACTGGCTTGCCTACCTTTCATATTTGATCCACTCCTTCCTTATTTCTCTCTTTGTTATCCTCTCTTTGTTTTTGGATCCTTCCCAATCTTCTGATTTCCCAGTGCTCTTGGCCACTTTATAGGATTTCTCTTTTTCTTTAACACATTTCCTGACTTCCTTTGTCAGCCATAGCTGTCTTATCTCTCCCCGGATAATCTTTCTTTTCTTGGGGATGAATCTCTGTACATTATCCTCAATTATACCCACAAACTCCTGCCATTTTTGCTCTGTCTTCCCTGCTAGGTGCTGCTTCCAGTCTATTTTTGTCAGTTCCTCTCTCATGCCCTCATAATTACCTTTATTTAACTGTAACACCATAACATCTGATTTTGCCTTCTCTCTTTCAAACTGTAGACTGAACTCTACCATATTATGATCGCTGCTTCCTAAGTGTTCCCTTACTTTAAGATCTTTTATAAAGTCTGGTTCATTACATAGCACTAGGTCCAGAATAGCCTGCTCCCTTGTGGGCTCCATGACAAGCTGTTCCAAAAAGCCATCTTGTAAGCATTCCATGAATTCCCTTTCTTTGGATCCACTGGCAACATTATTTACCCAGTCCACCTGCACATTGAAGCCTCCCATGATCACCGTGACCTTGCCTTTGACATGCCTTCTCTATCTCCCGGTATATGTTGCACCCCTGGTCCTGACCACTGTTAGGAGGTCTGTACATAACTCCCATTGTGGTTTTTTTTTGCCTTTGTGGTTCCTCAATTCCACCCACACAGACTCCACATCATCTGAAGCTATGTCATTCATTCCCATAGATTTAATTTTGTTCTTAACTAACAAGGCAACCCCACCCCCTCTGCCCACCTCCCTGTCTTTTTGATAAGTTGAAAATCCTTGGTGGTTTTACTGCGAATCCTGACCCCCCCCCCCCCCCCCCCGTAACCATGTCTCTGTGATGCCTACCACATCATAATCATTCACTATGATCTGTTTTGTTATGAATGCTACGAGCATTCAGGTAAAGTGCCTTAGAAGGGTAAGAGGAGGCAAGGAGTACAAGTATCTTCTCAGACAAAGGTACTTGATACCACTGTTCAGTATTGAATACTGTAGGTGATGCTAGCTCAAAAGACTGAAGGCTGAGACTTTGCAAAGAACCACTGTTGTGGGAACAACAAAGCACAACATGTTAGTAATTGAGTATTTAATTGTTGAAAATGTGTTGCTGGTTAAAGCACAGCAGGTTAGGCAGCATCCAAGGAATAGGAAATACGACGTTTCGGGCATAAGCCCTTCATCAGGATTCCTGATGAAGGGCTTATGCCCGAAACGTCGTATTTCCTATTCCTTGGATGCTGCCTAACCTGCTGTGCTTTAACCAGCAACACATTTTCAGCTGTGATCTCCAGCATCTGCAGACCTCATTTTTTACCCCCCTATTTAATTGTTGAGACCTGTATGATGTATTAGTATCTTGATGCCAGGATAAGAGACATCAGGGGCGAAGAACTTTGTTTTCAGGCAGAAGAAATATTTAAAATTCATGTTCCTCGTTGGAGCTAATGACAGAGGAAAGAAGGCTGAAATTTTGCATCCTATTTCCCTTTTGGATGTAAGGCTGGAAATTAGAGGCTTCAGCCACATTCTTTCAGTCCTAGGATATGGGGTTTGGGACAGAGTGCTGGATTTGTGCAAAACAAGTCATGATTTACTAACTTCCAAGAAATTGTAATATTGATGTGTGCAGCACAACTGACATTTTTGCATTTTCACAAAGCTTTATGAAAATGCAATCACACAATAGGCTTGTCAGCAAAATTAAAGCCCATTGAGTCACAAGAACAATGACAATGGAGATTCAGTATTAGTTGAGTCTTGATGAAAGTTGGTTGCAGATGGAGCAAAATATGCAGTGGTGTTCACCTGGGATCAATACTAGAAGCCTTGCTTTTATTGATATATCAATGATCTGAATTTGAGTTAATAGGGCACTAATAATTCACAACCTGGAAGTATAGTAACAAAATCAATGACTGACTTTGAAATGGCAGACATGATGGATGTAGGTTAATGCAGAGAATTGTGAAGTGATTTATTTTGGTGGGAATAATGATAGGTAATGTGAAATGGTGCAATTTTAAATGTTAAGTGGTTGCAGGAACAGAGGCCGAGGAGTGTGTATCTAAAGTTTTGATAGTATGATAAGTTTAGAAAATGTTAAGAATTTTTTTTTAGAATCCCTACATGGCAAATTCACACTACCTGTAGGTTTTTTTGGATTGTGGGAGGAAACCCACCCAGACACAGTTGTGCAAATTTCAAACAGACAGTTGCCCAAAACTGGAATTGAACCCAGGTCTAGGGAGCTAACCACTGAGCTACCGTGCTGTAAGGCATGCAGAATTCTAGGCTATATTATAGAGGTAAAAGGCATGAAATTCTAAGCTGTGAAAACAGGTGTTGGGATCACAATGTGCCATTAACCCACAAATCTATCTGAACATTCTCTGGACTGGAAACTTCATGTTAACTTTTATAATTGGTCTGTAACCATACTAGGTGCACTGCACAAATTATGAAAGGCTAGCATTAATTAAAGAGCAAAGAATAATACAGCACAGGAACAGGCCCTTTGGTCCTCCAAGCCTGTGTTTGAACTCCGATTTCTCCAGTTTCCTTGTTTTCCCCTCCCTCCACCTTGTCTCAGTCAAATCCTTCGGACTCGGCACCGCCTTCCTAACCTGCAATCTTCTTCCTGACCTCTCTGCCCCCACTCCACTCTGGCCTATCACCCTCACCTTGACCTCCTTCCAACTATCGCATCTCCATCGCCCCTTCCCCTAAGTCCCTCCTCCCTACCTTTTATCTTAGCCTGCTGGACACACTTTCCTCATTCCTGAAGAAGGGCTTATGCCCGAAACATTGCATTTCCTGTTCCTTGGATGCTGCCTGACCTGCTGCGCTTTTCCAGCAACACATTTTCAGCTCAACACATTTTATCCTTGTATTAAAACTGTCTCCGCTTACAGAACTTTTTGTCCCTTTTTGTTTCTTTCATATTTGTGCATTCGACCAGGTGTTTCTTGAATGCTATTGCCTGCTTCCACCACCACCTCTGGCAATGCACTCCAGGCATTGTATATACCTCAAAACAGTTGCTTTTGAGGCAGGATTTGCAGATAGCGGGAAATTGAGCATGAGTGGTCTGTGGTCAGAGCAGGAAACTAAGTATAGGTACAAGCTTGCTGGAAGGCAAGGTTGCGTGTGAATTCTGTTAGAGGGTGAAGTCTTTGGTGCTGAGGTGATGAGGTCTATTGAATAAATTTGTTGGTATGAGCACTGAAATACTTGGTGCGTTCAGATCTGCTTGAATCCTTCTGTCAATGTCAGTGAAGATATCCCTGTGCATAATTAATACTGGGTTGTATGTGTAGGTCTTGGAGGCCTATCCTTTTCAACATGTTGGCTAACTCCATTATAACAATGATGGACATAATCATCTGTTGATTTATATTACAGCATAAATAGTCACCACGAAATACTGGATATAGCAGTGGAAACTCCGATGGCTGTTGTGTGAGCTGAAACTGATGTTACCATGGCTAGAGATACTTGTATAATGGCCATTGTGCACCTTTGAAAGTGGTGATTCCTCCGTGCAATACCGACATGGCATTCTCATAATTTATCCTTCCACTATTACCACTCTACTAGTGTCCTTGCCTGGGATGGCTAAATGTCATCAAGCCATTCTGGACTGCTCCCTCCCACTTTGATTTCTACTGGCGCTCTCAATCAGCATGACCCCTGAAAGCAACTGATCCTTTAAGGTACTATGGTGCACTTTTTCTCTTTTTTTTAAAATGAATATTTTAATTGTGGGAGACTAGGCAAACACTTAGCTCATGTGTTGAGCCCAAAGGCAGCACCAGCACTGGTTGATCATGATCTGCTGCCTCAACATAATATTGCTAGACTCAAAGCACGTGCAAATGCTGTCAATTGTGACTGGCATAGCTCATACCTTAAGTGCATGTATGCATCGCAGTCACCATTTTGTGGGGCAATGCTATCTGTCATGCTGAAAAATCAAGTACTATGTTGTGGTTAAAGGATGCACACAAAGGGAGTTTTATTAAAACTTTTGTGAAACAGTGGTGGGCCTCAACTGAAATATTTGCTTAATTCTGGACAGCATACTTCAGGAATGGTTTTAAGGTTCTGGAGGCATGCAGGAAGATTTATTAGAATTTTATCGAAGATTGAGGGGCATCAACTATTTGGAGAGACTAGAGAAGCAACTGTTTTGAGCAAGAAAGGTTGAAGGTTTGGAAATCTAAAATATTTTAATAGACTGATTACAGAAGACATGATTCCAATGTCAATCAAGTCTGTAGACCAAAGGATGTGGATGGATCAGATTAGATTACTTAGTGTGGAAACAGGCCCTTCAGCCCAACAAGTCCACACCGATCCTCTGAAAAGCAACCCACCCAGACCCATTCCCCTACATTTACCCCTTCACCTAACACTATGGGCAAGTTAGCATGGTCAATTCACCTAACCTGCACATTTTTGGACTGTGGGAGGAAACCGGAGCAACTGGAGGAAACCCACGCAGACACTGGGAGAATGTGCAAACTCCACACACAGTTGCCGGAGGTAGGAATTGAACCCGGGTCTCTGGCACTGTGAGGCAGTAGTGCTAACCGCTGTGCCGCCCACTTGGATGTGTAGTAATTGACAAGAGGATCAGCTAAGATACTTTGTTTACTGAAGAGTTGTGATTAGAATACTCTGGACTGAAAGGATGAATCCAACAATAATAATCAAAAGAAAATGATTTATTGTTGAGGAATGGTAAGTAATTACAAAGTTGTGGGGGAAGTGATTGAGTATGGGACTAATTGAACAGCTCTACCAAAAACTTCAAAAGGCCTGTATTATAACTAATTCTATCATGTTTAATGAGAACACAAATAAAATCAAACAATATTTTTGAGTAAATGGGAATTAATTTAACTATTGGAACTTAAAATTAGTAAATTTAATCTGATTAAATCTAAATCAGTTAGCTGTTAACATTAACATCTGTGTATCTTATCAATGCTTATTGTAATCAATCACCAGTATCTATTTTTTTCTGTATGAAAACCATAAGCTTGTTACCCAAAATGTTTTTCTCGGATTCTTTTATATTTCAAATGGATTGCCTACAGTGCTGAGATGATCTATTGTAGGTCATTTAAGGCAAGTCTAATTTGTTTTGTATCACTGCTTCCTTCAATTCAGCTGAATGTATCACAGTCGCTGCTTTAAGAGCAGTTTTTCATTTGCAGTGTTTGAAGAGTCCCACAGAAGAGTACAAGGCCAAAGTAAACACCTGAGCCTGATTTAAAGGCTTTTGCCCAAAGCATCAATTTTCCTGCTTCTCAGATGCTGTCTGACCTGTGCTTTTCCAGCCACCACACTTGACACTGAGCCAAAAAAGCAGATATGGGCAACTACTTAAATGCCACCAGTTAACCAAGATTTTATGAAGGGTCTTGGAAGGGAGGGAATCCATAGATTCATACACTGCAGAAAAGGCCCTTTGGCCAATTAAGTTGACACCAACAGAACTACCACTAAAAGTGTACTAATCCTAATTTCATACACTTGCCCAATATTCTTGAATTTTCTGATATTTGAAATACTCATCCATGTATGTTTAAAAGTTTGTAAGTTTTCCAGCCTCCACTACCTTCTCAGGCAATGCATTCCAGATTCCCACCACCTGCTAAGTGAAAGTCTTTTTTTGAAAGTCTCTATCTCCTGCCTGTTATCTTTAAAACTATCCCCTCTTGTGATTGGCCCCTCAACCAAGGGAAATAGCTGCTCTCTATTTGGCCTGACCATACCCCCTCATAATCTTATACACCTCAATCATGTCTCCCATCAGTCTTCACTCTTCTAAAGAAAACAATCCAGGCCTATCCTTAGATCAACGGCTCCATCCTAGGTACCATGCTAGTGAATCTCCTCTGTACGCTCTAGTGTCCTCACATCCTTCCTGTAGTGAGGTGACCAGAATTGCTCCACTCAGGGCCCTACCAATGCTCTGTACCACTCAGCATTACCTCCTTTCTGTTATATTGTAAGCCATGACTGATGAAAGCAAATATCCCACATGCCTCCATAACTAGACGGTTCACATACTCCATTGACCTCGGATATCTGCGAATAATTATCCTAAGATCCTTTTTCTAAGCTATCCATTGTCCTGCCATTCATTAAATACTCCTTATCTTTTCTGAAGTGCATCACCTCACACTTCTCAGTGTTGAATACCATCTGCTACTGCTGTGCCCATCTATATCTTCCAGTAGCCTACACAACCACTTGATCAATTTTGGCATCATCTTCAAACCTGCTTAATATTCCTTCCATGTTTTTATTTCTATATCATTTATGTATTGAACAATAATTGGAGAGGGTAGGATAATTCCAGACTTACTACTTGTTGGTGTGAAAGCACTGTAGTTATTTGGGGATGCAATGGCCTTGTGGTATTATCAATGGGCTGTTAATCCAGAAACCCAGGTAATATTCTGGAAATTGTTTGAATCCTACCATGGCAGATAATGGAAGTTGAATTGGATAAAAATCTGGAATTAAGAGCCTAATGACCCCAAATCCATTGCTGACTGTCAAGCAAAACCCATTTGGTTCCCTCAGCTGGAAGGAAACTGCCATTGTAATCTGGTCTGGCCTACGTGAGTCCAGACCTACAGTATGGTTAACTCTCAACTGTCCAGAAATTAGCCAAGAGATGGGCAGGAAATGCTGGACCAACCAGCAATGCCCTCATTCCATGAATGACCTAAAAAAATTAGAGTTGGAGACTTAAAGTATCATAAGTTGCAGACCTGAGAAAGTCAATGCCTTAATGCAGACCTGCTCAGCTTTTCAAGCTTTTTTTTGTTTCTTGTCCTCCTAAGACTGTCTACTCATTCTATGTATGAATCTAGTAGATGCCCTCTGAACTTTTTGTGCATTCACATCTATCCCTTAATATGGAGTAGTCCATATGTGGCTACACCAATGCTCTATATAATTGAAGCATAAATCCTTATTTTTATGGTTAATGTCCCTTTCCATTCGACTTAATTATTTGATTACAAACATTTTGTCACTCCTGCAACAGATCACTGAGACCTCTCTACTGTTAGGTGTTATAGTCATTTTCTGTTTAAGTAATATTCCACATTTTCTATTTTTCCTGCTAAAGTGGGAGAACTTCATATACTCAATCATCTGCGATTTTTGCCCACACTGAACCTATCTATATCCATCTGTATCTACCTTGTGTCCTTTTTGAAACTGAATCTATAAAGAACAGCAAATAAACCTTCCTATTTTGTCATAGATTCATATAGCACAAAAAAAACCCTTCAGTCCAACTAGTCCACATTGACCATGCTCTTAAACCAAACTAGTCCTACCTGCCTGCATTTGGCCAATATCCCTCCAAACCTTTCCTGTTGATGTACTTATCCAAATGTCTTTTGAATAGAAGTGTGCCTATATCCACCACTTCCTCTGGCAGTTCATTCCACATATTGAACCACTTTTTTTTTTGAAGTTGCCCCTCGTCTTTTTATTTTTTTGAAATCTTTCTCCTGTCGTCTTAAGTATTCCCTCCCACCCACCCCTGCCACCAATACCACCACCAACACTAAAGGGAAAAGACAATTGCCCCTCACTCTATCTATGCCCCTCAAATTTTGTAAGCCTCCAAGGTCACCCCCTCGGTCTCCTACACTCCAGTGAAAAAGATCCAGCCTATCTTTGTAGCTCAAACTGTAAACATTTGGAGCTAAGTATCCAATAGGTTGATTATTTGTATTCCAATCAAATCCTTTTTAAATCCTTGTGAAAAATAAAACTTTAATGGCATTATATAAAAGACCATTTTAACTGGTAAGTATTTTCTTCACAAACATTCACCTTCAACTGAAAAGTTAACTAGTCACCTGCTGCTGGGCTCTGGTGGTATCTTAGAACCAGCTGCTGCACATTCCATGTTGGTGACATAGGTTTACTGCTGAAATGGAGTTCTGTAAAAGGGTTAACATAATTGTTCCATCTGGCAAAAGATGAGTAGTCAGAATGATGTAAAGGGGTCAGAAGGAGGCCATTTTAACATTTGGAATGCAACAAAGATTGATAATTCATTGTGACTGTTCTTATCAAATTGATCAGATGCTTTTGCCACCTTAATCTTATTCTCACTGTCTTCTCCCACCCTCTTGTCAATGGTTATAAATCCTTCTGCTATTATTAGGGCTATGAGCTAATACCAAGCTAGCAGTAATGTTTCCTGTGATTTATAATCTGGTGCCTCCTCTCATAAAGGTTGAATCTTCAATTTTTAGACTAGGATTGTGTCATTGAAATTTGAAGAGCTGTGACCTGGAATTACAAAGCAGGCTCAAGGGGCTGAATGTTCTACTCCAGCTCCCATATTTTTATTATTGTTTTGTATCTTTTATTTTTGGTTTTGAAAATAACTATTACGCAATGTAGATTCAACATCAAGTTCTTTTAAATTATGGTTAAGCTTTCATCTCATTATCACTTTACAATTTTATATCTATTTCCACTTCCCTAAAGCATGCTTTTCCAGCCCACTTTACAGTATGGCTATATTCTCTTTCTTGTTCTTTAACATTTCTACAGATAGGGTTCACTGGATCATCATCTAATGTTATGCCCATATCTCGCGGCCCATTCTTACATCAGCGCGATGTCTTCACTTCCTAACAGTAACTATCCCCTTAGGAGTGCACCACACTTTGATCAAGTATTTCCTTTTTCTCACCTACTGGCTACTATTCAGCAATATCATGTGTAGACATGGGGTCAGCTTCTGGGTTTATGAAGCTAACAACCACCTTTTTATTATTTCATCACCTTTTTTGGTTCCACTACTGTTTTTGTTATCTGACTTTGGACAAAAAACAATGTCAATCTTGACACTGTAATTTTTTCCAGTTAAACATTGCCAACAGCTGAACTTTTGGCTTCAAACATAACTCTGCACCTATATAACCAATTGTATCCACTGTCCCAGCAATGGTTTCCAAGTGAACTCTGCTGTTTACAAGCTGTGCATCATGCAGACTCTGGTTCCTATTCTACCTCTCCCTCATTGTGACTGTTTAATCTATCATAGAAATCATCTTCCATTGTTGTATATCCAGTTTTGTAAACTCCTGCATTCCATATGATGTAATACATTTGGCTGATCTAATGTATGGTGGGCTTGAAAGCGCCAAACTACCAGGTTTATAAGGGGACCCAACAGCTCCCTTCAAACGTTTTATGTGCTGCCTGGCCAGCAGAGGTTTTCCTCTGAAATGCTGTGGTCGATTTACAGGGGGCTTTAGGCTGCATTGTAGGGAGGGTTGATTTAATGTGGGAGAAAGTGAGGACTGCAGATGCTGAAGATCAGAGCTGAAAGTGTTGCTGGAAAAACTCAGCAAGTCAGGCAGCATCCAAGGAATAGGAGATTCGACGTTTCGAGCATAGGCCTTTCTTCAGGAATGAGGAAAGTGTGCCAAGCAGGCTAAGATAAAAGGTAGGGGGGTGGGACTTGGGGGAAGGGCTTGGAAATGTGATAAGTGGAAGGAGGTTAAAGTGAGGGTGGTAGGCTGGGGTGGGGATGGGGACGGAGAGGTCAGGAAGAAGATTACAGGTTAGGAAGGTGGTGCTGAGTTCGAGGGTTGGGACTGAGACAAGGTGGGGGGAGGGGAAATGAGGAAGCTGGAGAAGTCTGAATTCATCCCTTGTGGTTGGAGGGTTCCTAGGTGGAAGTTGAGGCACTCTTTCTCCAGTTGTCGTGTTGCTATGGTCTGGCGATGGAGGAGTCTAAGGACCTGCATGTCCTTGGTGGAATGGGAGGGTGAGTTGAAGTGTTGAACCACAGTGTGGTTGGTTGGTGCAGATGTCCCAGAGGTGTTCTCTGAAACATTTCACAAGTAGGCGGCCTGTCTCCCCAATATAGAGGAGGCCAGATCAGGTGCAGCGGATGCAGTAAATGTGTGTGGAGGTGCAGGTGAATTTGTGGTGGATACGGAAGGATCCCTTGGGGCCTTGGAAGTAAAGGGGGAGGTGTGGGCGCAAGTTTTGCATTTCTTGTGGTTGCAGGGGAAGGTGCCAGGAGTGGAGGTTGGGTTGGTGGGGGGTGTGGACCTGACGAGGGAGTCATGGAGGGAGTGGTCTTTTTGAATCACTGATAGGGGAGGGAAATATATCCCTGGTGGTGGAGTCCGTTTGGAGGTGCGGAAATGACGACGGATGATACGATGTATATGGAGGATGGTGGGGTGATAAGTGAGAACCAGTGGGGATCTGTCCTGGTGGCGATTGGAGGGGCAGGGCTCAAGGTGGAGGAGTGGGAAGTGGAGGAGATGCGGTGGAGAGCATCGTTGATCACGTCTGGGGGGAAATTGTGGTCCTTGAAGAAAGAGGACATCTGGATTGTTCGGTATTGGAACTGGACCTCCTGGGAGCAGATGCGGCGGAGACAAAGGAATTGGAAATATGGGATGGTGTTTTTACAGGGGGCAGGGTGGGAAGAGGTGTAGTCTAGGTAGCTGTGGGAGTCAGTCGGTTTATAGTAGATGTCCGTGTTGATTCGATCGCCCGAGATAGAAATGGAGAGGTCTAGGAAGGGGAGGGAGGAGTCTGAGACAGTCCAGGTGAATTTGAGGTCGGGGTGGAAGGTGTTGGTAAAGTGGGTGAACTGTTCAACCTCCTCATGGGAGCATGAGGCAGCACCGATACAGTCATCAATGTAGCAGAGGAAAAGGTGGGGGTTGGTGCCAGTGTAGCTGCGGAAGATGGACTGTTCCACATATCCTACGAAAAGACAGGCATAGCTGGGGCCCAGCTGGGGCCCATCTGGGTGCCCATGGCTACTCCTTTTACTCCTTTTGGTTTGGAGGAAGTGGGAGGATTTGAAAGAGAAGTTGTTCAGAGTGAGGACCAGTTCAGTAGGTCGAAGGAGGGAGTCAGTGGAAGGGTGCTGGTTGGTACGGTGGGAAAGGAAGAAGTGGAGGGTTTTGAGTCCTTCGTGATGGAGGTGTACAGGGACTGGATGTCCATGGTGAAGATAAGGCGTTGGGGACCGGGGAAGCGAAAATCATGGAGGAGGTGGAGGGCGTGTGTGGTGTCCCGAACTTAGGTGGGGAGTTCTTGGGCTAAGGGGGGCAGGACCGTGTTGAGGTATGCAGAGATGAGTTCGGTGGGGCAGGAGCAGGCTGAGACAGTCAGGTTTGTGGATTTTGGGCAGGAGGTAGAAACAGGCGGTGCGGGGTTGATTTAATGTGGAGTTATGATCTAGAATGCAGTGAGTGAAAGGTAATAGAAGCAGCTTAGTAATGACTTTGAAAGGAGAGTTTGAATACTTGGAGAGAATTGTTGAGCTATAAAAATGAAGACAAGTATGATGATTTCCCTTGTTACCCTATTCTTTCAAAAGCTGGAGTGTTGCTTTCTGAAAATGCTAAGTGAGGTACCTCCTGCCCTTCCTGTCTGTTCAAGCAACTTTGTCTCTTGTATGCCACCTCTGTGTGCCATGCTGCAGGCCAAGAGGTGTAAACATCATAGTACCCGTAGTCATATAGCCGAGTCCCTTTTTGGCCCTACTGTTTTCTCCACACTAAAATCACACTCCAGCATTTGGCCCATAACCTTCAATGTTATGATATTTCAAGTCCAATGCTTTCTTCAGAGTTGAGGCTTCCCACCCCTAATACCCTCCCAGGCAATGCATTCCAGATTTCTACACCTTCTGTGAAAAATGGTTTTCTTTTTCATCTTCTCTAAACCATCTGCCTTTCACCTTAAACTTACGCTCCCTTATTCTTGATTTTTTTTAATTAAGGGGGACAGCTACTTCCTATTTGCTTTGTCCTCCTCTTTGCTCCTCAATCTTTTTTATACCTCTGCCAGGTCCCCCCACCTCAACCTTTCCTGCTCCAAAGAAAACAATCCAAGCTTCTCACTCCTCTCTTCATGGCTAAAACACTCTATCCTAGGTAACATCTTGGTCAATCTCCTCTGCATCCTCTCAAGTGCAATGATATTCTTTCTTAGTGTGGAGACCAGAACTGCGCACACTTCTCTAGCTGTGGCCTAACCAAAGTTCTGTACAGCTCAAGCATGACCTCCTCTTTATAATCTATGCCTCAGTTGAAGGCACGTGTCCCGTATGCTTCCATAGAAATTATTAATCTCTTGCGATCTTCAAGGATTTGCGGACAAGCACCCAAAATCCCTCTGACCTTCTATGCTTCCTAGCATCCTGCCATTCACTAAGTATTCTCTTGTCCTATTTCTACTTCCAAAGTGGATCACCTCACCACCCTTATCAGCATTAAATTCCATCTGCCATGGATCTGCACGTCTGACCAATACATCTGCATTTTGCTATAAATTGACTTCCTGTTGAAGATTAACCAGGTGGTTAATATTTCATGTCTTCCTCAAACTTAGCATTATTCATCTCAAAATTCTCCAGTTTCATTCATATATATCTGCACAGGAAGGAACTCGGCACTGATCCCTGTCAGATGGACCTGGACACTGGTCTCTGTTCCTACATCTACTATCTTCTACCATCGCCTTCAGTCTGTTAAGACTAAGCTAATTTGGGATCCTTGCCAAGTTGCCCTAGATTTGTCAAAGGCTTTGTTGTGGAATGCACATAAACTGCTCTGCCCTCATCTACACATCTGATCACTTCCACTCACGATTTAATCATGTTTGTTATGCATGACTCCATGCTGACATGCTGCCAATCGCTGATCAAATCTAGTCCGAGAATCATACAGCACTGAAACAGATCCATTGATCCAATTCATCGATGCTGACCGGATATCCTAAACTAATCTAGTCCCATTTGCCTGCATTTGGCCCATATCCCTCTAAACTCTTCCTATTCCTATACTCATCCAGATGCCTTTTAAATGCTGCTGTAATTGTACCAGCCGCCTCCTCTTCCTCTGGCAGCTCATTCCGTACATGCATCACTCTCTGCATGAAAAGGATGCCCCTTAGGCCCCTTTAAATAACAGTGAGGGCTGAGAAAGAAGCCAAGTATGAAAATAGGAACTCAAATTTCAGTGAAGCTATCCTATGAAAGATTAATTGGGGATTTTTGGGGTCATTTTGATACTTTGTTATACAGTGACATAGACGTTGGAGGTAGTTCTATGTCTAATGAGTCATTCAGAATTATCAGAAGTCTCTAACTCCTAAATAACTTAGACCTTTCTGAGATATTCCAGGGAGCAGAGGAGTTACCCATCCTAAGTTTAAACTTCCCAGGCAATTCCAATGGAGTTACTGCAAAATGACTTGCAGAATTCCCGTGTACACCTTTGGAGATATAGCCAATGTCTGAAGCTGGAACTTAGAAGATCTGGGCTGCTATGCACTTTAATTCTCAGCTCAGGACCAAATGTTTTGCTGATGGCAGTGTTATGCTTAAGACTATGGCCATGGATGGTATTAGCACAAAATGCTGTGCAGGGTCTGTTATAAATAAAATTGATAGTCTGCTTCTGGGCTGACATTTGATTTTCACCAAAGGGTCAAAAGATACTTCGAGTTAAAGTTGATGTCATGCATCAAAACCCAGAAGTTACTAGTACTACTTCAGATCAGATTCAGAAGAAACATGAGCAGGTATATGCTATATAGTTCATTGAGCATACTCACTATTGCATGATCAGACCTCATTATCCAACCTCCATTTCCCAGTCCTGTTTGATTGCCATTAGTTCGATCATCCCAATTTCAAAACTCCAATCCTGATGTTGAATATAATCAATTGATAACAATTCTGTAAGGTAGAGAATTCCTACTATCATGCTTTGTGTAAAGAAATTTAGTTGTGAACCTATGTCCTGAGACTGTGGCCCTACTTCTGCAGTCTCCCACCAGGAAAGCGAACGGAGATGTTATCCTTATCAAATCCTCGGTCAGACAGCATCTGAGGAGCAGGAGATTCGACATTTCAGGCATAAGTCTTTCATCAGGAGTCAGGATCTTGTGCATCTGCCGTCCTCACTTTTTTCAAACCCTCTCAATTTTGTATTGAACAATGTGATCACAGCTTATTTTTCTAAATTTGAGATGTTAGAATGATTTTACTTCATGAACAATCTTTTCAGATGTCAATCCAGTGAAATTTCATTAGGCCACCTCGAAGGCATGTGTATTCTTCCTGAGGTTTGAAGATCAAAATTTCACACAATCAAAATTTCTCCTAAACTGATCCGTGGTTATATAGCAGTCTGGAAGTTGATGAGCAAACTCTGGCTTTTCAAATTAAAAAATGCATGACCAGGAAGAACATTTAAATAATTGCAAGTAGTTTCACCAAAGCCTGAACAATTCTAACAAGGCTTCTCTATCATTGAGTTCCCAACTCCTTGCAATGAAGATCAAGTTACCATATGTCCTCTTAGTTGCTTGATATATCTGCATGCTAATTTTAGATTATCCTTGTTCATGAAAAAACATCATCTCTCATCAAAGTTTGTTTCCTCATGAATCAAAGGATATTTTTCTACTCTTCCTGCCAAAATGAAGTAATTTGACATTTCCCTATGCTGCATTGTTTTGTCCACTCGCTTAACCTGTCTGTCTCTGGACTTTTTGTGGTGAATGCTCTAAAGTTTGAAAATATTTGAGATGGGACCCTGTTTTGGTCAGAATCTCACTACAGCCTTCCAACCAGTTTATAAATTTTATAGAGGGCAACCAAGCTGTCTGGAGTTTGCTGTGCGCAGGAACACTGGGTGATGGAAGTGAAAGCCAGGCAGCAGCCCTGCTGTGAAGATTGAGATGGTTGGTGGTATGTAGCAAGAGAGGGAAGCACAAGGAGGTGATCTACCGCTGACCCCACCGACAGCTAAATCCTGATGACTGATGGATATGTCCGCAACTGGAATGTAAAGAGTAGGATAGGGTTTGCCGATTTGATCCTTCAAAGTGAACACTGCATATACACATCATGGCACACTGACCTCTTGCTGCTGTCTAGACTCTTAACTGTGAGAAGTGCAGACAAAAGCAAGATCGCCTGAGTCACCAGCACAACTCCAATAAATAAAATGGCCTCTAATCCAATTAACACTTCCTTCATTTCCCTTGTTGTAACACATGTAGTTCTCGTTGAAGCCCCCAATGGAAAGAAATTGAGACCAGATGATAGCAAAGGACAGTCCTGATGCACATTTCCCTAAATTTTGCACCCTGACCTGCAGCCCCCAAACATTCCATCTCCATGGATTTGATCATATGCTGTCGTTTGCCTCCTCAGTTTGTCCTACCTGTTTGTGCCACTCATACAATTTATAATGACTTAAATGAAGAGACAATGTAAGTGGCTGAGGCTGCAGCACTGGTCCTTGTGGCACGCTACGAGAAAGACCCTGCCAATTTTTCAACTTTTGTTCATTCTTGCTTGGTCCTTTAGCCAAATCCTCCTTCAATACTGAGGTATAATTGAAACCTTTGACCCCTTCTGCAATACCCTTTCATTTAGCACCTTAATGTTCTTTGAAAATCTAAATTTAGTTTACTTGCTGGTTACACTCCAATCTCTTAATAGATTTGTCAAAAACAATTCACTCTTTGTTTAATTTGGCGTTGCTAAGAAGCAATACTTTGATGAGTGCAGCATCAAGGAGAGTTTGAGTTAGAGTCCAGGAGATGTGAAGCCTTCACTTGAGTTACACTGGTTACATTCATAATATGTTGAAAATAAAAATCCTAAGTTTTTCAAAACTACAAAATAATAGTGTTGTTGTGGCAAAATCCAAACTGAAGAGATTCACACAACATTTTGAGAGAAATAAGTACAACTGGAAGATTATGACATATTCAAAAGATCCTAGAGAATCAAAGTACTAGAGAATCGGAAAACATTGCTAAAAATGGTGAAGAGAACCAGGGGCATTTGTTTTCCTAGAGCAGAAAATTCATCACAACTATCATGAAGAAAGTATCTAAGGAGCCATTGACAAGGCTAGATTAGATTCTCTATATTATGGAAACAGGCCCTTTGGCCCATCAAGTCCACACTGACCCGCTGAAGAACAACGCACCCTAGCTAGCTAGTGTATGACTAAGAAAGATTAGTTGGATACTTGAGACCTATGTCCAAATGAGAAAACAAAAGTGGTGCCCCATGGGCAAGACGAATGTGGAAAAGATGCAGCAAAGAATGCAAGAAAATCGACAAATAAGCTCTGCATCAGCTTCAGATTTGGAGTCTGGCTTGAGGAAGGTTCCCTAGGAAGGAAAAGGATGATGCAGAGACACCTTACACTACAACCAAATAATGCAATTACTCAAGATCAAGACATTGACAAAAGTGATCGCAAAGCACAAATTATTGCGACTTAATTATGTCAGTCAAACGAAGTCGATAAATTCACGTATCAAACATCACAATTGAACATTTTTTTTATATCAGCCAGGGTCTGAGCCAAGCATACAAAATAAAGGCAGGGCTATCTGCATTTCTGTTGCCCTCTAGACAACTGAGGGGGAGATGGGGTGTGATTTGGTCATGATGGGGCTCATGAGAGATCTTGGGGAATAAGGGTCTGCTATGATTACAACTGGGACAAAACACCAGTGAGTCAAGTTAGACCTGACATTTACCCATCCTTGTGTTCATTCAAGGTCTGATTCTGGACTTGGTGGACAAAACCTGTACATGCCTCTATCTGGAGCAAAACAAAACCGCACAATTCTTGGCCCTTTAAAACAAGATTTTGTTTTTTTTTAAACTGTGTGTACTCAAGTATAGGAGGACAATGAAAATGGGCTTGAGCTAAGCATTTACCTGTTTTTATCTGTCTTGGCAATTGTAATCCACCCAAGAGTGCAAAGTCAAAGGAGTGTCTGGTGATCCTTTTATAATGGATTTTTTCATCCTTAACTGGAGTACTGTACCTAAATCTGAGCACCATGTTTTCAGAAGGGCAGGAAAGCAGAAAAGATTTACAAAAATGATTCCACAGATGAGACGCTACTCGTAGGAGAAGTATGTCTCCTCTTGAGTCTGTTAGGAGGATATATCTGAACAAAATGCTCATGATTGAGGAACCTGGACAAAGGAGATGGAGAGACACTGCTCATATATGTGGAGCTAAAGGCTACTGATTCAAGATGAATACCAAAATAAAACAAGGACTTTTGTAAAACAAAACACAGCTAGTGGTCAAGACCAGGAATACAATGTTTGAGACTGTCAGAGGCTGAATTGTGGCTTTCAAGAGTACAAGGAATTCTGCAATAACCTGTTTCATTAATGCGAATTTGTTATAACACGATTGACGAATTGGGAGACCGTTTCTCGAGCACGAAATTTTAAAATGTGTATTGGTTATAGTGCAACTCTAGCCCTATTACTTTAAATAGTACTGCTATTATATGATTTTCTTATAACATGGGAAAGTAACAGAAAGGAACTACAGCATTATGGTGGAACCAACTTTATTTGATAATTAACTGAAGAGAAAACACTTCTCACAAAGTGGAGAAATAAGACAAGCAATTGTTCTTCCAGAGCACCAGCAAAGATGCAAGAGGCTGAAGAGCCACCTTATGTGTTGTGGCCAATGATACTGCATTTTAAACCCATAGCATTTTCTTTTCACACTAAATAAGAAAAGCCTTTCTTCTCCCTCTCACTGACTTTCTGATAAACCGTTCTCCAGTCACACTAGAGTCACTAAAGTCTCTTCCCTGGTGGTTCTTAAATTGTACATGTTGGAACTAAACTCCCACCACTCAAAAAACAGGCAGTAAAAGAAGTTGGCGCCACTGTCAAGAAGTAAATATTTCTACAATAGTAAGGTAGAAATTGCATTTAAGTCGGCAACCAACACAAAATATTACTTTGTACCAGCAGAATAAAGACAGAATAGACCTTAAAGTCTTGATGTAATGTAGAACATAAGCTTCTCATTTTTCAACTGTACTTGAAAGCTATTACAGTAGGTTTGAAGATAAAATGCAGCCAGATGTCTGCTTATGATAATGTAAGTTGTGTAGTGCAAGGTCAGATTTTACAACCACATGCCTTGCATGTGTTTATAAATTTCATGGTAGTATGTGGAAGGAGCTGATTGATAATAAATACAAAAAACCCGAAGTTCAGAATCATTTCAGTCATAAACACTAGCTATAATTGTTCAAGTATACAGACATTTAGTGCTTGCATGGAATGTGAAGTAAAAATAAAAATCATTTTCTTCAAAAAGACTGGCTTAAAATAGCAAAACTAACATCCTATTACTGCAAAAGAAATTTTGAAGGAAACTACATAAAATCATAGCAAGCAATCAAATAAATTAGAGTATAACAATACTTAAATTAGTATTGCATAGCAACGTGGAGTTTGCACATTGTCTCTGTATCTGCGTGGGTTTCCTCCCGGTGCTCCGGTTTCCTCCCACAGTCCAAAATGTGCAGGTCAGGTGAATTGGCCATGCTAAATTGACTATAGTGTTAGTCAGAGGGAAATGAGTCTGGGTGATTTACTCTTCAGAGGGTCGGTGTGGACTGGTTGGGCTGAAGGGCCTGTTTCCACACTGTAGGGAATCTAATCTAAACTACCAGAAGACCGAGGTCAGCACTTTATAGAAGGCCATGCCTTGTGATGTATTTTCATGATGTGAAGCAACAATGCATCAAAATCCATTTTCAAAAAAATCTCATTCACATTCTGAATTATCATACAAACTTTTTAAAAAAAACTGCTCAAATTCTCAATGTCATGTAAATAGTGGAACAGTAACTCTGGGTATCAGTACCAAAAAGAGAAAAGCTGCAACATTTGTTTTTGAAATACTTGCAATTCCAATACTAAGGGTACTGCAGCAGATCCAAAATATGTTTTAAAACATCACGCTCAGTTGGTACTACAACATTTTGACTGTGTTATTTGTAGGTGTGATGGCAGAGTGCATCAGAGGATTTAAAAACAAAACAAATTATAACACTTGCCAGATAGAATTGCCAACATCATGATGGATCCAAATGATCCTTTCTTAACTACACTTCCGACCAGTTCCGTTTTGCGATCCATCATCTTCAGGTTAAATGCTGATTTGATTTAAAGTGTCTGTTGCAATGTTAATAGCAATGTTAATACATTGGAGGTGGGTAATGCAGATGCTGGAGATCAGAGTCAAGATGAGAGTGGTGCTGGAAAAGCACAGCAGGTCAGGCAGCATCTGAGAAGCAAGAAAATTGACATTTCGGGCAAAAGCCCTTCATCAGGATGCTGCCTGACCTGCTGTGCTTTTCCAGCACCACTCTAATCTTGACAGCACTATTTATACCACTAATTGAAGTTGCTGAAATATACACAGTGGTTAAGTGTGTTCTTAAAGTGCATTGTTTTCTTAATGATATAACGTGAGCATTGCTGGCAAGGTCAGTGTTTGTATCCAGTTTCTTAATTGCTTTACAGCATGGTAGTGAGCTACCATTGCAGTTCATTTGGTGTAAGTATTGTCATAATTCACTGGGGTAACACACTGGAAATCAAGTCATAGAGATGCATGGAAACAGACCCTTCGGTCCAACTTGTCCATGTCGACCAGATATCCCAACGCAATCTAGTCCCACCTGCCAGCACCCGACCCATATCCCTCCAAATCCTTCCTATTCATATACCCATCCAAATGCCTCTTAAATGTTGCAGTTGTACCAGCCTCCACCACTTCTTCTTCTGGCAGCTTATTCCATACATGTACCACCCTCTGTGTGAAAAAGTTGCCACCTGGTCTCTTTTATATCTTTCCCCTCTCACCCTAAGTAAAAAATGAGGTCTGCAGATGCTGGAGATCACAGCTGCAAATGTGTTGCTGGTCAAAGCACAGCAGGTTAGGCAGCATCTCAGGAATAGAGAATTCGACGTTTCGAGCATAAGCCCTTCATCAGGAATAAGAGAGAGAGAGAGCCAAGCAGGCTGAGATAAAAGGTAGGGAGGAGGGACTAGGGGGAGGGGCGATGGAGGTGGGATAGGTGGAAGGAGGTCAAGGTGAGGGTGATAGGCCGGAGTGGGGTGGGGGCGGAGAGGTCAGGAAGAGGATTGCAGGTTAGGAGGGCGGTGCTGAGTTGAGGGAACCGACTGAGACAAGGTGGGGGGAGGGGAAATGAGGAAGCTGGAGAAATCTGAATTCATACCTTGTGGTTGGAGGGTTCCCAGGCGGAAGATGAGGCGCTCCTCCTCCAGCCGTCGTGTAGTTGTGTTCTGCCGGTGGAGGAGTCCAAGGACCTGCATGTCCTCGGTGGAGTGGGAGGGGGAGTTAAAGTGTTGAGCCACGGGGTGATTGGGTTGGTTGGTTCGGGCGGCCCAGAGGTGTTCTCTGAAGCGTTCCGCAAGTAAGCGGCCTGTCTCACCAATATAGAGGAGGCCACATCGGGTGCAGCGGATGCAATAGATGATGTGTGTGGAGGTACAGGTGAACTTGTGGCGGATATGGAAGGATCCCTTGGGGCCTTGGAGGGAAGCGAGTGTGGAGGTGTGGGCGCAAGTTTTACATTTCCTGCGGTTGCAGGGAAGGTGCCGGGGGTGGAGGTTGGGTTGGTGGGGGGTGTGGATCTGACAAGGGAGTCACGAAGGGAGTGGTCCTTGCGGAACGCTGATAGGGGAGGGGAGGGAAATATATCCTTGGTGGTGGGGTCCGTTTGGAGGTGGCGGAAATGGCGGCGGATAATACGTTGTATGCGCAGGTTGGTGGGGTGGTAGGTGAGAACCAGTGGGGTTCTGTCTTGGTGGCGGTTGGAGGAGCGGGGCTCAAGGGCGGAGGAGCGGGAAGTGGAGGAGATGCGGTGGAGGGCATCGTCGATCACGTCTGGGGGGAATCTGCGGTCCTTGAAGAAGGAGGCCATCTGGGCTGTGCGGTGTTGGAATTGGTCCTCCTGGGAGCAGATGCGGCGGAGACGAAGGAATTGGGAATATGGGATGGCGTTTTTACAGGGGGCAGGGTGGGAGGAGGTGTAGTCCAGGTAGCTGTGGGAGTCAGTCGGTTTATAATAGATGTCTGTGTTGAGTCGGTCGCCCAAGATAGAAATGGAAAGGTCTAGGAAGGGGAGGGAGGAGTCTGAGACAGTCCAGGTGAATTTCAGGTCGGGATGGAAGGTGTTAGTAAAGTTGATGAACTGTTCAACCTCCTCGTGGGAGCACGAGGCAGCGTCGATACAGTCATCGATGTAGCGGAGGAAAAGGTGGGGGGTGGTGCCAGTGTAGTTGCGGAAGATGGACTGTTCCACATATCCTACGAAGAGGCAGGCATAGCTGGGGCCCATGCGGGTGCCCATGGCAACTCCTTTAGTTTGGAGGAAGTGGGAGGATTGAAAAGAGAAGTTATTCAGGGTGAGGACCAGTTCAGTCAGTCGAAGGAGGGTGTCAGTGGAAGGGTACTGGTTGGTGCGGCGGGAAAGGAAGAAGCAGAGGGCTTTGAGTCCTTCGTGATGGGGGATGGAGGTGTACAGGGACTGGATGTCCATAGTGAAAATAAGGCGTTGGGGACCGGGGAAGCGAAAATCCTGGAGGAGGTGGAGGGCGTGGGTGGTGTCCCGAACGTAGGTGGGGAGTTCTTGGACTAAAGGGGACAGGACCGTGTCGAGGTATTGGGAGATGAGTTCGGTGGGGCAGGAGCAGGCTGAGACAATGGGTCGGCCGGGGCAGTCAGGTTTGTGGATTTTGGGCAGGAGGTAGAAACGGGCGGTGCGGGGTTGTGGGACTATGAGATTGGAGGCGGTGGATGGGAGATCCCCTGAGGTGATGAGGTCCTGGATGGTCTGGGAGATGATGGTTTGGTGGTGGGAGGTGGGGTCGTGGTCAAGGGGCGATAAGAGGAGGCGTCCGCGAGCTGGCGTTTGGCTTCAGCGGTGTACAGGTCAGTGCGCCAAACTACCACCGCGCCTCCCTTGTCTGCGGGTTTGATGGTGAGGTTGGGATTGGAGCGGAGGGAGTGGAGGGCTGCACGTTCTGAGGGTGAGAGGTTGGAGTGGGTGAGAGGGGTGGACAGGTTGAGTCGGTTGATGTCACGGCGGCAGTTGGCTATAAAGAGGTCGAGGGCGGGTAGGAGGCCTGCACGGGGTGTCCAGGTGGATGGGGTGTGTTGGAGGCGGGAGAAGGGGTCGTCAGAGGGTGGGCGGGAGTCTTGGTTGTGAAAGTAGGCACTGAGGCGAAGGCGGCGGAAGAATTGTTCAATATCTCGCCGCGTGTTGAACTCATTAATCCGAGGGCGTAGGGGAACGAAGGTGAGGCCCCTGCTGAGGACTGATCTTTCATCCTCAGAGAGGGGGAGATCTGGAGGGATGGTGAAAATCCGGCAAGGCTGGGAGCTAGGACCTGGTGTGGGACTGGAGCTGGAGCTGGAGCTGGGGGCGGGGTTAGGGGCGGGGACAGAGATCGAAGTAGGGGCGGAGTTAGACGTGGTGACGTTGCTCGACGTGGGGGCGGGGTCATGCGTCGTGACGGAAATAAGCGTGGGGGCGGGGTTACGTGAAGCGACGGGAGATGGCGTGGGGGCGGGGTTATGGGCGGGGTTATGCGTAGTGACGAAAGACGGCGTGGGGGCGGGGAAACCTGAGGATTTGTGCTCCTGCAGGTTAGTGATGTCAGTGGGGGCGGAAGTGGCTGCGTCGACGGCAACCGGAGGGGCGGAAATGGTTGCGGCGACGGAGGAGTGGTGGTCATTCCCGGTGGCCGCGTGGGTCGCGGGTACGTCGGCGATCGTGGAAGCGGTTGTGTGTGTGGTGGTCACCGGGGCAGTTGTAGGGGCGGCGATCGCGGGGGCTCCGAGGTCGGTGGGGGCGGAAGTGACGTCACGGTCGGTGGCGGCCTTTGGTGCCGCGGGCGCTGTGGAGGCCACATGTGTAATGGCGTCCAACAGGCCTGTGGAAGATTCTGGAATAGTTGAGGGGCCACGAGTGTGGGGGTAAGTACATGAAAGTTTTTGGTACTTACTGTCTTTAATCTCTGATAGGGCTAGGAAGAACTGTTTGTTGAGTTTGTGGATTCTTCTGTAGATGAAGAACAGCAGGGGTCCTTTGCAGGTCTGTGAGAGTGTTGTCCTGAGCTGGGGTAGGGCTGATTGCAGGGAATGTAGGTAGCGACGCATGGCTGCAAGGGTGGAGCGGAGGATCCGGAGGGAGGTCTGTTGCTGGAGGCTTCGGATTTGTTGTAGGTACAGGTTGTCCTGGTTGGGTCCAAATTTTGTTGGTTGGAATGTAGTTCGGAGTCCGTGTGGGATCAGTCGGTTCCTTAGGCAGGTGCTGAGGAAGGAGATGTGGCTGTGGTAACGAGTCTGTTTGAGAACGTGGCTGAAGAGCTTCTGTGCAGAGGAGATGACCTGGGGGGTGCAGTGAGAGAGGGACTCACTGAAATCCTTGTAGAGGGAGGAAGAGAGCTTCTTCAAGGAAGGCATCCTTGTAAGAGGATTCGCAGTAGGTTAAAATCTTCGAGTAAAAAATGAGGTCTGCAGATGCTGGAGATCACAGCTGCAAATGTGTTGCTGGTCAAAGCACAGCAGGTTAGGCAGCATCTCAGGAATAGAGAATTCGACGTTTCGAGCATAAGCCCTTCATCAGGAATAAGAGAGAGAGAGCCAAGCAGGCTGAGATAAAAGGTAGGGAGGAGGGACTAGGGGAGGGGCGATGGAGGTGGGATAGGTGGAAGGAGGTCAAGGTGAGGGTGATAGGCCGGAGTGGGGTGGGGGCGGAAACCTCGACCCCAGGGAAAAGACTTTGTCTATTTATCCTATCCATGCCCCGCATAATTTTGTAAACCTCTATAAGGTCACCCCTCTGCCTCCGACGTTCCAGGGAAAACAGTACCAGCCTGTTTAGCCTCCCCCTATACCTCAAATACACCAACCCTGGCAACATCCTTGTGAATTTTTTCTGAACTCTTTCAACTTTCACAACATCTTTCTGATAGGAAGAAGACCAGAATTGCACGCAATATTCCAACAGTGGCCTAACCAATGTCCTGTACAGCCACAACATGACCTCCCAACTCTTGTACTCAATACTCTGACCAATAAAACCAAGCATACCAAACGCTGCCTTCACTATCCTATCTATCTGCGACTCCACTCTCAAGGAGCTATGAACCAGCACTCCAAGGTCTCTTTGGTCAGCAACACTCCCGAGGACCTTACCATTAAGTGTACAAGTCCTGTTAAGATTTGCCCTCCTAAAATGCAGCACCTCGCATTTATCTGAACTAAACTCCATCTGCCACTTCTCAGCCCATTGGCCCATCTGGTCCAGATCCTGTTGTAATCTGAGGTAACCCTCTTTGCTGTCCAGTACACCTCCAATTTTGGTGTCATCTGCAAACTTACTAACTGTACCTCTTATGCTCTCATCCAAACCATTTATGTAAATGACAAAAAGTAGAGGACCCACACTGATCCTTGTGGCACTCCCCTGGTCACAGGCCTCCAGTCTGAAAAGCAACCCACCACCATCTTCTGTCTTCTACCTTTTGAGCCAGTTCTGTATCCAAATAGCTAGTTCTTCCTGTATTCCATGAGATCTAACCTTGCTAATCAGTCTCCCATGGGGAACCTTGTCGAACGCCTTGCTGAAGTCCAAATAGATCACATCTACTGTTTTGCCTTCATCAATCCTTTTTGAGTTTTTTGAGGAAGTAACAATCAAGTTTGTGAGACATGATTTCCCACGTACAAAGCCATGTTGACTATCCCTAATCAGTCCTTGCCTTTCCAAATACGTGTACATTCTGTCCCTCAAGATTCTCTCCAACAACTTGTCCACCACCAACGTCAGGCTCACAGGTCTAAAGTTCCCTGACTTGTCCTTACCACCTTTGTTAATCAGTGGCACCACGTTAGCCAACCTCCAGTCTTCCGGCACCTTACCTATGACTATTAACGATACAAATATCTCAGCACGAGGCCCAGCAATCACTTTTCTAGCTTCCCACAGAGTTCAAGGGTACACCTGATCAGGTCCTGGGGATTTTTTATCCACCTTTATGCGTTTCAAGACATCCAGTACTTCCTCCTCTGTAATATGGACATTTTACAAGATGTCACCATCTTATTTCCTGGCAATCTATATCTTCCATATCCTTTTCCACAGTAAATACTGATGCAAAATACTTGTTTAATATTTCACCCATTTTCTGTGGCTCTACACAAAGGCTGCCTTGCTAGTCTCTGAGGGGTCCTAATCTCTTCCTAGTTATCCTTTTGTCCTTAATGTATTTATAAAAACTATTTGGATTCTCCTTAATTCTATTTGCCAAAGCTATCTCATGGCCCGTTTTTGCTCTCCTGATTTCCCTCTTCAGTATACTCCTACTGCCTTCATGCTCTTCTGAGGATTCACTTGATCTATCCTGTCTATACCTTAGATATGCTTCCTTCTTTCTTAACCAAGCCCTCAATTTCTTCAGTCATCCAGCATTCCTTATACCCACCAGCTTTTCCTTTCACCCCAACAGGAATATACTTTCTATGGATGCTCGTTATGTCATTCCTGAAGGTTTCCCATTTTCCAGCCATCCCTTTACCTGTGAACATCTGCCCCCAGTCAGCTTTTGAAGGTTCTTGCCTAATACCATCAAAACTGACCATACTCCAATTTAGAACTTCAACTTTTAGATCTGGTCTATCCTTTTTTCCATCAATATTTTAAATCAAATAGAATTATGGTCGCTGGCCCCAAAGAGCTCCCCCACTGACACCTCAGTCACCTGCCCTGCCTTATTTTGCACCTTCTCTCGTAGGTACATCCACATACTGAATCAGAAAGTTGTCTTGTACACACCTAAATTCCTCTCCATCTAAACCCTAACACTATGGCAGTCCCAGTCTATGTTTGGAAAGTTAAAATCCTCTACAATAACCACCCTATTATTCTTACCCTATTATTACTGTTCTCAACTGTACTAGTCTTAGATTGACCTCTTTTCTCACTATCTCCCTGGGTCCCACCTGCAGCCTTACAAATTTAAATCCCCCCGAGCAGCTCTAGCAAATTTCCCTGCCAGTATATTAGTCCCCTTTCAATTTAGGTACAATCCGTCCTTCTTGTACAGGTCACTTCTATCCCAAAAGAGATTCCAATGATCCAAAAATGTGAATCCTTCTCCCAAACACCAGCTCCTCAGCCATGCATTCATCTGCTCAATCCTCCTATTCCTGCCCTCACTAGCTCGCAGCATAGATATTACTACTCTCGAGGACCTCTTTTTTTTTAAATTCCTGCCTAATGCTCTGTAA